>NW_028317895.1:342500-685000 GCF_062004578.1 Staurois parvus | reverse complement strand
CCCAAGCCACTGCTCCATGTGTCCTTTCACACACAGAGCCATGATTGACAGCTGTGATTGAAAGCAGTGGAAGCCAGTGGCTCCCACTGCTGTCTCAGCCAATGAGGAGAGGGAGTCCTGGGATAGCGTAGACTCCAGTGCACATCGTTGGATTAAGAGGGGTCTTAGGTGAGTATTGAGGGGGGCTGGGGGGATGCTGCACAAACGTTTTTCCTAGAATGCATGAAGGTAAAAAACCTTGAGCCTTTACAACCACTTCAAAAGGAAAACAACACAATGATGAGCTCATCTCTCAGTCAATCTGCTTTCTCCTCCTATCAGCATGCTCTTTGTCAGCACATGTACTATTTGGCTTCTTGTGTTAATCTTCTCCTATCTCCAACTCTCATATCACCTCTCTAGCAATCCCAAAATAGTAGCTGAGAAACGCGGTGTTACCTTCCTTCCCCAGTGGCTGGAAATATTTATTTTTAATATTAAATATAAGAAGAATTCCAGTTGGGAAAGGAAAGAAGATTTAATTGTAGCCAGGCAAACTAGAATTCAGACTTTTGAAAGTAAAGCAGATTTTCACACATTGATTTCATAGGTGCCATCTAGGGATTTCTAGAGAATTGTGTCACGAGGAAGGTCACAATAAAACACAGGTATGATGGGAAAACAAAAAATGGCAAAAGTCACTTTAAGTTCATGTTCCAACACTTAGCAATGTTGATGAAACATTAACAATATAAGCAAAAGAGCCACAAGGAAAACACGTCATTATTCTTTGATATAGGTAGTAGTTTCTGACCCTTGACCCTGCAGTAAGGTTGTTGTTAAATCCAAACCCCTACAATAAGTAAGTAGAACTAAAAGCAAAACTTTATTTTTCATTTTGGCTAGAGTAGGGAGGGGTCATAACCCCTGTAAGGTTTACTTTTGCCATCTGTGTTCCATTGGCCAGATTACCCTTCAATTCCTGTTCTATAACCCAAACAGGAAGTGAGAGAAAATCCTTATAAAGTTAGGGAATCCCTGGTAGTCACCAGAGTCAGCAGAACTAGTTTCCCCATTGACAGATATCTCCCCTATTCCTATTCTGGGGATTTTAGTTTACTTTCACTTTTGGTAAACAGGACAAGTAGGGTGAATCTCCCTAACGGGTGCGTGTGCATCACTTACCCGGGGAAAAATGGTTCAAGAATGGTTTGAGGAACATAACAACAGGTTTGAGGTGTTGGCTTGGTCTTGCTATTCTCTAGATCTCAATCTGATCGAGCATCTGTAAGATGAGCTGGAAAACCAAGTCCAATCCATGGAGTCTCCACCTTGCAGCTTACAGGACTTGAAGGATCTGATTCGTATGGCATGGTGCCAGATACATCAGCATAGATTTAGAGGTCTAGAGGCGTGCAAGCCTCCATGGGTCAGGGCTGTTTTGGAAGCAATGGGGGGGCCTACTCAATATAAGGTGTTTCAACTTAATGTTATGGCTGATAGGCTCTTAAACTAGTTAGGACTGCACTATACAGAGGGGCTTTTAACAGCAATACAGACAGCTAAAAAACGCATTCTTTTTCATAGTAGATTAGGGAATATCCAGCACCCCTGCCATGATTTTTTTCTGTATGCCTGCCAGTTGAAAATTTTCCCTCATTTTATGGCTGGTGAAACTATTGTCAGCTGGACAGAAAATTAAAGGAAATCCCCCATAACGGAGCCCAAAATAACATTAGTAACCTTGACAGGACTTTTTATTCTTCTCTATATCCAAAACTAGAAAAAAATGTTGGCTTGACATACATTGAACACTTTGGTCAGGAGCATGTAATTACAGTTATCATATTAAGTGCAGAGGTCAGGAGTATATAAATTAAAGGGTGCAGTGGTTAGAAGTACGTCATGTACAGGCAAGTGTATACAGTGAAGTAGCCAGTAATATGTAACTTAGAGTTCAACTGCCAATTTAATGTTCAGCAGTGTACAGCACAGTGTACAGAGTATGGAAGTCAGGAGTATGTATTGTCCGTGGATTGTTACATAATCTTGATCTCTGCATTCTTTATGATTTCCTGT
Source organism: Staurois parvus (assembly GCF_062004578.1). Taxonomy (NCBI): domain Eukaryota; kingdom Metazoa; phylum Chordata; class Amphibia; order Anura; family Ranidae; genus Staurois; species Staurois parvus. The sequence goes on along the minus strand of NW_028317895.1, from coordinate 682,942 downwards.
AATTTGCACACTCCTAACTCCTGTTGCATTTTCAGCATACAGAGTGTAGAGGACAGTTTGCTGGCATTCAGAAATAATTCCCTCCATGCAAAGATCTCCCCCTTAAGCAAAACCTCAACCCTCCCCAGTAACCTACCCTCAGAAGAAAAATGTGTCCCTACCAACAAAAATTCTCTACCTCTCTGTTCCCGAATATACTTTTCCTCTCTGCTCACTTCCACACCTAAAATGCACTTCTGCTCAACTTTCCATGTCAAAGCCTCTGCTTTCTGCTCACCACTGCCTTTTTTTCCCATCTTTGCTCTCCAAAGCCTTAGGGCAGGGCTGCTTTTCCTCTTAGAATCCATAGAGCTGCAGTTGTAGCTGGCCAAACCAATGAATTGAAGGTAGGGCTCAAGGCAGCATTAACATCCCATCCACAAGCATGAATGTATTGTGATCTATAGTGCACTTTAAGCTTTGGAATCTTACTTTTTCTGTGGCTGAATGTTTGAAATTAGTACAAGAGCAGCATTAGTCACTTGATGGGGTGTCACCAGGATCTGCAGCTGTTTTTTTTAAACTCACACACAGTAGGCCACTTTAGATAGAAGCCAATTAACCTATCAGCATGTCTTTGAAAAGTAAACCAGAGTACCCAGAGGAAACTACACAAGCACAGGGAGAGAATGTAAACTCTTTTCAGATAGTGCTCTGGCCAGGGCTCAAACCAAGGACCTCAGTGCTGAAAGGCATATATGATAACCACTAAACAAATATCTGCCCCCAGGGCATTGATGCCAACTATATTGAAATGGCTTGCTGGTGGGTGAGGGTGGTACTGGAGCGGTGACCAACAGGCAAACTAGGTAAAAAAATTGTGGTTGTGATGTCAAGAGAGGCACTCAGCAGGATATGTTGGGTTCATACCCAGGTGCCCTGCACTAGCAATATCCATATCTGTCACACTGACTGATTGCTGTTTTAGTTGGAATCCTGTTGTCATGAAGCACTAGAATGTGGAAGGAGGAGGTTTTTGAGATGGTATTATCAAAGGTCCTTTTGCATTCCATGTTTTCCTATTACGAGGATGACAGCACAAATTAATGAGTTCCTTTTACTTTACATCTTGCTTTTCTCTGATATGTTAATTTCATTATACCATTTCATTGCTGGAGGGAAATATGGTCCTGTCTTGAAAATAAGATACAGTACTGCAGTAAAGTAATTTTCAGGCTAAAATCCCAACTACTTTCCAAATTTAAATTCTTAATTTTTAAATTACATAGTTAGAAAAATGTTTCCACTGCTTTAAATTGTCTGAAACTTTAAAAAGTAAGATAAGGAATCTAATTTGTATCTTATTATGGTATCCCCTCATTATTTTCCACTAGCATTTTAAACGTTTTTAATCAATGTTCAACATTAGTGAAAGTTAATACTTTTCTCAAATATCAGAATATTAATGCATTACTCTAAGCTCATGATTCTTTTTACTTAACCTGTAATTGTGAAGTACTTATTTTTGAAGGGCAAACAGCATCTCTATTCAAGTTAAAATGACAAATACAGTATAATAAAAGCTAAACAATAATAAGGTAAAAATGCAACAAAAATATATTTTTTTTCTCTTTTCGCTGCATTACATTCAGGACTCATATCCTGTGCTTGTATAAAGTTGGTCAAATTCACTGGCACATAAAGCAGAACTGAGATGCTGTCCTCCCCCATAATCCATTTTCCTCTTGGGAGCTGCATTACTTATCTTTATCAGTAAAATAATTGGTGTCTTCCTAAACTTCCTCATATTCCCAGCTTTCTTTTTCTTTTACGGTGCTGCTTACATTATGTTTCTATTTTTTCTAGTTTTTAATGGTTTCACAGTTGAGAATTAGAGTCTGAATGGTGCTATGTATAAAAAGAGGGTCAATAGGAAAAATCATCAACATAAAGTAAAGTATATCTCAAAGTAAATCTACAGGAAACATTTTTTTTTCCTTTCATTGCATAGAGTAAGGGAGGGTTATACCCCACATCTGTTTTTTTCCCATCTGTATCCCATTGGGGAGATTTACATTCACTTCCTGTCCCATAACCAAAACAGGAAGTAAAAGAAGATCACTCCAAATTAGGGGATTCTCTAGGGGTACCCCAGAACTAGTGTCTCCATTGAAAGATTTCCCGTCTGTTACTTTTCTGGGGACAACTCAAAATTTGGGATGCTAATTTACTTTCACTTTCGATGATAATGTAAACAAATGTAAACAGGACAAACAGAGAGGGTGAATGCTCCTAAGGTAGGCACAGACATCAATAAAAACCTCATAGGTGTACTATAGGTGCATTGTATCCAAAACGAAAAAAAAAGTTTTGCCTTTTGTTATACTTTAACCCAAAACGTAATATATTTCAGCTTACCATATAGTGGCTGCGTTAGTTTTCTTTTTCCATGCATAATCCTTCATTTTTTTCCTTGGAATGCTGCATATAACATACTTCCTTTCTTTGGGAAGTTAAATTCATTTACTCCACTACATGGAGGGAGCCCTGTTTATCAACTAGACGAGTGTTTATCTACTTCTCGCCCATAGGATGTACCTCTACGTACTCAAGTTGAAGTAGTTATACCAAGGCCATGTCTGCAGCTGCAGTCACAATCCCAGTATCAGTGTTTTCAGCCGGCAAATGTTGAATAAAGTAAAAGCAATCTGAGTGGATAATTTCCACCAGCTTGCCGAAGAGATGACCAAAGACTAGAACTTCCCCGGTCATCTCTATGGTCTATTGTCACTTCCGGTTTTGGTCTAATGTAAAGAGTAAAAAGAACCTGTCACTGCCCATGATACCACAGAAGATGTTGTTCATCCCTTGTGATAGCAATACAGGTGATTTGAAAATGTAACTAGACATTGTAAAAATAAAAAAATAATAATTAAAAATAAAATAAATAATAAAAATTTAAGAAAAAAATTTGAAGTGCCCCAGCCCCCCTTATGCTCACTCACAAAGGTGAATGCATACGTAGGTCCCTCATATGTAGATGGTGATAATAGTGTAACCTGTAAAGGCTTTTAAAGCATCGCCTATGAAGATTTTTAAGTACCGTAGTTTGTCACAATTCCACGGGTGTATGCAATTTTAAAGCATGCCACTTTAGGTATCTATTTACTCATCATAACATCTTTTTTTATATTTTATTAAACAAATGAGTATTATATTGTGTTTTTGTGCATTAGAATTCATTAAACTGTTTTTTTTCCAAACAAATTGTGTTTGAAAAATTGCTGTGTGAATACCATGGGACATAAAAATTGCAACACTCACCATTTTATTCTCTAGGGTCTATTTTAAAAATATATATATAAAAATGTTTTAGCAAAGAAATACTGATTTTTACCTGTAGGAGAGATATGTCAGAATTGAGGGGGTAAGTAGTTAAACTTTTCTTCTTTTCATCTCCTTTATATGGAGGGTGGGGGGATTAGCTAAAATGTATTTGCTAAAAATGTTCTTAGTAATAAAAATAAAAACGAATGCAGCCACCACATTTATTGACTGGTAGATTGCAGAATATATTTATATTTTTCGTTCTTGTGTTTAAATATTCTTTAAAGTTGAACTTTAGTCAGAAAAGGAAGTCCTGCTAGATCACGTCAGCATGGCCCCTTTTGCAGGTGAAGCTATGTAAAACATTTAGAATAAAACCCTATACTGTTTAAAATCCAGGAATGCACTGTCACACCAAGCTCTGCACATCCTGAGTCGCTCTCTATTTTTAGGCACTGTGCCAAATTTGTAGAGGCCGATATTTGGTAGGATTGGTTAGCAATGGCAACAGAGTTCCTGCAGATGAATTTGTTTCCTTTCAAAATAAGTTTCACTGATAAAATACATTGTTGTAAATAAACCATTATTTGTTATTGGAAGAAAGCTGAATATGGAACTAGTCTTTAAAGGATAGTTACATCTTCAGTTCCCTTCTAATAAAAATGATGGGTTATGCCCAGTTTATGATGGTTTAAATTACCAGTAAAATCATAGGAAAAAGAAAAAGGAATTATTTGTGAACTGACAAAATCACACAAAGCTGATTTCTTTTGATTATCATTTCTGCTGCTTAAATATTGGGGAAAATTGTCCCTCTCTAAAATTAAGCAGTTCTGGAAACAGGTAAAACTGGGAAATCAAATATTTCTGTTTTCCCATATTCAAGCAAGTCAGAAGTGTTTAATTCACTGAAAAATACATTTGCCGTGTTTGTTAATCGCTTTAGTCACATCTACTGAAGACAAATTCACATGAAGGAGATCCAAGGTTTAATATGTAAGTTTCCTAAGTCCCATAGTTTACAAAAAGGGCTCTCTTCGAGTCATTAAGCCATCTCAGAAACAGTTATTTAGTTTTCAATGTAGACGTGACAAAAACAAAAGTGTAGTTTGGAAATTCAAATAATATTTTTGTTAGGTGTCCAAAACTAGCAAGCTTTGCAAATTAACTTCTCCTGGAAAGAAAGAAATATCTCCTCTATGCAGCAATGCCAGCTTTCCTCAGACAGATCATCATGTCCAACATCTTAATTTGCAGCAAGACAAACGTGCTTGCCAGCAGCAAGATGCTGGGACCTTCAGATAAAAATCCCTCTTGCTGTACAGATTTTTACAGTAACTGCCAGCTCACCAATTATAGCTAAGGAAGTACAAAAGGTTGTAGAGTATTCTTGCATTACACTCCCAGATGTGTCTCATGATGTTTGACAATATTTAAAAATCCTATGTAAATACTGTATATAGGGTTTTCAATTAATGCGTTTTTTTTTTTGTTCAAATCATTTTTATTTTAGGATTCCAAAATAGAAAAAAATAAAGTACAAACCATTGGTTGTTTTTGTTAAAGCAGTAAAGCAGTATAGAGCATGTCCTGATATGTACAGTATGTACTGTACACCAGGAGCAGATTGACAACGCATGGGGCCCCCAGGCAATAGGGGATCATGGGGCCCCTGTGTCCTTGCCCACACTCAAAAAAGCCTATAAAAAAAAAAAAAAAAAAAGTACCAGGGGCATTTAATGGGGCCCCCTACTGACCGAGTGCTTGAATGGTCAATCCGCCCCTGCTGTACACAGATCCTGAGTGAAAGCATATAGTGCATGCCCTGTTATGTATATACAACCCTGGCCAAAGGTTTGCTGCTTCTGTATTTTTAGATCTTTTTGTCAGATGTTACTACGGTATACTGAAATATAATTACAAGCATTTCATAAATGTCAAAGGATTTTATTGACAATTACATTAAGTTTATGCAAAGAGTCAATATTTGCAGTGCTGACTCTTCTTTTTGAAGACCTCTGCAATTCGCCCTGGCATGCGATTTGTCAACTTCTGGCCTGACTGATGGCAGTCCATTCTTGCACAATCAATGCTTAGAGCTTGTCAGAATTTAAGTTTGTCACTGTTTTTTTTTTTGTTCACCTGCCTCTTGAGGATTGACCCCCATTTCTCAATGGGATTAAGGTCTGGGGAGTTTCCTGGCCATGGACCCAAAATTTCGATGTTTTGTTCCCCAAGCCACTTAGTTATCACTTTTGCCTTATGGCAAGGTGCTCCATCGTGCCGGAAAAGGTATTGTTCATCACCAAACTCTTCTTGGATGGTTGGGAGAAGTTTCTCACGGAGGATGTTTTTGTACCATTCTTTATTCATGGCTGTGTTCTTAGGCAAAATTGTGAATGAGCCCACTCCCTTGGCTGAGAAGCAACCCCATACATGAATGGTCTCAGGATGTTTTACTGTTGGAATGACACAGAACTGATGGTAGCGCTCACCTTTTCTTCTCCAGACAAGGTTTTTTCCAGATGTCCCAAACAATCGGCAAGGGGATTCATTAGAGAAAATTACTTTACCCCAGTCCTCAGAAGTCCAATCCCTGTACCTTTTCTGGAATATCAGGCTGTCAATGATGTTTATCCTGGAGAGAAGTAGCTTCTTTGTTGCCCTTCTTGACACCAGGCAATCCTCCAAAAGTCTTCGCCTCATTGTGTGTGCAGATGCACGCACACCTGCCTGCCGCCATTCTTGAGCAAGCTCTGCACTGGTGGAGCCCCGATCCCGCAGCTGAATCAACTTTAGGAGACTGTCCTGGTGCTTGTTAGACTTTCTTGGGTGCTCTGAAGCCTTCTTCACAACAATTGATCCTTTCTCCTTGAAGTTCTTGATGATCTGATAAATGGTTGATTCAGATGCAATCTTAGTAGCAGAAAAATCCCTGTCTGTGAATCTCTTTTTGTGCAAAGCAATGACTGCACATATTTCCTTGCAGGTAAATTAATATTTGTGTCATTTTCAAAACCTTTGGCCAGGGCTGTACTGTACACAGATCCAAAGTGACAGAGGAGAGTGAATGTCCTGTCACATGTACACACAGATAAAATTAGGGGCTAAGGAACACTTGCTAATAAATTTCTCTGTGACGTGTGTAAAGCTGTGGTCCCTTCTGCTGTCTCTTCCGGTTTTCCGTGCTCTGCATTCCATTCTGCCCCCCTCTCAACGGCCTTGCAGAGGTCTCTGTATTCAGTCTGCAGCCACTTCCATTAATCAATCTGCAGCCAGTTATCTATTTAGTATGTGTACGCTGTCATTCTAACTTGTAACCACTCAGAAGTTCTGGAACTACGGCCAATTAGGAAAGGGCTGGTGCTTTCATATGACATTATCAGAAAATTCTGCTGAGCAGAAGAGTTACGGGACAATGCTTGCACCTGGGTACTGTGGAATTCATACCAAGCATCCTGAGACTGTTGGGAGGTATGCTAATCAAGTACTAAATCCAGTTACTACAGTGAAGTAAAGAAGTATTTGATCCCCTGCTGATTTTGAATGTTTGCGCACTCACAAAGAAATGATCAGTCTAAAAATCGAATGGTAGGTGTATTGTAACACTGAGAGACAGAATAGCAACAAAAAATTCAAAAGAAATGCATTTCTAACAAATGATGCACTGATTTGCATATTCATGAGGGAAATAAGTATTTGATTCCCTTCACAAAACATGACTTAGTAGTTGGTGGCAAATCTCTTGTTGGCAATCACAGAGGTCAGACGTTTCCTGTAGTTGGCCACCAGGTTTACATCTCAGGAGGGATTTTGGCCCACTCCTCTTGGCAGATCCTCTCCAAGTCATTCAGGTTTGGTGGATCCAGATAGTAGTAGGCAGTACTAGATGTGGCCAGTGTTGATTGACAGGCTACATGCTTGTGTATGTAATGACAAAAAACTGATGTGTACACACCCTGCAACATCTTTTCATCTCAGTGTAGTTCAAACAGGCACAACCTACATGAGAATGGAGCATTGCAGCATTGCTACTGCACCATCACAAGATGCTGCATTAGATGGATATCTCTGGCAGCCTCAATAGGTATTTTTTAAAAGTCACAGTTCTGCTCTAAAGCAGACCATAGATGTGTCAAAAACTGACGAAAATTCTTGGCCGTTCACATCATTAGTGTGCCAGCTGCGACACGCGATTTTCGTGTCAAAGTCGAAAGTGACTGATCCAACATGGATTTTGTTTACAAAAATAAAACAAATGTGGCACAATCGTATGCTCCATTTTCATTTTTTGATGGGCAGAATGTTCAGTTTCGACTTATCCATGGCAGTGTTTCTCAACCTTTTTTCAGTCAAGGTACCCTTAAAAATTATGGACAGTACTGAGGCACCCTTTAAAACTATGAACAGTCTTGAGGCACCCCATTCTAAAATGGGGTGCTTCAAGACTGTCCATAATTTAAAAGAGCACACCATTCTAAATGTGAAAAGTTCAATGTAATGCAGCAACATCCGCACATATAGAACACCTAATATTAGAGGTGATTCCAAAGCAAGTACACTTCTGCACACTGGTACTGAATAGTATTCCAGTGTTTCTATTCTCCCTCACTGAGCTAATGTGACCCAAGCACTGATGAAGAGGGGCAGGGGAGGGTCAAACTAGGATGCTGTGCAAGCAGCTGACATCCTCCTTATCAACTGATGATGTCATTGTTTGTCAGGACGCTGGCAGCTAGAAGGTAGTAATGGTGCACAATGAAAACCTGTGGCTTTGTGTACAAGTTTTGGGCAATTTTTAGACATTTTGCCAAGGCACCCCTGAAGAAGCCTCAAGGCACCCTGGTTGAGAAAGGCTGATCCATGGCCTGCGTAAGGAAGGAAGCATGATTGTTATGAGAAGGCCAGACTTGACAGCAACAAAGGAACTAGCTGAAAATCTAAAAGATATAGGAGGTAAGGAAAGATGAGAAGAGGTAAAAGGATGCAGAGAGAATAAAAAATAAAAATTAGAGCTAGGTTAAGTGGCTTCAGTCTATATTTATATCAGCATATGAAATAAAGCTTTCCAGATATAGAGGAATGTTGTATGTTTATCACAAAGCCATTTAGTCTAACTTACTTTGAAGGGTAGAATGAAACACCCCCTCCAAGTGTTAATTATGGTTTGTTTGGTTGCTAGAAAAATCTCCAAGTGTTACTTTCTTGTTGCTCGGTCTGCAACAAACTTACTGCCATCCATGACCTCTTCATCTCCCGCTCCCTTAACCTCCTAGCCATCACCGAAACCTGGGTACAGGCCACTGACTCCACCTCCCCTGCGGCACTCTCCTATGGAGGTCTCGTCTGGTCCCATTCACCAAGACTGAGCGGTCACAAAGGTGGTGGGGTCGGCCTGCTCCTATCACCGCTGAGCACCTTCCAGGTCCTCCCTAATCCTCCCTCCCTAACCTTCTCCTCCTTCGAGGCTCACTGCATCCGGCTCTTCACCCCCACCCCCCTAAGGATTGCAGTGATCTACAGGCCGCCCGGATCCATACCCCGCTTCCTGGATGACTTCGCTGCCTGGCTTCCCTTCTTCCTCTCCTCTGAGCTACCAACCATCATCCTCGGGGACTTCAATATCCCCATCAACGACAACAGCCTGGCTACTTCCCAACTCCTCCACCTAACCTCCTCCTTCGCGCTCACACAGCACACTCAATCCTCCACCCACATCATTGGGAACACCCTGGACCTCGTCTTCTCCCACCTCTGTACCCTCAACCAGTTCTCTAACACCCCCTTCCCTCTCTCCGACCACCACCTCCTCACGTTCTCCATCTCCCCTTCCCCTAACTCCCCCCCCCAGAGCGCCAAACCATCACCAGCCGCAACCTCCGCAACCTGAACCCGGCCCCCCTCCACTCAGCTGCCGACCGCTTACACGACAGCATCCTTCCACTGTCATGTCCTGACCTAGCCACTAACACGTACAACGACTCACTATCAGCTACCCTAGACTCTCTGGCACCCCTAACCACACGCTACATCAAACCCAGACCGCTCCAACCATGGCAGAACGACCACACTAAATGCCTCAAACGTCGCAGTCGCGCGCTAGAGAGACTATGGCGCAAAACCAGGTCCCCCCGTTCATTCTCCCTCTACAAATCTGCCTTCCTCACTTACACCTCCTCCCTCCACGCCGCCAAGCAGGCTTACTTCGTAAACCTGATTAACACCCTCTCCACCTGCCCTCGCCGACTCTTCTCCACCTTCAACTCCCTGCTCTCCCCCCCCCCTCCTCCACTCAGTACCTCACTCACCGCCCACGAGATTGCCACTCATTTCCATAACAAAATTGATGCAATCCGTCAGGACATAGTCAACTCGCAATCTACCTCCCCACCTAGCCTCCCCCCCCCTATCTCCCCCTCATCTCTTCCCTCCTCTGACCTCGCAACCGCACTGCCCCCCTCCACACCCAAGACCCCGCTTACCGTAACCCCACCAGCTCTGCACTCCTTCAGCCCTACTACCACTGAGGAAGTCACCAGGGTCTTCTCAGAAGCCCGCCTCACTACCTGCCCCCTGAACCCTATCCCCTCTCGACTCTTCCAGTCACCCCCCTCTTCCCTCATCTGCTCCCTCACCCACATCTTCAATCTCTCCCTCTCTACCGGCATATTCCCCTCCCCCCTAAAGCATGCGCACATCACCCCCATACTCAAAAATCCCTCCCTGGACCCCTCTGACCCAAACAACCTCAGACCCATCTCCCTGCTGCCACTCAATTCCAAACTCCTGGAGCGCTTAGTCTACAACCGCCTAAGCGCCCACCTAACTGACAACAACCTCCTTGATCCACTACAGTCCGGCTTCCGTCCCCTACACTCCACTGAAACCGCCCTCCTCAAAATCACCAACGACCTACTAACCGCCAAAGCCAAAGGCGACTACTCTGTCCTCCTCCTCCTGGACCTCTCCGCAGCCTTCGACACAGTTGACCACCCCCTCCTCCTTAATAAACTACTCTCCCTTGGCATCAGAGACACCGCTCTCTCCTGGTTCTCCTCGTACCTATCCCGACGCTCCTTCAGTGTCACCTACAATGGTGCCACCTCCCCCTCACTCCCCCTTTCTGTTGGGGACCCCCAGGGCTCTGTCCTTGGACCCCTTCTCTTCTCCATCTACACCTCCTCCCTTGGCAAACTCATACACTCCCACGGCTTTAACTACCATCTCTATGCTGATGACACTCAAATTTACCTCTCCACTTTCTCCGCCCGCATCACTCACCTCCTAAACGACATCTCTGACTGGATGTCGCTCCATTTCCTCAAACTCAACCTCTCCAAAACCGAGCTTCTCGTTTTCCCTCCTGCCCGCGCCCCCTCCCCATCCTATCCATCACTACTAACATCACCACCATCAATCCCGCCCCGCAAGCCAAAGTCCTTGGAGTCATTCTGGACTCTAACCTCTCCTTCCAACCTCATGTCAAATCACTCACAAACACATGCAGACTCCACCTCCGCAATATCGCCAAAATACGCTCCTTCCTTACCCCAGACACCACTAAACTACTTGTGCACTCCCTGATTATCTCACGCCTTGACTACTGCAACTCCCTCCTCACCGGCCTACCCCAGTGCAGGCTCTCCCCGCTTCAGACCATCCTCAACTCAGCGGCTAGACTCATCCACCTCACCACCCGCTCCACCTCTGCCACCCCCCTCTGCCTCTCCCTCCACTGGCTCCCTATCGCCCAACGCATCAAATTCAAACTACTCACTCTGACCTACAAAGCCATTCACAACACTGCCCCTAACTACCTCACCAACCTGATTCCCAAGTACCACCCTACCCGTACCCTTCGCTCTTCACAGGACCTCCTTCTATCTTGCTCCCTGGTCTCCTCCTCACACGCACGTCTGCAAGACTTCTCCAGGTCCTCCCCCATCCTCTGGAACTCACTACCCCAATCCATCAGACTGTCACCTTCCCTCCTCACCTTCAGGCGCTCCCTGAAAACCCACCTCTTCAGGGAAGCCTACCCCACCCTCACCTAACTGCTGCTCTCCTTCATTCCTCCTACCACTCCATCCCCCACAGCCCCTTCCTCCTGTACCACTACCCCCTCCCTCCTAGACTGTAAGCTCGAAAGAGTAGGGCCCTATAACCCCTCGTGTGCTGTTTGTAGTTGCTGTAATGTTTCATGTATTGTCCCCCCCTCTATTGTACAGCGCTGAGCAAACCCTTTGGCGCTATATAAACTCAATGTAATGTAATGTAATGTAATGTCCTTTGGTATAGTTATCAAATAAGAGATATAAATAATACTTTCTAAAACAATTTGGAACAAGTATGTCAATCAGGGTTCTGACTTCACTCTGACTTCCCCTGCAGTAAACAGGTGCTTTCCTGAATTTCTTATAATCGTAGTACTAATTAATTAATGTGGTTGAGTGCACCAAAATTAAAAGCGGTGACTCAGTATATGCACAAACAATTTTCTATTTCCTACTAGATTACTGTAATTCTAAAATGGGTGCATTTTCTTCCAGTTAAGGTAAATATAGTCAAGTGTATTTCATTTGTAAACAACAAACTTTTTTGAAGCTGAACTCAAAGCAGATACAAAAACAAATAATTCTGTTTATTTGTAAATTAAATTAGTATACTGTACCTTAATTGGTCTAGATCAGGGGTCTCCAAACTTTCTAAACAAAAGGGCCAGTTTACTATTCTTCAGGCTTTAGAGGGGCCAGACTGTGCCCAGTGGGAGTAAACAATGCCCCATCTTTGGTATTAGGATTAGAAGTAATTTGTGTCAGTAGGAGGAATAGTGCCCCACTGTTGGTGTCTGTGCCCCACTGTTGGTGTCAGTGGGAGGAATATTTCCCCATTGTTGGTGTCAGTGGGAGGAATATTTACCCATTGTTGTTGTCAGTGGGAGGAATAGTGCTCCACTGTTAGTGTCAGTGGGAGGAATAGTGCCACATTGTTGGTGTCAGTGCGAGGTTTGTTGCCCTATTGTTGGTCTCAGTGTAAGGAATAGTGTTCCATTGTTGGTGTCAGTGTAAGGAAATATACCCCATAGTTGGTGTCAGTGGAAGAAATAATGCGCCATAGTTGGTGTCAGTGGCAGGAATGATGTCCCATTGTTGATGTCAGTGGCAGGAATTATGCCCCATTATTAGGGTCACTAGAAGGAATAGTGCACTAGTCAATAGTGTTGGGGTCAGTGGAAGGATAGCACCCCATTGTTGGCGTCTGTGGAAAGAATGGTGCCCCGATGTTAGTTGCAGTGGCAGGAATAATGCCTCAAGGGCCAGATAAAGGCAAGCAAAGGGTCGCATCTGGCCCCAGGCCGCAGTTTGAAGTCTGTCTAGATAATGGTTCTCTCTATTCCACTGTATAGCAGCACATAGACTGGGTGACAAAGGATGAGAAACCAATCAGGTGTTGCTGTAGTATACATGTTCTTACAAGAGGAGAGAGCTGAATGACATTCCTGCACTGCCCAATCAGAAGGCTGGGCTGTAGGAATGACTGAAGACCTGGCTGTGCTATGTGGCAGGGGGATCAGAAAACTGGCTTACAAAATCACAAATCTTATGGCAAGTAAATAAGGTCCAATATATGTAACTGAACGTTGTATTTAACTGTGTGATTAGCTGAAGGTAAATAATCTTATCTAATGGATAAAAAACATGTTTCAATGCATTGTTAAGAAAAGAATATACACATATATTTACACTGACCCCTTACGACTTGCAATAGATTTGGGTCCCCCTATAGACTTGCACAGCCAGGCAAAACGCTTTTTCATCACTCAGACTTGCATCAGGAGACAGTAACCAGCCCGTGACCTTTGTTTTGAAGTTTATTAGGGGACTTAGAACTTGGATGGGGTAAGGTTTGTATGGGATGCCCAAGTGCAACAGAGGACAAACCCCTTAGCAAATATGTACAAGTCTTTACAGCAAAATTTCTCTTCTTCCAGCATCTCCTGCAGTATCACCCCAGACTCCAGATGACTCCTCCCCTCACCCAGCTGTACTGGGTGAATCCCTGGGCTAGGGATCCAGTGCCTGCCACTGCAGTGTGAAACAGTCCTGGGTAAGATAGCAAATCCAGTTTCCCACTAGAGTGCTCTTTTCCCCTTACTGGCCCAGGGGGTGCAGATATACTCACTTTGTCCCTCTGTTGTCCTGCTGGGGGGTCGGTGGCTGCTACCAGGCCTTCTAGCTGGGTGCTCTTTCCCTGCCACATAGATGGTTCTCTCTCAGGGGGCCAGTGAAGTTCCATGTTTTCAGCCTCCCAAGGTCATCTGCCTGCAGGTTAGCCCCTCTCCATCTAGGCCCCCTCACAGGCTCCTACCTCCAGCCTCACATTCTTCTCTCTCTTCCATCCAAACTCTCTCTCTTAGACACTTTTAAGGGTTGCCCTTGCCCCTTGCCAAGCCTCCTGTTGGGAATTGGCCAGGCTCCCTCAAAAGTGCAGATCATCCACTCCTCAGATCCACCCACTGCTTCTAGACCTTTCTCCAAAGTCCTAGAGCAGGAGGAAATTCCAGAGGGCTGGTCTGCAGAGCCTCTCAGTTCTGGCCCCCTAGCTACCTAGGAGCTATGATATAGATTTTATATATATATATATATATATATATATATACACACACACACACACATATATTTATATAAATATTCATTACATTTATAAAAATATTTATTACTTCTTGATAGTAAACCCCCAACATCCCCCAGCATAGGCTTCTTTACTGTGCATATGCCAACTGAATTTCAAATTGTAGTTGCAAACAAACAATTATCTAATGTCAATATAAGCTGCTACTATTAATCCATCAATACTTTATCATTTAAAAAAATGAAAAAGCCTCCAGCATGACTCATGACAATGAATCTTTCATTTAGTTGCTCATATATTTCCCACTCTCCATGCCCCTTCAATGAACCTGGGTAAATGAACGGAACACATTATAGATTAGCTTGGTCGTAATTTCCCAGCACAGATAGGCAACCAGCCACAGTTAGACGAGTACTGAATACATTTTGCCCACCAGGATCGGAATCTCATTACATGTATGAATTCACTGCAGGATTGACCCATGCATGGATACAGTGCAAACATAGCTCAGTATATGCTCTGAAGGCTCCGGGGTTTGAAATGTGCATCAGATGGGTAAGATTATTCCTTATACTATGGACTTAGACAAGTGAACCCGACTAAAATAATTCTCTTTCAAATGTGAACTGTGGATAACTCTGCTACTGTTCAACTGCATAGCAACAGTAGACAATTGAATTGCTATACAAGTGACTGCAGAAATGAACACACTGATCCTGGTGGAGTACCAATATACTCTTTATGACGCAGGTGGGGCCAGGAAGGAGATATGCCAATTCTATGGTGAACAAGCTATAGGGTGTTTGGAGAACACACCTTTCATCAAGATTGTTGCATTCAGTCCTACATTACTGGAATAATGGAAAGTGGTAGTTCATGTGGTGCATATTCAGTTAGGGATTTTTGCATTTCCGGGTACGATGCACGTGCAAGTTGCCAGTCGCAGCCTCGGCTGTCAATCACTGGGTCCCGCCCAGCGATTACTCGCCGGCACCCAGTTCTCTCCCCTGTCAGCTCCAGCAGAGCCATAAAAAGCAGTGTGCTTACAGTGGAAAGCACACACACAGCATACAGTTAACCCTTTGATCGCCCCAGATGTTAATCCCTTCCTGCCCAGTGCCATTAGTACAGTGTCAGTGCTTTTTATTAGCACTGATCACCGTATTGGTGTCACTGGGGATGTCAATTCCCCCCAGTGTCAGAATGCCTGCCACAGTCCCACAGTTCCGCTATAACTCGCTGATCGCTGCCATTACTAGTAAAAATAAAAATTCCAGTATATATACTGCCATTTGTAAATGCTATAACTTTCACATAAACCAATTCATTTACACGTATTGGGATTTTTTTTTTAGAAAAGACATGAAGCAGAATACATTTTGCCCTAAATTTATGATGAAATTTGATTTTTAAAATGTTTTCATTGGACATGTTTAATAGCAAAAGTCAAAAATACTGTTTTTTTCTCAAAATTGTCATTTTTTTGTTTATAGCACAAAGAATAAAAACCGCACAGGCAAACAAATACCACCAAAAGAAAGTCCTATTTGTGGGGAAAAAAGGATGTAAATTTCATTTGGATGCAGCGTTGCATGATCAGGCAGTTGTCAGTTAAATTTAAACATATAAATAAACTTGCAGCTCTAATAACGTGATAAGAATATGAGGTATAAATGACATATATAAAATAAGTCCAATTAATTGTCCATATAAAGGGTGACTATATAATGACTATATGAAATGAGTAGCAGTAAACTAAGCAAGTAAAATCAATGAATGAGCACACTATGGCGTTGTATCAATTCCCATGTGAGAACGTCCAGAATTGGCGTTTGTAAGGTGCAAATAAGTGAACAAAATCCAAAGTATAGGTGAGAATCTGTGCTACTCGTGTTGCAATAAACAAATGTAGATTGCACTAACCAGAGGGCGCAAATGAATGCGCGTTTGAGTATATTAAGACCAACTCCTGGTCATCAACATCTGGTAACAGGAACACTGGGGGTCATCAGGTAGGCATCAGTGTAGCAGGCAGCAAACCATCAGGACTTCCAGGCACCAGCAGTACATTCATTCAACACCAGGGGGAAGCACACGTGCAGATAATGTGGGGTCTCCACAGATCTCCTTGGGGGGGGGGGCTCATCACAAACGAGCCAGAGCAAAAAGAATTCCCATAGTGTAGTATTTTATTCAATTATGGGGATAATGGTATAAAAAGATCACACTCACATGAAGATGAAATGACGGCAGTCAAAAAATGTCCGCCGGCCTTCCACGTGGGCCGTGCGGGATGAAGTCACAGGATAAGGCACTCCCTTACATGTTTCGTGCGAATGCACGTTATCAAAGGGAGCGTGCCATGTCTATTGACAACTCTTTTATACTGTATCGCGTGCCATTTTCTTGAAGAACATTATGCCAAGACATACATTGAAGACATCCCAGCCAAGAAAAGTGGAGGTGAAGGTTAATCACCAGACGCAATATAATTATCAAATCGTGTAAATGGTACAATTTATTCATCCAATAATGTGTTAGTTATTGGTAGTAAATATAGGTCGTGGTATGTATTAAAACGGACTACCACCCTAATATTATCGTGAAATGATTAGAGCGAACATTGACCATCAGGTATAATAAGTGGGACTACAAGTACCGGGATGGTATTGATATTGGAAGTATTCACATGTTGCTAAGGCATAGTGTTCGAGAATCCAACAATCTAATAATGAGCAGATGAGTTATACATAAATATAGTTAAAATGATTTGTAGTAATTAAATGACAATAAGATACTAATCACATACAAATACAAGTGTGGTATGATGATAAAAAATATGTCAAATAAAAACATATAATGAAGGGTGAATGATAAAAAAACAAACTTTTCCTTAATGTAAAATATCCAAAATGGAAAAATAAAAATCCAGATTGCTGATTGCTAATAATGATATGTAAAATAAATAAATAAATGTGTGTATAAGAATTTACATAAAATACAGGGAAAAAACCCCTACAGGTAATGAACTCCAAATCCTAAAGAAGAACCCCCAGAAGGGGAAATAATACTAACGCTAAAATGGTGAAATGCCTCAAAGTTAGAGACAAAATTTACATGGGATTTATGGCAAAATTTAAAATGATAAAATTAGGAAATTAAATATGATATATAGCGAGGTTATAAAATAATTATGTATGATAATCAATGTCAGGAGACCATAAAAAATTAATTATAGTTATTTAAAATAAATAAATAAATAAATAATTAAATCAAACTGGGTATTAAGATTACGCCGGGTAATGTATAAATATACCAAGAATGGGTAGATGTCTGAATTACACATGATAGATGCTGTATAAAACATATGGGATGCCAGCAGTTAGTGGGTACCCATTGTGTACATAAAGTTACTATCATGTCTGTATGGTTGATTTAATACGAAGATAAGTTAGCTGGTGTCAATAAAGCAATTAATGTCGATGTCTATATTGAGACCAAGCGGTGTAAGGGTACACATTAAAAAAATCCACTTGGTCTCTAACATGGATACCGTTTGGCGTTTGAAGGTACCTCTCCAGTGTTTCTTCATAGTATCTATACCGATTCCTTTTTGCAGAAATTCTTCTCTGAAGTGTCAGGTTCAAGAGTGCATATCAGCTGTGTCCCCAACAATGCTACTATGTCACTACAGGACACAGCAGGTCATCAAGAGTAGCCAATAAGCACTACTGGGACACAGCAGATTGACACCTCCAGAAGTATCTGTAAGCAGATTGACACTTCAAAGGAAAATTTCTCTACAATAGAGAAGTATTCAGTGGCACAGGCAACAGGAGAAGTATTTACTTCATTCTTTTTACAGGGTGCTTTAATTTCAGCAACATTGGTAAAGCTACTTTCAATATGCCTGCTATATGCCTGTTATAATGATAATGCTTGTTTTCTGTGTACATAACAATTTCCCTTTTAAAGAAAAATAAAGCTTAAGTGTACCTGATAGCTTAAAGTATGCATAAACTTAGTATTTGAGGAGGTATGAGTACTAATTCTTAGAAGACAAGACAGATAGTACAGTCTAACTGGCCACATTATGGTACTGAATTCATTAATGCGTATCTGATCTTGATAATTCTGCACTGTTCTGACAGCACCTGGCAACATACTCCAGGATAAGAACAAGAGCAAAGACAACTAAGCATAGCATGAATATAACAGCAGCTTGTAGGAAAAAAATGTCACCCTTCATATAGCATGTGGGAAGCATAACAGAACGTGAATTTAAAAATAAGTCACTCACACAAAACAGAGCAAGTGACTCAATTGCACAAACATATTACACATGGATGGCACACAACGATACAGAGACGTGGTAATTATGCAAAACAAGCAAGTATGCACAAAAGAAATGACAGATCTAAATGGTATTTAATCAAAATGACAACTGACAGTTGTAAACTACTATGCAAGGCTGTAAGAGCCCAAACAAATGTGTTTTCTAAATCTGTACTATTAAACTTCTATTCTAATAATGTATTAATAACTTATGGGCTTTCCGTATTTCTTTGTGTGGCCAAGAGAAGATAGACCTGTTGGAAAGTTAAATTCATACTGTTCGGGCTCCTGAGTACTACTTTGGGTACAGTTCTGGATTTATGCTGTACTTCTTGTCCCCTTGGACAATTGCCTTGAACCAACAGCAAGCCTCCCCCAAATTTACTGACATTCCTTGATATTATAAAAAACTAGATCAGATATCATGCCTATATAAAGTGCATTGAGACTGGGAGTGGAGATGTGGGTCAAAGACAGTTTGCCAACTCTGGTTCAGTACATCTGGAATTGATGGCTAGAGGAATAAGGAAAATGAATCTCCTATCAAATCAAATTAATTCTCAGCGTACAGAGGCAGCAATGGGCACTATTCCACCAACAATAATATACAAACTGTCAAAAGACAGCAATAATTATGACAACTGTATTGTACTTGCAGGAATTTCAGCAGTCTCAGACATTTGACTAAACAAGAATGCAATATATAATGCTATAAGTCATGGTGTGTGGTGGCTACATGAAAATCCAACCCTGCTGAGACTTTAAGTGTTACTAAACCCACAACAGTAAAATCAGTCTGTATATGCAGTAACGCATGCTTGTTATACTCACTGTGGAACCTAAGGGGTTAATTCTCTGCATTGTGTAAAAAGGCTGTTTGATCCTTTCTTCTCTGCCCCTCTTGTTGAAATGACCACCTGATACAGACTCAACCCGTGGTCACATGCACATGCTCAGTTTGGAGTATATTGCATTATAGGTTTTTTTTTTCTTGGGAGAGTGCATGTGATTAGCACAGGGCCAATCAGCACTATCCAGACAGAGGTCAGGGGATTTCTATCCTCCTAGAGCAGAAAGTAAACTCCTCTTATAAGCTTTAGCTAGTGGTGGGCTGGACACAGATAGAAGTCACAAGACTGCTATATACTGCTGATGAGAAAAGATATTTAGCAGTTTATATTTACTAAAATAATTGCATTTCCGTGTTGTGTGTACTGTGGGAGCCCAGATATAGTGAATGCAGGGTCCTGGGCTTAATAATACTTTAATGGCTTCTGCAAGTGATCCCAGTCCATTTGGATGGACTGCCCCGTCAAAAACTAGTGTTCATTAAAGCTATCCTGCAGTCAAAATCCCCATTTCAGTACTTGTTATCCAGAAATTTACAGATTTACTGAATGGTACTCAGCACCCTCTAAACTAGCCTTATCACCCATCTACATCTAACTGTACAGATTACACTGCCCTTCCTCTGTCGAAGGCTTATATACATATACAGTACATACTCTGCAATAATGACATATTAGAATCTCAATGTGTAGGTTTCAATTGAATTGACTTTTTTGTAATTGCTAATTTTGGCAGCATGCAATGTCCCTTGTGACAGAACTTGCCACTAGTGATTGTCTAAGCTGGCACTTAGAGTTCTATTAAGTGAAGTATTACATGTCCCTCTTTACCTAAAAGAACTAATTTGGCAGTAAAGTATGTTACCACCTTTAAACTAAGTCTTAAAATTTACGGTATTTCTAAATTCCAGTCTTCAAGAGGCAGTGCCCTTCAGGCTAGCTTTGAGAACATAGAAGGTAGTAGTCAAATTACAAGTTCATTTTAATGAATATAGCTCCCAAAAGCATAAAACCAAAAGTGGAACACATGGGTTTTGTGAAATTTGACAAACCCATTCACTCTGTTGCACATAACATATTTAGTATCTGATGGATTTTGAACTCTTAGGAATATTCTACCTTTAGTATCTACAGCTTTTAAAGCTTATTGAATATAGGAGTGAAGGAGTGCTAAGTATGTGAAATTTAAGAAAACACCAGCAGTTTGGGGATTTATCTTTTACAATGTATAAAATGGGACTACGGACTTGCGGTGTCTTTAAGAGATGGAGGAGAAGGTTCAATTTGTTCCTTCCTTTCTTCAATGATAATTGTAGCTATATCCTCATCTGCATCCACATCAGATAGCTCTATATCTTCCAGCATACGATTGTCCTTGGGGGGCTCAGGAGACTCAGATGGTATAGGCTCAGCCTCAGGAGACAAAAGGACTTTCATCCCCCATGCCCTGGAAAGGGGACTCTGAGCCAATTGGAGAAGGACTACGGACGAGCCCCACAAAATCAAACTTGTCTGGATCCCCATTGGGACCCCATAAACTGTACCTTGATACCAAAAAATGCTTAAAAGCAAGAACATTACTTTTCACTTATCCCACTGCCCATTCCATAGATTCTTGCACTCTTGCAGAACGCATTCAACACTTCAGAATGTGTTAGATATCTGAGTGCCTTGCTGGGCATTGTTATTTAATCTACCAGTCTCTACACCACTATTGTGTTCTGTAGTCATGTTGGGCGGAGGATGGATTAACAACACTCATAGGGGTCTAGACATCAGTCATTCCCAGAAATGTTGGATGTTAAGATTATGCTGGAGGCCATAGCTCTGTAAGAGTACAAATATGAGCACTGGGAGCAGTTGAGTAATGGAGTATCTTCTTTCGGGCAACTGTTTTTTTTATTTTTTGGTAGTGATACAGTCCCTTTAAAATTGTCCATAATGTTATATATTAGTTCAATTTAAATACAATTGGTAATTATTGGGGCTCTTCTTGAACATAATTAAGAAACAAATAAACATTACTACAAAAGATTATTTTTCAAAGCTTCAGCTCAGAGATGAAAGGCTCATATATACAAGTGCTCTTTGTATGTCCTTGATGATACTTCAGGGTTTTTTTTCTGTTTTCTACTTACAGAGCCCAATTTGAAGCATGAATTGCTTTCGATTGCATCCTACATGAGGAAAACCAGTTTAAATAGTCTTACCTAAAGGAAATCTATGCCAAAAGAAAATGGTGGCTGCTGTTGCTGACCTCTCCTTCTAAAAATGTCATTTGCCTTGCAATCATCTTCCAAGTTCAACCCTGTCTGAGTCACTGGCCTAGAATCTGTATGCAGGTCAGGTGCTATGACTACTGTTACTTCACTTACTGCATGCTTGTTCCAGAACCAAGGCCTGACCCAGTATAATAAGATAATTGACTTGACAAATAGGAAGCAGATCAACCATAACAGTCCTTGTTTACAGGTTATATACAGTATATCTAAAGCAAAATTTTTGTACAGAGCAAGGGATAGGTAAATCCCATGTACTTTTTTAAAATGTATGTAAAGGCATTCATTTATTTAGTGTTGGAAGGGGATAGCCCCCCGTTGGGATTTTATTGCTGTCTGTATTCCCACTGGGAAGATTTACCCCTCTATTTGACCAGTGTTACTGAAGCAGAAAGTGATGGGGATTCCAAATTGTTAGTGTTGCCAGATCCAAAAGTGAAGGGAAATCGTCCAATTAGGACATGCATCCCTGCAAAACAAAAAATTTTAATGTGTGTATTCCATTCATTTTGGAGAGACCTCCCCTTATAGCCTGTTGGTTCTCTAGGTCAGGGACTAAAGGGAGCATATCCCATCCTCATCAAAACACAGGCAGCAAAAAATAACCCTTATACTCTTATCTGCTCTATGCATAGCAACCAAAAAAAAGTTTTGGCTTAAAATATGTACACTTTAAAGTTAACTCCAAAAAAAAGGATATATTGCAGTTTACCGGTCTTTAATGTGGTGGCTTCATTATTTTTCATTACACTTTTCTCATTATTTTCTAGTGATCCTGTGAATGACACACTTCCTGTCATACGGAGGAAATGTTCTCTCCTCCACTGTGTCTATAGAGGGAGCCATGGTTGTTACTCAAGCTTCAAATATGTCTATTATATGAGGATGGGGTATTAGTACTTTAGAAAAGGAAGACAGCAATGTTTCTGCTTTCAATTCATCTTGCAGGAAGTGACAAAAACATTGTATTTCTGACAGGATCAACAAGCATTTTTTGTACTTACTAAAAACATTCTCATCCTTAAAAATCAAAACTAATGCCACCGTATCTAAGAACTGAAAAGCTGCAATATATAGTAAGCTGCATTTTTGTTCCTGGGTAGAGACCCGTGAAGTCTGTGTTCCGTTGAGTTGAATTTCCTTTGATTCTTGTACAGAACACAACAAAAAAGTGAAAAGCAATCTACCTAGAGGAAAAGGTCTTATTTCCCAGAATGTCCTGGGAAAGGAAGTTTGTCACCTGAACAAATAGAAAGCGTGACCCTTCAAAGCAGAGAAACAGCAATAAAAATCTGACAGTGACTTTGACCCTTCCATACTCTAACCAAACAAAAAAAAAAAAAGTTTTGGCTTTAAATCTGGACATTTTAATTACAGCTACCCTGGCTAGGCCTAGGGCTAAACCAGACTGGTTTCCTGTGAGTACTTGCGGTGTTTTCCACATAGGATTAAGCAGAAACCTATTCCTTTTCCATGTTTCTGAGGTCCGTTGATGATTGAATGATGATTGGAACTGTAGGAGTCATATGCATGTCATATGGATAAACAAGTTCATAAGGGGTTTTGATAACATTATTATATAGAATAGAGAGTACTGACCTTAGAACATGTGTGGATCCATTAATTGTTGTGGTTGAACAGGGAACTGTTTGTCCTAGTATGGAAGGCCTTCTGTACTTCTCATCTCCGCAGCACAATATGATGAGGAAGGCACGCCTGAAAGACTTGTTCAAAAAGGCATAGAGGAAAGGGTTCAACCCTGAATTAATATAGCCTAACCAGAGAAAAGCCGTCCAAAGCTGCCCTGGTACACTGTAGTTTATGAAAGGGTCAATGACATTGGTGATAAAAAATGGTGCCCAGCACAGGCAGAAACAGCCCATTATAATGCACAATGTCTTAGCAGCTTTGGTCTCTGTCTTCATCCTGTGAGTGGTGTGCTGATCAGGATGCTGATGTCGATGGTCTGCTGGCGCTCCTGCCCGCTGTAATACTCCGATCTGTCTGGCATGTTCTCGCGCTGTGACATAAATTCGGTAGTAAGCAAGTACCATCAAGAAAAAAGGAATGTAAAAAGCTACCACTGAACATGTTATAGCATAGGGCTTGTTCACCATAAAAATACAATATGTTGAATTTGAGTCTTTGCTGAATTTTCTCTTTTCTATCTGGAAGAAAAGGATGAAAAAGAGAATTTTTATGGGTTCATTAAATTCAAAATGTACTTAAATGTACTGAAAATCAATGGAAAAACAAACAATAAAATAAGTAATGAAAATATTATTGTAGACCAATTATTCCCCATATTCCTTCATTAGCCAGTTACACAATACATCTGATAGACAGATGTTAAAAGCCAGCATTCAATCCAACCGGGAATTTATTAAAAAAGAATCATGACTTTCACTTATGACTAGCACACTCACCCTATTCTGTCTTAAAGTGTTAATAAACCTAGGACTCTGCAATCACTATATCTGGTCTCCCACATTACACAGAACAAGGAAATGCAATTAATTTAGTAAATATCAACTGCTAAAAACCTTTTCGCATCGGCATTTTATAGCAGTCTTGTGACTTCTATCAGTGTCCAGCTGAGCACTAGTTAAAGCTTGTAGGAAGAGTTTTTATTCTGCTCTGACTGCCCTATGAGACTGCATAGCCCCTGAACCTATGTCTGGACAGTGGTGATTGGCCCTGTGTTGATCAAATGCACCCTTCCAAAGAAAAAAAAAAAACTCTCTAGCAATACACACTAAACTGAGCATCTGCAGAGTGAATCCTTGAGCTCTGTACTATCAGCAGATGGATTGGGAACAGTGGAAGAAGGGGAGGATAAGAGAAGACAGGATCAAACATCCTTTTTACACAGAACCCCTTAGGTTCCACAGTGAGTAGGACAAGCAAGCTTTACTGCATATACAGACTGAGTGGTGGATTTAGTAACACTTTCAAGTACAACTATGGGCAACGTTTTCATTTTGGATAGAGTAAGGGGGGTTATAGCCCCTGTCAGATCTTTTTTTGCCATCTGTCTCATAGTCACAACAGGAAGTGAGAGGAAATCCCTGCAAATTAAGGGAATTCCTTGGGGACCCTCAGGTCACCACAACTAGTCTCACCATTTGAAGATTTCCCCTCTATTACATTTTTGGGGACAACCCAAAATATGGGATTTTATTTTACTTTCATTTTCAGGGATAATGGTAAACAGGACAAATAGAGAAGGTGAATCTCTTTAACGGCAGCACAGACAGCAATAAAAACTGACCAGCTTTCTATTCCCTTTCCACTCTATCCAAAACTAAAAAAAAAAAAAAATGATTTGTCTATAGTTATATTGTAGCCTCCCTGGCGGTATTCCCGAGTGTAGCTCAAAGTAAAATTGCAGTACCAAAAGCGGTAACTCCGATCTACACTCAGGAATACCATGCGGCACTGCTCCATGATTTGTTCTTCACTTACCTTGTCCTGCGCTCCCGCGATGTCCCTCCTGCAGTGTCCCCTGTAATGTCCTCCGGCGGAAGCTGGCATCTGTCTTCTGGGTTCCATCCCCTGCAAGCGTCGGGACGTACGGGGACGGAACGGCAGGGAATTTGAAAATGACAAAGTGACATTCACTAAATACACTAAAATAATATAGTAAAACATTACTGTATCAAACCATTTCACATACATGTTGTCCCTAGTGCTTTGTCCTGTGCCCTGCCTACATTTTTACTGTTCTTTCTGCCTGGAAACTGAGAAACGTCCAAGGCGTCCAAAAAGCTTCCCTTTAGGTCAAAATCGGTTTTAGGCCAGCTAGAGAACAGCGATAGTAAATTAGAACTACTTGCAGAATTGAGTGATAACGATTCGTGGGGAAATTCGTCATCAGACACTGAAAACGATTTTGCGACTTTGCTCATTGATGTGCGAACTTGGCACTATATTTCAAATTTCAGTGTTTTTGGTTTGATTATATTATTGAATTACATTTATTATTATATTATTTTTTATGATTATTTATTAAATTATAATTTATGATTTCGTGTTTCAAATTTTAACATACCCGGGATGTTTACTAGACTCTTGCTCGGACAGATTTCAGTGAGTTATTCCTAAAAATTTCAGGCATACAATAAAAAAAATACATATTTCCATGCAAAAAAAGGTACCGCTTTGAGCACAGAAATATGGACATAATCAGACCGCTAGGGAGGTTAATATCGACTTCAGGGTCTCCAAACTATGGCCCTCCAGGTGTTTAGGTCCCATTAGGCCTTGCAAGACTGACAGCCACAGGCAAGACTCCCAGAGACAGAGGCATGATGGGACTTTTAGTACTTGAACAGCTGGAGGGCCATAGTTTGGAGACCCCTACACAGTTGCACTTGACTAGGAGATGAAGTGGCAGCAAAGTAAGTCAAGCAGTTTGTATGGATTTGCATGGTGCTGCTTGTGCAATAGTGGAAGCTTCTCTACAGAATTATTGCAGAGATAATCCATCCAAAAAGAGGCTGAGGAAGGAACCAGACCAGTCTGTACTGTTCAACTGCAGTGTTACCTACAGGGTTTTTAGGGTGTGTAGGGACCTGTCTGTGCTGTCTGGTAAGGGAAATAAAAGGCCTGTTACACAGAATTACATATCATTTGGCAGGTTCCAATGTATTTTAACTATGTTTTTAGTTGCTTACCTGTAATTCAGCTTTAACGGATTATACAAAGTAAGTATCCACACATAGCCTCTGCTGCTCACTGGAACTTTTCTAAAAACCTGACATCTTACTGCAAGTAGTCAGTGTAAAAGATATTCTGACACGTTTTATAGTTGACATACTTAAGCAAGGAGGTGACTGTCAATTATGAAACATGTTGGTTGTCCTTCAACACTTTTTGTTGCCAAGTTTTCAATGAAAATTCCAGAGAAAAGTAGTTTCTTTTTTTGTTTAGCACTTATGACAAGAGTGGGCAAAGAGTTTTCAACTTGACCTGCTACTTTCATATTATTTGCTGCTTGGTATCATGAAATTATGACAGTCACTTTAATTGCCACACTTTGATGCCATTGAGGCTGATTTACTAAAGATGTCGAGCATACAAACTGAAAAAATTGAGTGAATATTCACTTCAATTATCCAATCACATGAAAAGGATCTGTTCATGTATTCAAAGTGATTAGGAAATTTGCTTTTTACATGATTGTATAAATTAAGTGAATATTTACATACTTTTTTTCTTGAGGTGCTTAAATACTAATCAGACCTTAGATGAAGGGGATACACCCCAAAACCTTGTCCTGAAATTTTGAATGTTAATGAAAATAAAAAAGGTATCATGGACAGTACTCAATTGTTTTTGTCAATTTCTTTAGTAATCCAGCCTCATTGTCTTTTAAAAGATCTACCGTATATATAAACAAGATGGTAATCTCAAACATTGGAATATTTTGTATGTATAGCCAAACTTTTTTGCATGGCATAGGAAAGATTAAAAGCTGCTCAATGTATTTTTTGCTATTAAAAGATTTCCCCTTTATCCTCGTTCTTATGAAAGCTCCAAATTTTGGTCCTTCCATCACTTTCAGTCCCAGTGATAATGGTCACCAGGACAAAGAGAGAATGAATCTCATTAAAGGGGACACAGGCAGCAATAAAAACCTGATGGGTTGTTTCCACAGTCCATCCAGATTAAAAAAAAAAGAGTAATGTATCTTTATGTTTTTTGTAATGTGAATTGTTTTTCATTTAATTTATGTTTGTATAAGGAAAATAAAGATTATATTAAAAAAAGATTTTTATCTATGCATATACCTTAGGATTTGGGCTACATGAATGTTTTTTTTTTCAGGAAAACTTCTTGTGAAAAACCACTATCAATTGATACTGCAGGAAACTACCTGGTCATTGCATATGATTAGTGTCATTGGATTCATTTTACATGCGTATACATAGTTGTGAAAAAAAAAAAAAATCACTCAACAGTCTCCTAAATGGGCCATTTTTTTGCTATTAATCTCCTATTCTCTTTTAGGTCTATGGAATAGAAGGAGAGATTAATCGCCAATAACTCCTGTTAGGAGACTAAACAGTGACATTACATGATCATGAGATCAATCAGTTGTACTACTGCAAATCTCTTGTGTAGCGGCTCTCATGAAAATTGATGTGACAGAAGGAATGGGACTGATGGAATGTGAATTTAGTAAGGAGAAAGATGTGATATGCATATTGTAAACTGCAATTTAAAAAAAAAACAGCAGCTTTTATGGTTCATTACTCATTTTTTTCTCCTTATTTTTAATGAAGATCACACCATTGAAATTCCTCACGGAGGTGACAATTACTGAATCTTAGTGTAGAAATAAGTAGAAAATGCTTGGTTCTGTCAAACTTTTGCAGGGAAACCTTTCCTATGATATTTTCTTATAATCTATTCAAGCATCTACTTTACTGCCTCGTCAATGGTGCATGCTATTCCACCCACTCTACTTTTCCTCTCACTAATTTACTGATCCTATTTCATCATATTCCATCCTCCTGCTATGCACTGTTCATTAAAGAATATGTAAACCCAACATTTCATATGCCTGCTGTACCCTGTACCTGTATGAAGAATTATCCTGTTCTTTTTGTATTGCTTCCTTTGTGTGAAATCAAACTGACCACACTAAGCACAAGAGCACAATCTGGTTAGTTCTTTAACTATGCTGGGAACTCAGTGTGCTTTCCTTCAAAGATCAAACGTGTTCTGACACTCTCCCCCTGCACAACCTTTAACTGGGAAGTTCAGGGTCCTGCTGATTCTCCTCCCCAGCTCTTAAGCAGCTGAGGACAGAGGGATTGTGATCACTTATAAAAAAAGGAAAAAAGTATTTATAATGTTTTTATAACTATACTCAAATGTTTTGCCTTTTATTTCTATATTTTAAACTGAATGGGTTGCTTTACAAGGTGAGGGTTTACAATCACTTTAAGTTACTTTTCAGAATGCTTTCATAAGATTCTTTAATAACTCAAAAACCATGCTGCAACTTACAGTGGAAGTAAAGGCAAATCCTAATGAACTATAAACCTACTCTCAGCCACATTCTGAGCCTAATCCATCTAGCCCTGAAAAAAAAAAAAATCAATATACTTACGGCAGCCACTCCAGTCTGGTCCCACACTGAACTGTCAGCGGCAGCTTCAGCGTATTGGAGTGTGCTGGAGAGGTAGGTGACAACAGAAGCCCCATAGTAACTCTATGAGTGATGCCAGTTTCCAGGCATTTCCCAGCCATTGCCGACTGTCTCCAGCACATAGAGCAGGGCTTACAATTTCAAGTCCTGAGCTACTAGCCAGGTCTTAGAGTTACATGCCACCAACAAACACACACAAACAGACACCTGTACACACACACTGACATGTACATATACACACACACAGAAACATGTACACACACGCCAGAGACACGTGTACACACACACACACACGTATACACATACAGACACGCATGCACACAGATACATGTACATACCAGGGGCGGACTGACCATTTGGAAACTCGGGCACTGCCCGAGGGCCCGGGGCCAGTAGGGAGCCCCATGAGATGCCCCTGGTACCTTTTTCATAGGCTTTTTTGAGTTTGGGCAAGGACACAGGGGCCCCATGATCCCCTATTGCCCAGGGGGGCACCATGAGTTGTCCGTCCGTCCCTGGTACATACACAGAAATACACACGTACAGACACATGTACATACACACAAACACGCACATCTACATGCACACACACAGACACATGTACACACACAGACACATGTACAATTGTACATGCATACACACAAAAAGTTGCAGTACTTCGTTGTTCACTGACAGATCCGGGTACTGCACTCTAGGGGAAGGCAGAGAGCACAGCACACACTCCTTGCTTTGCTTTCACTACACTCAGCTATTGAGCAGTCTGATGGCTCCCAGTGCCAATGACAGATCCGGCCTGAGCTCCGAGCCTGCTCAGCAAGACGGCCCTGGGGGACACACTCGCCCCCCACCATAAGTGGAAATTTCAAGCCCTGACAGAGCATGCCTCTGGAAACCAGATCGGCTGCAGAACGGGTAAGTATAGCAATTTTTTTCTTTACAGGGCTAGATAGGTTAGGCTTAACCACTTTCAGTGCTATCATACTTTGAATGAGAATTGTGCGGTCATGCAACACTGTACCCATATGATTTTTTTTGCATTTTTTTTGAGACAGATAAGACTATTTTGGTAGTATTTATTCACCACTTGGATTTTTATTGCTATATAAATGAAAAAGACCAAACAGTTTGAAAAGTTTTTTCTTATAACATTTTGCAAATAATCTTTCTTCATAAATCTTAGCCAAAGTGTATTTATCTATCTTTTCAGCACAAAAAAACAAAACAAAAACAATTTAGTTTATAACCAAAAATTATAATTTTCAACTACTACTTTTGTTTTCTTTTTTTTACACTGATTGCTTTTTGATAAAGGCTGTAAAAGCAATAATTTCTCCTTCTCACTGGCTGCATTCCTGCAGCCATTGAGAAATACTGGCCAATCACTGATCACATGAATCACACAGATCCCATACAGTGATCTGTGTTCCACTGTGTTCTCCGGACACAATGGGCACTGATTGCAGTGCCACATGCTCCCAGGGAGCGGGCACAGGCAATGGATGTGGGGGGACATTTAGAAATGTCCACCCGCATCAGCAGCACTCCTGCCTGGCCGTTTATTGGCATGGGCCGGACAGGAAGAGGTTAAAATGTGGCTGCGAGTTGGTTTAGATTAGGTTTAGATTAGGTGTTGCCTTTACTTCCACTTTAAAGCGTATGGTCAAAAAATATAAAATCATTCATTTCCATATTGTATTTTAATTATTTCTAGACAACTCCTATTAATCTGAATGATCTTGAAATTTGTAAGCTTACTTTAAGAGCATCCCCACACATTTACTTCTTTGAAGTCCATGACATGTATTCACTACATTATGTGAGTAGGCACTGCTGTGTCACACATTTCACAGAGTCTGCCTTCTGAACTGCAGAGGTACTGAGAGGAGGAGTTTCAGTACAGGAATCCCTGCTTTGCAAGCAGCAAGGTACCATGGGATATGAAGTCCTTACAAATTGGAAGTAAACAGAAGAGGAGAAGATGCAAAGCATGCAAGGAATCCAGGAAGATGTGGAAGAGATGGCCAGCAGACCGGGAGAATGCATGAAAGGAGATTATTCAAGTAAGCATCAGGGGACTAATACTAGTAAAGCAAATGTTAATGCTAATACTACAGCTAATGCTCATGCACATTTATCAGCACACATGAGCTAATATCCAGCATGCACTAACACATAAGCGTGTCTCTGTGCACCAGCGTGCATCGGCGCCAAGCGGTCTATTTAAAGGAGATCCTGGTGTGTGCTAATCGCTGGATGTTATTCAGCTTCCCCATGACCTGTGTTCCTGCTTATGCTGGCTGATCTCCCGTTGCTGACCCAGCTAGTCATTCCTGACCTTGCTCTATGGATTTAGATACCGACCTTAACTTGTCTCTGACTATTCTCTGCCTGCTTCCCTGGTTCTGACCTCAGCCTGATACTGGACCTTGCTCTGCTTGCTTCTCTGGTATTGAACCCGGCCTGCTACCTGACCACACTTCTGCCTTATCATGTATGACCCTGGCTCATCCTGACTACGTCTCTGACCCTTGCAATTACCTGCTACCAAGCTATTGGTACCCATGCTTCTTTGAGCCTTGCACCTCTGTCACTACCTTCAGGGGTGCTCGGGCCAGAGCCGCAAGGGAAGCTCTCTCGTCAGTTTGGCCTCCAACCAAGTGGAAGCGAGTACCTGATGGAGAGAGCTGCACCACTGCTCTGAAGCACAGTGCTGGATCGAAGTCAGACTCAGGTAAGTATTTAGGGGGGCTGGGGGGGGGGGAGGGCTGACAATAGAAGCTATTCTACCTAATACAAGGTAAAAAAAACCTTCAGCCTTTGCAACCACTTTAACCATTTTGGCCTTAGAGCATTTTTTTTTTCATTTTTTCACACATGTAAAAATCTGTATTTATGGCTATAAAATTACTTAGATCGGAAAGCAGAGATCCTGTAAAATAAAAAGATAGTAGTTGCAATTGTGTCCATTGCTAGATATTTGTGCAACTGTATATCCACACATTTTCAAGAGAAGATATAAAATTAATTTTAGTGCAAACACACACAATGTAATAACCAACTTTTTGTTAAAATATAAAAGATGAGGTTGTGTTGAGTGAATAGATACCAAACATGTCAAGTCTTAAAATTAAAGTTGCCCATAATATCTCAGAAAACTACTGTACCCAAAAATCTCCATAGATGGCACTTTAAAAGCCTTCGCTACTCATCAGTTTAGAGTTAACTATGAGCTCTAGTGCTAGAATTATTGCTGTTACTCTGATGTTTGTAGGGATACCTCACGAATGTGGTACTATTGCAGTTTATATACAGGTGCACACCCCAGGTGTGCGTTTGGGGGTGTGTGAAGGGCAACAGGGATTACGGTTAATTTTTTCAATACATTTTATTATAGATTTTTAACCGTTTTTATTTTATTTACCTTTATTGTTATCACAAGTGGATGTGCACTGATTGCACAGTGAAAGTGATTGCTGGCTATGGAGCCGCTGGATCACTTTCACGACGTGAGTCGGCTGAGGAGACAAGGTACACAGCCATTAGTTTGTGTATAACCCTTAGTTCTTTGGACGTACTAGGTATGCCTTAAGAGCTGAACTAGCTAATCATGCTAGGGGATCATGCTCTGCTTCAGTATGTCACAGTACATGTTGGCATTCATGGTTCCCTCAATGAACTGTAGCTCCCCAGTGCCGGCAGCACTCATGCAGCCCCAGACCATGACACTCCCACCACCATGCTTGACTATAGGCAAGACACACTTGTCTTTGTACTCCTCACCAGGTTGCCACCACACACTTTTGACGCCATCTGAACCAAATCAGTTTATCTTGGTCTCATTAGACCGCAGGACATGGTTCCAGTAATCCATGTCCTTAGTCTGCTTGTCTTCAGCAAACTGTTTGTGGGCATTCTTGTGCATCATCTTTAAAAGAGGCTTCCTTCTGAGATACAGCCATGCAGACCAATTTGAGGGGCGCATGGTCTGAGCACTGACAGGATGACCCTGCACCCCTTCAACCTCTGCAGCAATGCTGGCAGCACTATGTCTATTTCCCAAAAACAACCTCTGGATATTATCTCTGAGCACATGCACTCAACTCCCTTGGTCGACCATAGCGAGGCCTGTTCAGAGTGGAACCTGTCCTGTTAAACCGCTGTATGGTCTTGGCCATCATGCTGCAGCTCAGTTTCAGGGTCTTGGCAATCTTCTTATAGCCTAGGCCATCTTCATGTTGAGCAACAATTCTTTTTTTTCAGATCCTCAGAGAGTTCTTTGCCATGAGGTGCCATGTTGAACTTCCAGTGACCAGTATGAGAGAATGAGAGCGATAACACCAAATGTAACAAACCTGCTCCCCATTCACACCAGAGACCTTGTAACACTAACGAGTCACATGATACCGGGGAGGGAAAATGCGAATTGGGCCCAATTTGGACATTTTCACTTAGGGGTGTACTCACTTTTGTTGCCAGTGATTTTGATATTAATGGCTGTGTGTTGAGTTATTTTGAGGGTACAACAAATTTACACTGTTATACAAGCTGTACACTCACTACTTTACATTGTAGCAAAGTGTCATTTCTACAGTGTTATCACATGAAAAGATACAAGAAATTATTTACAAAAATGTGAGGGGTGTACCCACTTCTGTGGATTATATATACTGTATATATATATATACTGTATATACCCCCTGCATCTGCTGTGGATAGCAGTACAGTCACCACCACATCAGTCAGTGTCACCAGACAAGTGCAGCTAGCTACAGTGTTTCTGATTCCCAACAACACCAGTCACGTTATCACCAGATCAGTGTAAAACAGCAACAGTTCTTAATCACTGGTGCACCAGTCACAGTGTCTGCAGACCAGTATAAGCCAGCGACAGTGTTCCTGATCACAGCTACACCAGTCCCAGTGTCAACAGACCAGTGTGCACCATCAACAGTGTTCCAGATCTCTACCACACCAATCTTAGTTTCACCAGACAAGTGTAATCCAGCAAGTGTTTCTGACTGCTTCCACACCAGTCCCCAGTGTTGCCAGACCAGTGTATGCCAGCAACAGTTTTCCAGATCACCACTACACCAGAACCAGTGTCACCAGACAAGTTTTCTGCAAGCAACAGAGTTCCTGATCACCATCACACCAATTCAAGTTTCACCATACCAATGTAAGACAACAGTGTTCCTGTTTGCTGCCACACCAGTACCAGTGTCGCCAGACCAGTGTTAACCAGCAATGATGTTCCTGATCACCAACTCACCAGTCCCAGTGTCACCATAATAGTGCAGTAACTCACAGTGTCCCCAATCACCACTACACAAGTCATAGTGTCCCCAATTGCCTACACACCAGTCGCAGTGTCACCAGACCAGTTCAGCCAGCAACAGTGTTCCTGATCCACACCAGTCCCTGTATCATAAAATCAGTGTAATCCAGCAAAAGTGTTCCTGATTGCTGCCACACCAGTCTCCAGTGTTTCCACACCAGTATAAACCAGAAACAGTGTTCCTGACCACCGCCACGCCAGTCAGTTTCTCCAAACCAGTGTAAGCCAGCAACTGTGTTCCTGATTTCTGTCACACCAGTCCTCATTGTTGCCAGACCAGTGTAAACAGGCAACAGTGTTCCTGATTATCGTCACACCAGTCACAGTGTCATCAGACCAGTGCAAGCCAGAAACAGTGTTCCTGATGAGCAACACACCAGTCCTAGTGTCTCCAGACCAGTGTAAGCCATCAACAGTGTTCCTGACCACTGCCACACCAGTAACAATGTTACCAGATCAGTGCAGCCAGAAACAATATTCCTGATCACTAACTACACCAGTGCCTGTGCAATCAGAACCAGTGCAACCATCATCAATGTCCCTGATTGCCACCACATCAGTACTTACCTTTGCCTGTTTGCTGACCATGTTTGTGCTTGCCAACTGAACTGATCCATCTGCATGTCCTACAGACTATGTTCCTGGGAGACACCAGTCCCAGACATCCAATGCGGATAACTGCTCTCCTGGAACCATAGGTACTCTTTTGTTTTTCCTGCCTTCAGCCTCCTGTACTTCCAGGCCAGTGAACACCCTAAGTTTAAATATGCTAAATAAATTCCAGTTGCACCAAAACAAAAGGTGTTCAAACTTTTACAGTTTGTTTTCTCTCTAAAGCAGCGACAGTCAGAATAGAGAAGCCTGTCCATGCCAGTAGCTGCAGAATTGAACACGAATGTAAATTTCAGCACCACATCACTTCTAAAGAGGTCCAGATATGAATTCATTGCAATTCAAACACATTTTTTTTTGGGGGGGGGGGGGTCCAAAAATTCCCCCTTCATCAGGGATTAATTGAAAACAATGTGAATAGGTTAGAAATAGACCTTTAATGTGTAGACCTTTCCAGTGTGATTACAAGAACAGGTCTTGTCAGCAGCTGTTATGACAACCAAATCACAGAGAGTAAATGTCCTATTCTGCAGAATGCTAAGAGGAGACAGGCTTACTACCTAGAATTTGGCTGCTTTAGAAAGAAATAAAACTGTATGGCATTAGACATATTTTGTTTTCATGCATCTGGAGTGTACGTAGCTATTAAACACTTTCTGCTGTCATCCCTGGACCTTTCAAGACAATCTGAATGCCGGGAGGCAATGACAGGTTTTCCGGTCATGTAACTGCTATGATTAGCTGTCACATGATTGGCAGCTCCTGATTGTTAACAATAGATGGGCTGTCCATAATAGTATGTATCCCTGCATGTAGATTGTGGGGGAAAGGGCCACATCACAGAAAGGTTCATGGTCAATGCCACTCCACTTTCTTCCCTGTACAATCATTGCATATGAAACCTCTTGCCCAATAGGAGTAGTGAGGCCAATAGGAATTACCTAAAATCTCAGCATATTCAGCAAGTACATTTGTAATGTTTAATTACATTTGTAATGTTTAAAAATGTGAAGCCACTGTGCAGATATGGTGTTACAATAGCATATATTATAATAGTTTGTGGAATCCTGATTATCACATCTAATACAGCCTGATTGATATCTAATTCCAAAACCATGGACATTGATATGTCATAAGATTGTCTGTGGGAATTTGTGTCAATTCACCTATAAAAGCATTTGTGAAGTTAATTGGTTATGTTGGACAAGAAGACCTGGTTTTCAATCGACATTCAATAGGGTTGAGGTCAGGGCTGTACAGGCCACTTGAGTTCCTCCACACCAAACTTATATAACCATGTTTTTATGGCCCTGGCTTTGTGCAAAGGAGCCCAGTCACGCTGGAACAAGAAAAGGACCTTTTTTAAAAACTGTTGACACAGTTGGTAGTGGTGAAAATATATTAGTATGTTCTATAATTAACAGTATTGTTCACTGAAAACATATGAACTCAATAATTTGGAGGGGTGCCCTTATACTTTTGGCTGTAAAGGAAATAAAGACTGCAAAAATTGAAAATGAAAGACAGATTGCAAAAAGATAGCAGGACCAACCCCCAAAGATACTTCAAATATATTAATAGTAAAAAGGTCAGGTCTGAGCAAGTAGGCCCTTTACAAAATAATCTAGAGTGGGTGACTGGGGACAAAGAGAAGGCAAATTTATTAAATACCTTCTTCAGGTCTGTGTATACAAAGGAGCTCTTGTCCATCATGGGGATGGTATTGACACAGCTCCAGATGATCCACAGTGGCTCACAATTGATATGATCCAAAAATATTTTGACAGCATAAAGGTGAATAAAGCACCTGGACCGGATGACATACACCCACGGGTCCTTAAAGAATTGATCTATGTAATTTCAAAGCCATTGTTTCTAACTCTTAGGGACTCTTTAATGACTAGCATAGTATCACTGGATTGGAGTAAGGTGCCAATATTTAAAAAGGGGTCAAAATCTTTACCAAGTAAATATAGACCTGTTAGTTTAACTTCTATAGTTCTATAGGAAGATACTGGAGAGTTTAATAAAAAACCACATAGATGAGTTCTTGCTGGAAAAAAGTATTTTAAGCAACAGACAGCATGGATTCATGAAAGACAGAAGTTGTCAAACAAATCTGATTTCTTTTTATGAGAAGGTGAGCAAAACCTTGGACAGAGGGGTGGTGGTGGATGTGGTATACTTGGATTTTGCAAAAGTACTTGACATAGTTCCCCACACACGGCTAATGTGTAATGTAAAATCTACAGGCTTGGAAAAATCTGTATATAACTGGATAGAAAACTGGCTAAAAGATCGTATTCAGAGAGTAGTGGTTAATGATTCATACTCTGAATGGTCTAGGGTTATCAGTAGTGTACCCCAAGGTTCTGTACCCCAAGGTTCGGTGTTGGGACCCTTAATTTTTAATATATTTATAAATGATATAGGGTCTGAGATTAAAAATACCATTTCATCCCCAGCAGATTGTTTCCCGATTCTCGGACTTCCTTTCGCACCTCTACGCTAAACCAGATCCCTTCCCTGTGGCTCAAGCAGAGGCATTCTTTCAAGATCTCCATCTTCCTGGATTATCCGAGGCAGCACAGGTGGCCCTCAACTCCGGTGTTACCATACCGGAAGTGCTCCAAGCTATATCAAATCTTTGCGGTCCACTGCGGCCCCAGGTCCCGATGGCTTCTCCGGTCTCTATTATAAGAAATTCTCGGCCCTGTTGGCGCCCTTTTTGGCTGACTATTTTAATGCGTTACGACAGGGCTCCTTGCCCTCTCCAGATGCGCTTAGAGTGCATATCTCCATGATTCCTAAGATGACCGATGATGTACAGGAACAGCAAGCCTTCCGGCCCATCTCTCTTCTTAATGAAGACCTGAAGATATTGGGAAAGATCCTTAGTTTTTTCATCAATAAATATATGCATAGCCTGGTCCACAGGGACCAAGTAGGGTTCGTCCCTGGGAGGCAGGCGGGTGATAACGTTCGTAAGGCGGTCCATCTTATACATTTTCTGCAACAGCGGAAAATCCCGGGATTCTTACTGTCCTTAGACATATACAAAGCCTTTGATTCTCTATCCTGGGAATATCTGCGGTTTGTGCTGTCTCGTTGGGGTTTTGGGGATTCTATTCTTTCTTGGATTCAAGCCTTGTATTCTTTTCCTTCGGCCTCCGTTAAATACGCTGGGTATTTCTCGGATCCCTTTCCTATTGGGCGAGGGACGAGACATGGCTGCCCCCTGTCCCCGGCGCTCTTTGTCCTGGCGCTTGAGCCACTGGCTTTAGCGCTCTGGACCAATTGCAATGTATCGGGGGTTCCATACGCGGGACAGGAGTTTAAGCTGAACCTTTTTGCGGACGATGCCCTCTTGACTCTTACTAATCCTCTGACGACGCTTCCTAATTTGCAATGGGTTCTTGAGCGCTTTTCCTTGATTTCGGGTCTCCGTATTAACTTGGATAAGACTGTCGCTCTCAATATTACTTTGGCTTCAGATTTGGTTTCGTGCCTACAATCCCACTTCCCTTACAGGTGGGCTTCCTCTTCTCTTGAATACTTGGGCATTCGCTTGACCCCCACCTATGACTCCCTCTTTGCTGCAAATTATTATCCATTGCTTAGCTCTCTATCTTCTCTTATGCATTCCTGGCAATTTCTGCACCTGTCTTGGATAGGATGGGTTCATTCGGTGAAAATGGCCATATTGCCGAAATTGTTATATTATTTTTGCACACTCCCAGTGCGGGTTCCCCCTCATTTTCTTCAGTTGCTTCAGGCAAAGTTTCTGCGTTTTATCTGGGCCAATAAGCACCCCAGAGTCTCCAGAAATACGCTCTTTGCTCATGGACTCCAGGGTGGTCTTGGGGTGCCTAATGTAACTAAGTATTATCAGGCGACCCAGATTGCCCCGCTGTCTATGTTGCACACTTCCTCTGATGTTCCTCTCTGGGTCCTGCTGGAACTACCTAATTGTGCCCCTATCGCACCGTCGACGCTTCTATGGCTTCCCCCTGCCCTGCGCCCTAGGCTGCTGAGTCTGATGTTGCTCCATGGCTTACAAGTCTGGGACTCGGTACGTTACACCAGCGGCCTGATGTCACCCTTCCTGATTGTTAACAACCCTCTTTTCCCACCGGGTTTAGATCACCCAAGGGCGTTTTCTTGGTTGGTAGCTAATGGTTTTTTACAGGTGCAACACTTTTTGATTTTTCGGTCCTTCCCCACCTGGAATTTTCTTCGGGAATCCTGGGATGTTCCCCCAGTGGAATTTTTTCGATACCTTCAATTGCGGCACTGGCTGCTCTCGCTGTGGGGCACATCTGCTTTCCCATACCAGAAATCTGCCTTTGAACAGCTTTGCCAGCAGCGTCCGGGCGCCCCAGGCCTTATCTCCCTTCTTTATGCAGCTCTGAACAGACGCTCGTCGCATACTTCTCTTTCATATGTTATTTAGTGGGAGCGCGACCTGGGAGTGGCTGTGGATCCGGAGGACTGGAATAAGGCCTGGCCACTCATAGCTAAATGCTCATTTAACACGACCACGCTGGAGGCGGCCTATAAAGTATTGTTTAGTTGGTATTGGGTTCCGGCTCGTTTGGCCCAGGCTAACCCTGCCTGTAGTGATCGATGTTTTTGGGGTTGTGGCCATCGTGGCGATGTATTGCATATCTGGTGGTCATGCCCGAGACTGGTTCATTTTTGGTCTCGTGTGTTTGGTCTCCTTTTCACTTTTTTCCATTTCTCCATACGTCGGGATGCACGGTATGCCTTGCTTCATTGCCCCATACCAGGCCTCTTGGCTCATCAGCAGAAGTTGGCTTCCTATTTGTTTTTATCAGCCACTAGAACAATTGCTCAGGCCTGGAAGAGTCCGTTTGTCCTTCTTCAGGGGGTGCGGGATCGGATGACCACTATGATGCTCAACGAGCAGATGTCGAGTATATACAACGACTCCCAACGTAAATTTTTGAAAATATGGGAGCCGTGGTTGCAATATGCCTTTCCCATGCTCCCCCCGGTTAGTCTGGGGATGTAATGGCGTTTGGCATTGGCGTTCGGTATTGGCGATCTTGGACCCCTGCTCTTTGTTTTTTGTTTTTTTTCTTTCTCTCTTTTTTTGTTTGTTTTTGCTGTGACAGTGGACAGCTGCCTTTAGCTGTTATAGTCAAAGTTACATTAATGTTATTGTAACTTATGTGCCATTGATAGCCCCTGCGTGGGCGTACCTTTTGCCTTGTTGGAGTTAGAGCACTGTTTTCTTTATTATGCTTTTTTTTTATCGGTGCAATTGATAGCCCCTGCGTGGGCATGTTTTGTTGCCTCTGTTTTATACTGTTTAAAATTAAAATTAATAAAAACCATTGAAATAAAAAATACCATTTCAGTCTTTGCAGATGACACCAAGATGTGCAGTGGAATAACGTCCTTACAGGATGTCTTCAACTTACAAGCTGACCTCAATGCTCTGTGTAATTGGGCAACTATGTGGCAAATGAGGTAGGGGGAGTACAACTGTGGGAATCAATGGTGGAGAAGGATCTGGGAGTCCTGGTAGATCATAAGCTTAATAATGGCATGCAATGCCAAGCTGCGGTTTCTAAAGCGAGCAAAATCCTCTCTTGTATTAACAGAGGTATAGACTCCAGAGAAAGAGATATCATATTACCCCTGTACAAATCATTAGTAAGACCTCATCTGGAATATGCAGTTCAGTTTAGGGCACCAATTCACAAAAAGAACATTGGGAACTGGAGAAAGTACAGAGAAGGGCAACCAAACTGATAAGAGGCATGGAGGAGCTCAACTCAGGAGAGATTAGAGGAACTGAATTTATTCTTTCTTGAGAAGAGTAGATTAAGGGGGGATATGATCAACATGTATAAATACATCAGTGGTTCATATAGTGAACTCGGTGTAGAGCTATTCACCTTGAGGTCATCACAGAGAACAAGGGGCATTCTTTACATCTGAAGGAAAAGAAATGTAATCTCCAAACATGGAAAGGTTTCTTCACAGTGAGAGCTGTGAAAATGTGGAATAAATGTCAGCTCAGTTGATTGCTTTAAAAAAGGCCTGGATTCTTTCCTAGATACACAGAATATAACTGGATACTATCATTTATAGGTAATTTTTTTAATGGTTGAGCTGGATGGACTTTTGTCTTTTTTCAGCCAGACTAACTATGTAACTATGTAACTATAGCTACTCCAGTGTTCTTGCTTTAAAGACTGATGGCCTATTTAGTATACACAGTTTATGACACAAAATGTAAACTGAAAAAAGGGGGGTGTCTCATTTGGCAATGCATTTCTTCAGTTACATCTTCCGCTAAAATGATATCATATCACTAAAACTACTATTTTAATTATTAAAATTGGTATCTGCTTAAAAATTTAAATTGCAGGTCTCAGGTATATTCAAATCCTGTAATGTATCACACAAAAATGAACAGGTAATACATTCAATTTAATTTGTTCTGTGTGATTCTTCTTGTGAATAAAACTGCAGGGATGAGTGAGAGGGGAAGTAACAGTTTCAGGGAACATTCTGCTAGGCTTGCTGCACTCCCTTTAGCCCTGTTAATAATAATCCTTCTGATTCTCTCCCTTTGTTCCCACTGTCAATCACACAGATCCAAGTGTTGCCTAGACTATGATAGTAGAGAAGGCTTTGATTTTGCCTTTAACATCCTGATTCTGGTTCATTTTAATGACTCATTCTTATATCAGCAGTTGAATACATTTCTGAAATTAATTTAATGCTTATCTGACAATTTAAACGTGCAGTATTTATAGAAGAAGCATAGAACACAGTGTAAGGAAACTATTAAACCAATGTGCTATCAGTGAAGTGACTCAGTTCTTGGCCTGGATTTATAATTGTTAATATTTTGGGTAAATTACTTTCTGTAATGGGCTTAGCAGTAACTGGAAAACATATTTTAAATTAACAATAAGCTGCTGCATGTTAATTCGACAAATAATATCCAGAAATCGAGGAGCAAGAATGTTGTTCTTTCAGGTGTAAGCTATTATAGTAATTGGGGGTTAGCATTTCTGCTTGCAGTGTTAAGAGTCCTTGCTTCAAATCCCAGTTAAGGCACTACCTGCAGTTGAGTTTGAATGTTCTTCCTGTACTTGTGTGGGTTTCCTCTGAGTACTCTGATTTCCTCCAACGCTTGAAAGACATGCTGGTAGGTGCCTGTCCAAATTAGCCATAGTATATGAGGTAGGGGCACTAGGATTGTAAGCTCAGGGGAGGCACTGATGAGATTGTACAATTTGTAAAACATGGCATAAATTGTTGGTGCAATATTATTAATATAATTAAACTGCATATTTAGTCAAATTGTAAAACAAAACTGAAATATGCATATTCTAGTCTACCTCTAGTGTGATATATTCTTGAAAATCCACTCATAAAAGTCATTAAATTGTTGCCAACATCCCAAAAGTATATAGAAATCTGAGATTCCACACAAGGGTAACGTGGGATTTTAAAGGCAACTACAATAATTGGCTAAGATAAAATCTAAAAACACTTTATTACAATATAATAAAATCATACACAGCAAAGAGAAATTTATAAAAACAAATAATCACAGCTGAATACTCTGAAAGTAAGGACTTGGTGTTGCTGGGCATCCTCTTTCTCCCAGTATTGGATGTGAAGAGACAAAGCTTCTTTAATGGGATACACACCGTATGTAGGGGCAATTTCAACCCCTCATATACCATTGAGAATAAATGTCTGTTTATATATTTTTATTTAATACACTGATTCACTTATTTGTTATTACTCATCACGATAGATTGTAAATAAATGAGAATCTTCTTTGGGTGGCTGGCTGACTTGAGACCTAGATATTTTTATATGTGCCTCTTTTTGGATAATCTTTATATGCCATTTGAAATAGGTGTTCTATTTATTAGCTGTTTTTCAGATGTTTCCAGCTTGAATGTGGTGTTGCTAGGGCAACCTCAGTGTGGGACCCTCTGGACCTCTCGGGGAGATCCACATCTGGTGGTCCACTTGAGGTGTTAATGGATGATGACAAAATGTTTTTAATTGGATGCAGTGAATCTTGGTGTATTTGCATATGTCTTGGATGGTATATACCTCATTGAACACTAAATGATTTATGTATACAACTTAATGTGCACAGAATTCTCATTGCTATTTATTGCTATTCATTATATTGTAGAATTAAATCTTACCATCCTCTTCTCTAATCTTCCCCTGATGAAAGGTATTTTTTCTGAAAGGTGTTGGGTATCCCATTGAAGAAGCGTTGTCTCTTCCCCTCCAATACTGGGAGAAAGAGGATGCCCAACAACACCAAGTCCATGCTCTCAAGACAAACAGAGTATTCAGCCGTGATGATTTGTTTTTATACATTTTTCTTTATGTGTATAAAGTCATGCACCTAGGCATGCAGACTGCTTCTACAAACATTTGTGAAAGAATGGGTTGCTCTCAGGAGCTCAGTGAGTTCAAGCGTGGTACTGTGATAGGTTGCCACCTGTGCAAGTCCATCTGTGAAATTTCCTTGCTACTTAATATTCCACGGTCATCGTAAAATGACAGAGCAGGGTCAATGCATGCTGAACTTCTGCACAGTGTGCAGAAGTTGCCAACTGTCTACAGAGTCAATAGCTGAAGATCTCCAAACTTTGTGTGACCATCAGATTAGCACAACAGTGCATACGGAGCTTCATGGAATGGGTTTCTATGCCCGAGCAGCTGAAACCAAGTCTTACATCACCAAGTGCAATGTACAGAACAGTTGTATTTAAACTGAGATTAAATTACACACAGGTGGACTCTATTTATTAATTAGGTGACTTCTGAAGGCAATTGATTCCAGTAGATTTTAGTTAGGGGTATCAGAGTAAAGGGGGCTGCATACAAATGTACGCCACACTTTTCAGATATTTATTTGTAAACATTTGTGAAAACCATTTATCATCTTCCTTCCACTTCACAATTATTTGCTACTTTGTGTTGGTCTATCACATAAAATCCCAATAAAATACATTTACGTTTTTGGT
The DNA here is from genome assembly GCF_062004578.1 of Staurois parvus. Taxonomy (NCBI): domain Eukaryota; kingdom Metazoa; phylum Chordata; class Amphibia; order Anura; family Ranidae; genus Staurois; species Staurois parvus. Next base: position 639,386 of record NW_028317895.1, on the reverse strand, counting down.
TGTAACATGACAAAATGTGGAAAATTTCAAGGGTTATGAATGCTTCTTCAAGGCACTGCATATATTTATAAGGGGCAGACTGGCTAACCAGGCTTTGGTTATAGCAGCTGGGGCAGACAGTGGCAAAAACCATGGAGGAAGCAGGAGTGAGCTCATTTCTGAAGCTGATAGTCCTAAGAAGGGCCAAGACCAGGTATTAAGGAGCTGCCTGGTCTTCACCAGGGATCCTGATTTTGGAGATGGGTTTGACTGCTGATGGCTCCCAGGCTGCAGCCCTCTGACTCACTCGAGCATGAAGACTACTGTAGACTGAGTACGATTTGTCAGGGATGAGTCTCTTGTGGCACAAGAATCCTGGGATCTCAGGACAAGTGGGGTCTAGGCAGGAGTCACAGAGTCACTGGGGAAGAACACAGGCAGAAGTACACAAGGTTACAGGGATATGGTAGAGGCTGGAGTGCTTAGGGACACACTAGAGCACTGGAAGCAGGTAGGTGTGCAAGGGAACATACAAGGTCACAGCAGGAAGGCTGGGATGCTGTGAGTCACTCAAGGTTACTGGAAGCCAGTTGCAAGCTGGAGTGAATGGGGTCAAACTGAGGCAGGTTGTAGGCAGTGGGTGCACAGGATCACATTGGAGCAGGTTGTAGACAGGGGATCATGGGTGGGTGCATGGGATCACTGAAGCAGGGAGAGAACTGCTTCTAAGTTTTCTGTGATAGTACCCCCTCTGACTGGCTGCAGTGCCAGTGGAAGCGAAAAGCAAAAAGACAGCAGCTGCAAACTTAGGGCAAGAATGGGTGCTGGAACATGGAACAGGTGGGTGTGACAGACAGGGTGTCACTAATGATCTTCTGTTAGAATCTGATTCTGGTTCACTAACTATTTTTATTCTACTGGATCGTAGTTCTGCCTTTGATACTGTAAACCCCAATCCTTTACACTTTCACTTTGTAACCATATTTGGAGTCTCAGAATTGGCTCTGAAATGGATTAAGTCATATCTAACTAATCGCTGTCACTTTTGTCTCTCTTGGCGGATTTCAGTCTGAAGTTGGTCCAGTCAAGCAAGGTGTTCCTCAGAGCTCAATCTTTGGTCCCTTACTTTTTATCATTTACATGTTTCCACTGTTTAGAACACATGGCTCAATTATCATTTCTATGCTGATGGCACTCAGAAATACATCCACACTAAACCGGATTCTACTCTGGCTGCTTCTCTCCTATCCAACTGTACTTGTGATAAAAAACTTGGATGGTCCATAATTTCCTTTAACTATGATATGACTAAAGTCATACTTATTGGCTTGGCACCTCCTATCAATTGTGTAAGGCCAGTCCTAGTAGCCTATCCATTGATGTCACTGTACTTGAGTGTCAGTCTAAATTGAAAAATCTAGGGGTGATATTTGATGCTAGCTTAACTTCTGACACATGTACAAAATGTTGTCAGAACATCTTTTTTTCACTTGAGAAACATAGCTTGGCTGCATACTATGCTATCATACATAGCTGAAAAGCTAATCCATAAATTTGAGTTCTCCCGACTTGACTGTTGCAAAGCTTTACTTACTGGTGAACCTAAATCCACTATTAATTGACTATAATATGTACAAAATTCTGCAGTCAGAATCCTCAGTAGGTCTGGTACAAGTGACCATATTACCCCTCTCCTGGAGTCCTTGCACTGGCTACCTGTCAGGTTTTGCATAGATTTTAAGATCGTCTTGCTCACCTATAAGGATCTTTGTGGCTTGGCACCCCATTATCTGTCTGAACTTTTATCAACTTACTTTCTCCCTCGTAACCTCTGTTCCTCAAATTCTGGTCATCTGTGTGCCCCCCTACTCACCTACACTTGATGGTAGACAGAGCCTTCTTCTGCTATGCTCCAAAACTCTGGAATTCTCTTCCAAGGATCAGAGAGTAATCTTCTCTAAACGCATTCAAATCAAATCTAAAAACGTTTTTTTTAGACAAGCTTTCACTTAATGGTCCTTTTTTCCTTTGTTTTATCCTGCATATTTCTTGTTTGTTTCTTTGTAAAGCACTTTGAGAAGCTACCTTTAAAGGTGCTATATAAAATAAAGTTTATTATTATTATATTATTAGTAATTCGTGCAAGTCTAAATTTTTATAATAGTATGCTAGTACAGAGTGAAGTAGATCTTTAAAATGTAGAGGTGTATCCTTAGACATCCATATAAATAAGTCTAAATTATCCTCCTCAGATACTTCTTCTACTGTAGATGCTTGTCAGTTCTGCATCTTCTTTGTTTCGAGAATGCTTCACTTAACTTTCAATTTTATTATTAAATATCCTGCCTCAGGCTTTTCATTGTATTTGAGTAGCTACAGGTTGGCGCATTTTATTTTTGAGATTATTTCAATTAATGGTAATTTCATGGTAAATTATATTATGGTTTAGGTGCTTTTTTCATTAAAAGCCGTTAACATACAGATTGATTTCACAGTCGTGTGCACACAAGGAAGAAATTGTATGCTGAGAACAAGGACTATGTCTTTTCTCTACTGTCCTTAAATTCATGACATCATCACAAATGAAGCATGAAAACACAGTTGTGCTAAACGTGTAACACTGTGGTTAGTAAAGCAAACAGATGTGAGCTAAAGAAGTCCTCTATAGACAATAATATGACCTTTCACCCCTTCATCATTCTAAGCGAACTTAATGGCCAGATTTGGCTTTTTCATCGGTGCCAAACCTCTGATTGCTGCTGAAACCAGAAGTCATTCATATAGTAACTGTATAACTACTGCCACTAGAGGAATGACTTTTTTGGTCAATGACATAATGCAGAATCCCTGGATGGTTTGTTTACATTAAGCAGCAGATCCAAGAGCTGTTAATTGCATTGAGAGTCCATTGGGAGCAGGTTCATTGTGTGTTTGTCAGTAGCTCATGGAGCCATAATTCATCATGACTGACAATGGATCAAAATTGCTGGATGTGGCTGATGATGGATTTATGCTTGCCTGATTCATGTAGGAGGGGGTAGATATCTGGCACCACCTATTTCTAAAGGGGGCTTACAGATTTCAATAAGTCACCCTTCTAGCAGGCCAACATATCCACAGAGCAAGGGATGTAAGGGTGAGTCCCTTGTCCCCATCAACATGCGGACAAGGTGCTTTTTTCCCCATGGCAGTGCCCAGCTATTCATACCGTCTTTTTCCAAAGATTTACAAACTAGATTTGAAAAATGACCGGAAAATAGAACAAAATGTGCTTGATTTACACTTTTAATTTAGCAGGTGCAATTTTTGAGGTACAGTATGTTCAGAGTATTTAGGAGGATTTAATTTAGTTTTCTGTTTAGTTTTGGGTGCATTTATAGTATTTGATTGTTGTGTACTGTCACCATAAATGTTTATTCTGTTTTTTTTTCATTGTCTGTTTTGTTTTTCCCTAAAAAAGTAAAATAATTAACCGCTTGCCCGCTGCCCTATAGTATACGTACTGCTACAGGGCAGCAGGGCTTCACAAAACCATGTATATATATGTGGTTTGCATTTCTGGGGAGTGTACAATCAATTGTAAATACAGAACTCTAAAATACAGTATCTAAACTCACATTATGTTCAAATTTACTCATTGCATGGACACTTTTTTATTAACTCACCAAGTCCAGAATGCCTATGCTGTTCCATCCTTGCATAATTGGGAGGAATGATATAAATGTTGGGATAATCCAACAGCCACCAAGCATCAACGTTATCCTCAGTGGGGTCATTTTGTTCCTGTAAACCAGAGGCTGGCAGCAGATAGCATAGTATCTTGAAAAGCAAAAAGAAAACAAGAACATAAACTTCTGATCTGTATTTTGCCAACATACACTTTTACAGCTGATTCTTAGTAAATCAGCTACAAATCTGTGTAATAGAAAACAGTTATCCAAGATTTCACACATATTATTTTTTTCCTTGCAGTAGTACTTTTTTTTAGCAACCCTAAACAGAAGTAGAAATAAATAGTTATATATTAAACAGGATAACGGGTCAAATGTGTTGAGAAGTCCAAAGGTACCCAGAAATGTTACGATTATAAATACAAATATACATATTGATTACCTACCTATTGATAATTTGTATCAGCTTTATTGTTATTATTTTTATGTTTCTAAAAGTTAAATTAAATTATTTATATAAACACATTATAGCGCCTGTTGTCAAAATTTTTATTCTCTGTGCCACCGTTGAGCAGTAATGTATTTTTAAAAAATACAATAATAAACGTTAATATTAAAATGTGAAATATTAAAAAATGTATTAATATTATGTTCACATTTTCACAAAAAAAATTAAGAGCAGGGAATTTATTAAAACATTGTTCCAAAAAAAGCCTTTTATGGCCACAAAAAAGGAAATTATATGGATACACAAATTAATTATAGACTGATGCCAAGTTAATGGGTACATATTGTCACTGCTAAATGTGCTTCAAGCAACCATGGATGAATTACTTCTAGCCATGAAAAGGTTAAGGATTGTAGGAAAAGTTGGACTTTTTGAACATCTTCTAATATTTTTAGTATTTTTCTTAATATAGGGTTTCAGAAATTAAGCAAAGTCACAGAGGTAATGTTTTTAAGTTATCTTCAGTAAACTCAATCTTTACTTTCTATTAATTAAGGTAGAACTATTCTCTTGCAAAACAATGGATCATGTCACAGATTCCCCATTTATAGTGCAGATTGGGAGACTGGCTCCATATTTAGATTTAAAACATTGCATATAACACCTTACATTTCAAATGGTATGAGAGGAATACATAGACTGCTATTGCAAATGCGCATGTGAAAATGGCGGTTGTCTGTCCACCCTATAGCTTTACTACTCATTAGTACATCTGATAGCGGTAGCAGAGAGTGGATGAAAATCATTCAAATATACATAGAAAATGTGTTTGCTTTCAGCATTCCATTTTGATATGAATGGAATTTCCCAAACAAAAATGACATGCACTGTTAAAAATTTCCATCCTGCACCTTTGAATATTCTCATCACTACAGTCTAAAATGATTTGACTCCACTAATCATTAGAAAACCAAAGGAATGTTGTAAAACCTAAAAATTATAAATGAAATTCTACTAGAGAATGGTCAGTTTAAGTCATAACCTTGAGCAAGTATCTGGGGTTCTGACTTTAGTTGCTGCATATTTATTCCTGGTCAGTGACTCCCAAAGTATAGCAGCCAAAGGATCTGCATGGCAGCTAGGCAGCAAGCATTTTAAGCAGAACAGCAACAAATTCTCATGCATTTCTCTTCTTTATGGTGTCCGTTTGTGAACCAGTGGTAATAGATCGCTGCTCAGTTCTCCGGCATTCTCGGAGAACACAGTTCTCCTGTGAATGCAGTTTATGAAGCAGTTCTCCGAACGAAGGGAGAACGGTCTCCAAACGCTGGAAAACGGTGTACAAACTCTGAAAAACGGCTCATTTTACTATAATCGCGCGAGATTACAGTAAAAGATCAGTTTACTAAGCAGAGGTAAACTATCTCTGCTTAGTTTTCGGTCCCTCTGATTCTCCAGCTCTGGGCTGGAGAATCTGGAGGGAGAACACAGATCTCCAGAGAAGGGCTGACATGATCTCCTGAGTGTTATAAACTGTGAATGACCAGAAAATAGCTGAGATCCGTTGAATCGCAGCTATTCTCTGTGTCATAAAAGGACACCTATGTTTGTATATGTATGTTTTATATGTATGCATCAATCTACTACACGTGTCAGACTCTAAAGTGCCCACAGGGATGAGATGATGGCAATCTTGTGTCATTGGAAAAGCTCAGACTATGTCTTCAAGGGGAAATCATATTGGCTAAATAATTCTGACTGATGGCTATTGTTTCCTCTCTGAAGCATGTCAGCTGTGCCTGTATACTCTCTTCTGCATAGCCTATACCAAACATTTCTATGAGGGGCATTCAAGTCAAACCACTACTTTTAATTTTACAGGTATGAAAAGGGATGCTAGCATGGTGGTACTATACGCAGTAGTAAGTGGCAAGTGTATTCTTTTACTAATAGATGCCACACATGTTGCGGGCCAGTCCAGAGACCGTTAATCTAGATGGCAGACACAGTGTTAGTGCATGCAAAGAACAGCGTGTGGCGATGAAGTTTCTTGTGAACAAATGCGGAAACTACAGAAGACTTCAAGCACAGTACAGTGATGAGACACTCAGCCGCAGTAAAACATTTGAATGGTGTAAATGTTTCAAAGATGGCTGTACATCCATCAGTGAAGAACCTGGGCGTGATGGTTCCCAGCCCACAGCAGTCATTCCTGTGAACATTCAGCACGACTGATCCTGGAAATCAGCACATAACCTGTTGTAATATTGCACAAGAGACAAATCTTTCTGTGCGAATGGTAAACACAATAATGACTAAGTGACGCAGGCTCTCCTAGGATCGTTCAGGCGTACTGACAAATCTTTTTATGCCGAAGCTTTCCAGACATTAGTTAAACACTGGGATAAGTGTGTAAATGTAGCAGAAGAGTAAAAAAATAAATGCAGTTTCCACTCCTTGAGATTTGTTCTTTTATTATATAAACTCAAAAGTCCCGGTATGACTTGAACGCCACTCGTATATTGAGGGAAGCTCAGTCAAAACTCACTGGGAGATGGTTAGTTTTTTATTGCACATGAATATTTTCTCCGATGTCTGTGGCCAGATAATGCACTTAAATGGTTAAGAGATAGGAAGGGCTGGACAAAATGGAATTCTGAGTAGAAAAAAAAAATGTACCTCTTATAACTGCACTTCAGTCATGCCCTGGTACCCAGCACTGTTCAGGCAATTCCTCTTCTTCATTAAACACCATGCCCTCTTTGCGGGCTTTTGCAGCATGCACATGAAGGATGGAGTGCCTACCCCCACAGTTGCATACCATTAGACACCAATGGGGGCACTTCAGCCAGGGGCGGACTGACCATTTGGAAACTCATGCACTGCCCGAGTGCCCATGGTTAGTAGGGAGCCCCATGAGATGCCCCTGGTACATTTTTCATAGGCTTTTTTGAGTTTTTGCAAGGGCACAGGGGCCCCATGATCCCCTATTGCCCGGGGGCCCCATGAGTTGTCAGTCCGCCCCTGGATCGAACATACATATATGCTAGCAACAAACCTTATGGTAATGTCCAATGATCTGAGTGATATGCAGCCTATTGTTTGCTCCTCTATCATCTTTAACTAGATGCTGTAAAAAGGGCAACCAATGTTGTTAAATATTCAATATCACTTGTTTGAATATTCAGCATTCAGTGTTTTTGATATTGTAAGTCTATTCAAGACAATAAGTCATTGTATTTGCATCTGGAATTTGAGCCATTACAGTGTTCAACACTACATGCCTACTAGTTGCGAATGAATAAAGTTAAAAAATATTAAAACAATTAATTCACAGGTCCTAGAAGGCAGGGACTAATGGCCCTATGGGTAAATGACTTTTTTAAAACTAACCAAACTGCACCATAAGCTTCTAGGACAATCCAAAACCAAAGGCTGACATTGAGGGATACAAATAATAACAAATGGAACTTGAATTCCAAACACCTTGCTCAACTAATTATAATGACCCCAAGCTGCAAGGACTCTCTAAAATCCCAGGACAGGCATTTAGGGAGGCAAGCCATCACCAGCAGCACTTAAGTATACAATGCATTGTTCCATAAACCATAGTGAACCCCAAGCTACTACAGTAGGACCCTCCAAAAGCAGAGGATCAGCATTTAGGGAGGCAGACAACTCCAAGTGGGAAACAAGCCCCTTATAACTGTTTTTCCTACTGTGCTAATACTTTATACTGGTGGCCCTAGTACTGCCTTACCATGCTGTCCTTGGCAGGCGTAAGAAGATTTCATGTGCCTAGTACTGCATGGCTTCTTCTTGGAATATAGGCAGTGTTTGGATGGGCCATGCTTTCTGATTAACAGCCAGAAAGCCAATACATTTTTGTACTAACACATCAAAAGTTTGTCAGCCCTGCTAAAAGCAAAAGCAACAAAGTAAAGCACTGCCATGACTACTGCTCTAAACAAAGGGTAGGTATAATGTGTGCAAGGGGCATGTTTATAGCACAGAGATGCCTTGGAGACTTGTCTATCCAAATGTCTGTTTTTGCTACCTTTGGATCCCTAGGAGTTTGAGAGCCCTGGGTAGTTAACCGGTTTGCCTCCTCCACCTTTCCCACCAAAGCCTGGATTTGGAGATGAGCAAACCTGTGCCGTATCCATGGTTGCTATTGCTAACCCATTGAAAATATCCATCTGATTCACTGGCTTCTCAGTGTTTGTTTTCAAGCCACTCACCATGAACAAGAACACAGATCAGGAGCTGCACTTTAATTGGACTTTATTAGCTGTATACAAATAAATGAATCAGTAAACCTGATTTACTAAGGAAGAGTGACTATTCAATTCAATTATTCAATTGTGAAAAGCAAATGCTTCTTTATTATTTTTGCACATGATTGGATAGCTGAAGTGAATCTTCACTCTTTTTTTGTGTGTGAACTCATTTTCAACGTCTTTAGTAAATAGACCTCAATGTCTTGTAAAATACAAAGAATTCCAGGCAATTAGCATTTTCAAGTCTTTAATGCAAAACTACATAACATTTTTTTTAGTACAAGTTCCTTTTAACCACGCAATGGCCAGAGCATATTTGCAATTTTAAATCCAATTAATATATTTAATGTCTAATAGCCTGGTGTATTAGCACAAAATGTACACTGTTCTTCTGTGAGCAGATTAGACTTGCTTGTGGCATATATTAATAAAGAAACCTTTAACATATTTTTAGTCACAAATGTTTCTTAAAGTAAACCTGCGCATGGTAAGGCTTCATTTACACAGGCATTAGTCCTGCATGCAGGTACCTGCTGACAGATCCGTTTAGACGCTCTTTCATCTGCCATTTTAAAAATGTTTAGATGCATTTAAATTTACATCCGTATTGCATCTGTATGTGTTTAGCTGGATTTGCTGGACTGTACACTGGTTTGATACGTTTAGACATGTTTATGCGTATGAGTTTGTTAAAAATGTAGGATTTTCACAGGCAGGGATGCAACTCTGCTCTTTTTTTCTGGATCCAAATGTAGGAGCCACAAACACACATGTCTAAATGTCTACATTCCTTCTTATGGTGTTGCATACAGATGTGTGTGCAAAATATGCATCTGAATTTTGCTTTTTTAGTGGCCCGATGAATGGACCCTAAAGCAAAATGTTTACGTAAAGAACTTGTCAACCCAGGTATTTCTTATTCCTGATATGTGCCTGCTGTACCATGTATTTGTATCAAAAAGTATCCTGTTCTCTTTGTATTGCTTCCTTAGTGTGAAATACCTGGTGTTCCTGCCAGTCCAGGGGCGGACTGACCATTTGGAAACTCAGGCACTGCTCGAGGGCCCGGGGTCAGTGGGGGGCCCCATGAAATGCCCCTGGTACCTTTTTCTTAAGCTTTTTTGAGTTTGGGCAAGGACACAGGGGCCCCATGATCCCCTATTGCCCGGGGGCCCCATGAGTTGTCAGTCCGCCCCTGTGCCAGTCCCTCTGCTTTCCTATTAAAAACTGATTACACAGCCCATATCCCGGGAATACGGACTGAGGCTATGAGGCTGATTCACACCATCTGTGTCTCAGCCCTATGGGCCATTGCCCTTCACTGGAAATTACCTACAGTACCATTGGCCTCAATTTTACGAAGAGTCGATGCGGTGATGCTCATGGAATGTATTCACTTTACATTACTGGATAGGATGCACTTATTTGATAAAAAAATAGGATGTTTGGAAAACTCATAGACATTTAGAGGTTTATTTACTAAAGCTGGAGAGTCCAAATCAGACTCACTTCTGCATAGAAACCAATCAGCTTCCAGGTTTCATTGCCAAAGCTTCATTGAACAAGCTGAGGTTAGAAGCTGATTGGTTTCTATGCAGAAGGGAGTCTGATTTTGGACTCTCCAGCTTTAGTAAATAAACCCCTTACTGTCTGAACAATGATTATTCATGCTTTAATTGATGGTATCTTTCTGTTGGTGGCTTTATTGCTCTGCCTACTTCCCTGCCTACCTTGCTCATGTACCTAACTTTTATGTTCTACATAACTGTACTTATTTGAAAAGAAAATAACAGATGTGCCTTCTTTTTCTGTTGTATGTTATACTTTATGCTGTGAAGCTGTTTTTGCAGCCTATTTCTTAAAAATGTTTGTAAACAAAAAAACTGATTACACTAGGGATGAGAACACAGTGTGGCCAGTTATCTAGCTGTGCTGGGAACTCAGCCTACTATCCTTCAATGATCAGACTGATGCTGACTCCCCCCTTCCCCCTACACACACTGCACAGCCATTCACTCGGAAGACCAGTGTGCTGCTTTTTCTTTTTCCCCAGCTGTCTGAGCTCCTTATGCAGCTGAGAACAGAGTGTATGTTATCACTAAAAAAGGAGGAAAAGGTATTTATAATGCTTTTTATATGTATACAAAAATGTTTTACCTTTTATTTCTATTTTAAACCTGATGGGTTGTCTTTACAAGGTGAGGGTTCACATATGATTTACTCCCTTTCTGCCCAGGCCAATTGTCAGCTTTCAGCGCTGTTGCACTTTGAATGACAATTGCGTGGTTAGGCAACACTGTTCCCAAATTAAACATTTTTTGAGACAGATAGAGCTTTCTTTTAGTGGTATTTAATCACCACTGGGTTTTTATTTTTTGCTAAACAAAAACAAAGACCAAAAATTAGTGCGGCCTGGAACTGGTTAACTACATTTCTGCCTACTTGCACATACCCACCCACCCTTCACTACCCTGTTCCTCCATTCAGTCTCTGAGAACAAAAAGCAATGCCAGCAGTGTCCAGGGATGGAGAAGCATGTGACTCACTACACTTTTTCTCATGTATCCATGCTGGGGTTTGGGGAAAGGCCCAGTGTTGTCACATGGGTGATGGGAGAGAGGTAAAGCACAGGTTCACTTTAAATTTCTCTTTCAAAATTCATTGTGTAGGCATTATGCTGGCAAAATAAAACTCTTAACATATAATCCTATTTATTCTGGTATTTTTTCTATTTAGGCCCAAAACGAATCTACCAAGCTTTTTTTTTTTAAATCACGTTGCTTTTTCACTATACTACAGGCCACTTAGGGCACTCTTTAACTGTGCATTGGTATGACTGGGTATCCCAAAATCTTCAGGCTGTCAGAAAATCCAATTCTGCTGTCACAAGCATGCACTGGGGTTGATTTACTAAAATTGCAAAATCTGGTGCAACCGTACATGGTAGCCAATCAGCTTCTAACTTCATTTTGTTCAATTAAGCTCTGAAAAAAAAACGGCAGCTGATTGGTTTCTGTGCAGAGCTGCACCAAATTTTGCACTCTCCAGTTTTAGTAAATCATCCCCACTGGGTTTAGATCCATTGCCCATGGGCACTAAGGGGTTAAGGAGTTCTCAAAGAGTTACACATGCTTTAACAAATATGGCTTGACCATTACCTCTAGATATGAACCACTTCTTTGTCTTTGCAAGGCCACATTTCTATATTTTCATAGAAAGTCATACCTCCAGGATGAATGTAACAAGTCTTGAAAGGCTGTGTAATTATAAACACAGGTTGGCCAATAAGGACATAACCACGTACTAAAAACCTATTTTGTCCTTGACTGCCTTTTTTTCTCTCTCCACAGATTAGGAAAATATTCACTCTACACTCCTTACATAACAAGGCATTCCCTGTCTGTGACTGTCAGGCCAGAACTTCTCGAATTGCATGTTGTCACCATCTACCTTAAACATATATCACCAATCTGTTTCCTTTGAAATGTCTGTGCTCTGCGGTATGAGATGTTCTGTGCCATTGAATTTGGCTGTCTGATACTATCCCCGTAGAATTACTGAATGGATTTTATTTTTCATAAGGAATGAAATAAAATAGTAATGGCTTACTTGTTTCCTTTTTACTACAGCCTCTCCTGATTTTATAAGGATAATAAAATGTCCTTACTGTTGCTCACATCAATGTCACCTTCAATATAAAATTGCTCATTCTCACCATCAGTAATTGCTATTATTATAAAGGAATGTTATCTTGACTCATAAATGACAGATGTAACATAAAAAGGACTCTGGATTGTCATGGCAATTCCCCTCTTCTCTGGAACAAGCCTCAGATGTCCTATGTAAATAAATGTTCGGGGTCCATGAAGAACATATACTGTATGCTGTTTTGCATAAATGAAATCAGTAAGTCCATTTTGTCAAATTTATACATTTTGTATTTGCTATCATATTTCTGTTATATCATTTTATACCTTTCTATATGTTAGTCTGTAATCCAATTGTGGGCTTGAATTGCAAAGCTAAAACATACACTCACTGGTCACTTTATTAGGTACACCATGGCTGGTACCGGGGTAGGACCCCCTTTTGCCTACAGAACTGCCTTAATTCTTCGTGGCATAGATTCAACAAGATGTAGGAAACATTCCTCAGAGATTTTGGTTCATATCAACATGAATTATTGCTGCCTTTCTATCATCTCGAAGCATGCCCATTCTCCTCTGACCTCTGACATCAACAAGTCATTTTCATCCACACAACTGGCACTCACTGGATATTTTCTCTTTTTCGGACCATTCTCTGTAAACCCTAGAGTAGATAGGGTAGATAAGTAGATAAGCAGTTTTTGAAATAGTTTTTGAAATACTTAACCCAGCCCGTTTAGCATCAGCAACCATGTCACGTTCAAAGTCACTTAAATCCCCTTTCTACCTTATTCTGATGCTCGGTTCACACTTCAGCAAGTCATCTTCACTGCCTAAATGCATTGAATTGCTGCCATGTGATTGTCTGATTAGCAATTTGTGTTACCAAGCAATTTAACAGGTGTACCTAATAAAGTGGCTGGTGTGTGTAGAAACATAAAAAAGTGGAAAAAAAGTGGTACTTCGAGCCTGCCCCATTTTGTAATACATGTATATGATTTTTGTTTTTAAATTATTATGTCTGAGTATAGATCTATGTTTGGCCCAAAATCCACTTACTGTTGATGGACTCAAAACCTCTGCTGGAAGTCTACTATAAGCATCAACTACCCTTTCAATAAACTAATACTTTCTAATATTAGTGTAGCACCCTCCTAGATAGGTGCTAGGTTTAGATAGTTAGATTTTGATTTATTTTGTATTTTGATAGATAGAATGATGGCTGGGTGGGAACTCTCTAGTTCTGGTAGGAACCACTCTTGCTACACATGCGTGCCCCGGGGGCGTGCAGCACGGCGATCGACGGTTAGCTGTGTCTCTCAGACACAGTGCATCACCAATTAGGGTAAAGAGCCAGGGACATTGGTTCTTTACCATGGGATCAGCTGGGTCCAATCTCAGCTGATCACATGTTAACCTCTTGCCGTCCGCCTGCTGTTTATAAACGGCAGGGCGGTGGCACTCCAGGGGCGGGTTGCCGTTCATAAACGGCACCCGCCTTTTCTAGCTGTGCGCGCTCCTTGGGAGCACGCAGCACCGCGATCCGGTGCCCGCTGTGTCCTCCGGGCACAGTGAAACACCGATCATCGAACGGGACCTCTGTACGAGGTCCTGATCATGTGATAACTGATAGGCCAATCAGTGATCACATGCAAAGTAGTAAGCAAGATGTCACTTGTGACATCATTGCTTACTACGTGTGAAATCTGTGAATGATCACAGAGGTCACATGGTACAAGGCTATTCACAACAGCCTTGTACCATGTGACAAGGTGTGACCAATCAAAGCTCACTCAGTATTTCTCAATGGCTGCAAGAATGCAGACAGAGAGAAAGAGAAATGATTGATTTTACATCCTATATGGGTATAAAAGCAATGACTGTAAAAAAAAAAAAAAAAATCTTCATCACCCCCACAAGTAGTACAATGTCATCATGGTGACACTGTACTGCTAGGGTGACAGTATGTAAAAAACAAAAAAAAATAATAATATAAAGAAATAAAATAAAAATGTAAAAAAAATGTTTAAAAATTATAATTTTTGGTTATAAACTAATTTGGCTTATTTTTTTTTTACTAAAAATATAACGGAATAACTTTTGGTCAAGATTTATGATGAAAGATTATTTATTTGCAAAATTTTATAAGAAAAACACTTTTTAAAAAAAATTTTTTGGACATTTTAATTTACATAGCAAAAAAAGTAAAAATCCCGGCAGTGAATAAATACCACCAAAATAAAGCTTTATCTGTCTCAAAAAAATGGTAAAAAATTAATATGGGTACAGTATTGCATGACCGCGCAATTGTAATTAAAATTGTGATAGCGCTGAAAGCTCCCCTGGACAGGAAGGGGGTAAAAGTGTCCAGGCAGGAAGTGGTTAACAAATGCCTGTTATTAGCATTTCCTTTCCTCAGCACTGTCACTGTCTGAGGAAAGGAAAGCTGATAACCCACTTTCCTGTGACAGCACACATTTCAACTGATAATCAGGGCACTGATCATCAGTGCCCTGGTTATCAGTACAGCCCCATCAGTGCAGCATATCAGTGCCCATCTGTGCCCATCAGTGCAGCCTCATCATTGCAGCATATCCGTGCCCATCAGTGCAGCCTATCAGTGCTCATAAGTGCAGCATATTAGTGCCACCTATCAATGTTCATCAGTCCAGCCTCATCAGTGCCTCTTCATCAGTGCCCATCAGTGCAGCCTATCAGGCCACCTCCTCAGTGGCCATCAGTACCCATCAGTGCCACCTCACCAGTGCAGCCTTATCAGTGCCCATCAGTGCAGCCTTATTAGCAGACATCAGTGAAGAAAAATTACTCATTTGCATAAGTTTATAACAGAAACTAACAAAAAGGTTTTTTTTCAACATTTTAAGTCTTTTTCATTTGTTTAGCAAAAAATAGAAAATCCAGTCGTGATTAAATACCACCAAAAGAAAACTCTGTATGTCCCAAAAAAAATTATAAAAATGTTGTTTGGGTACAGTGTTGTATGACTGCGCAGTTGTCATTCAAAGTGCAACAGTGCTGAAAGCTGAAAATTGTCCTGGGAAGGAAGGGGGTGAAAGTGCCTGGTATTGAAGTGGTAAAATATGACCGGTTGCTACTCTAACAAAGTTCTGAACCCTCAAGACTAAAACTGATTATTTAAGTGTTGCCTAGTCAAAGTGAATCATAACAAATTTGAATAAAAAATTAACATAAATACAGTGACAGTTAGTCCATATCCATATGTTTCTTCATTCATTCATGCAAAAAAACATTGCCGCAGTCTCTCAACAGTGCCTTGCGCTATTTCTTTAAATAAAGTGCAAACTTGCAATGTTGTGTTCCCCATCAGTGATCCCAACACATGGATATGGACTAATTGTCACTGTATTTATGTTTTTTTTTTTATTTAAATTTGTTATGATTCACGTTGAGTAGACAGTGTTTAACCCCTTCCCAGCCAGTGTCATTAGTACAGTGTTATTGCATATTTTTAAGACTGATCACTGTATTAGTGTCACTGGTTCCCACAAAGAGCTGGTTAGTGTCAGTTAGTGTCCGATTATCCACCGAAATATTGCAGTCCTGCCATAAGTCTCTAATTACCACCATTACTAATATAAAAAAAAAATAAAGATTGCAGTATACATACACGCCATAGTTTGGTTTGCGCAAAAGACATAGCGTCTACAATCACTATACGGTCACTGTGATTTTTTTTTACCAAAAATATGCAGCAGAATACATTTTGGCCTAAATTCATGAAGAAATTAGATTTTTTAAATTTTTGTACTGGATATGTTTTTTTTTTTTTCATTTTCGGTCTTTTGTTTATAGCGCAAAAAAACCCCAGAGGTGATCAAATACCACCAAAAGAAAGCTCTATTTGTGCAAAAAAAATGGACATACATTTATTTTATGTACAGCATTGCATGACTGCGCAATTGTCAGTGAAATTAACGCAGAGGTAAATCTTCTGGAGGTCAAGTTGCTAAAGTGTTACTAAAACCACAACAGTAAAATCAGTCTGTATATGCAGTAAACCATGCTTGTTATACTCACTGTGGAACCTAAGAGGTTAATCCTCTGCATTGTGTAAAAAGGCAGTTTGATCCTGACTTCTCTGATCCTCTTCTTGTTCAAATGTCCACGTCTTATCTCCTGATAAAACAGACTGAACCATAGCCGTTGTCACATGCTCAGTTTACTGTGTATTGCTAGAAAGGTTTTTTTGCTTGGGAGAGTGCATGTGATCAACACTGGGCCAATCAGCACTGTCCAGACAGAGGTCAGGGATTTTGCATCCTCCTAGAGAAGGAAGAAAACTCCTACAAGCTTTAACATGTGCTCTGTTGGACACTGATAGAAGTCACAAGACTGCTCTAACTGCTGATGATAAAGGATATTTAGCAGTTTATATTCACTAAAATAATTGCATTTCCATGTTATGTTCTGTTTAAACAAACTATTTTCCTTTTTCAGTGCTGTCTGTATGTCCACAGAGGAGTTTTCACTGTTCAGGCCTGATAACAAGGCAGCAAGTGAAGCAAATGGAAACAAGGGGAAGGTTTAAAACCTTTGGCCTTCTCTTGCTAGTTGCTTGACTATTTTGATCCTCTGGATTCACAAACCAGAATAAATACGCAGATTAGAAAAAGTTTTCTGCATATCTCCTAGATTGTAAGCGCGAAAGAGCAGGGCCCTCGATCCCCTCATGTTTTGCATTGTATTGTTGTTCTGTCACATGTTCTGTCCCCCTTTGTAATGTACAGCGCTGAGCGAACTATTGGCGCTTTATAAATACTGTATAATAATAATAATAATATTGTTAAAGCTCAAAGTTAGCATGACAGTCAGACAACTAGCATTGTCAGAAGGAGAAGTCAGCAGTGGCAGTTTTCATATTTCCTTAATGATCAATTTTCAAACTTTTGTGAGCAGTGGCAGACTTTGTTTTGTTTTATATTCAGCATGCCTTCTAATTGTCAATGGGCCCTCCACACACACGATGCTAGCACAGGCTACTTTAACCATTTGCCGCCCGGCCTATAGCCGTTTGGTGGCTGCAAAAATGCATTAGCTTTCCGGGGTGTACGCCATTTGGCGTCCTCCCGCACATGCGCAGTTCGCGCGGTTGCAGAGCCGTGCATCGGCGCGATCTATCACCGGCCGTGTACCTCAGACACGGCCGATGACAGATCTGAGTACCGACCCCTGTTGCGGGTACCATGTGACCTGCTGTGACCAATCACAGCAGGTCACATGACAGTTGTATACAAAGGATGGCTTCATTCATGCCAACCTTTGTATACTAGTGTCTAGCTGTGAATGGTCACAGCAGGTCACATGCACATGTCATGTGATTAGCTGTGGCCAAATCACAGCTAAGCACAAACCCCCCCCCCCCCCCCAAAAAAAAAAACCTGAATGAATCAATGTCATTCAGGTAAATGCTTGCTTATAGCAAAGTAATTCTTTGCTATAAGCAAATTGTGTAAAAAGAAAAAAAAATACTGATCACTTCCCCAAAGTAGTACAATGTTACTATGGTAACATTGTACTACTTTGGTCATAGTAAAATATGAAAAAAAATCTTAAAATAATTTAAAAAAATGTAATAAAAAATTAATAATAAAAAAATAAAAAATAATAAAAAAAAAATATTATTTTTTTTTCATACTGTCACCAGTCAGTGTCCCTGTTCACCGCCATGCCAGTTATATGATGATGCTGTACTACACTGGTGACAGTATGTAAAAAAAAATAGTGAAAATAATTTTTTTAAATTTTTTCATTTTCCAAAAAATTATGACAAAAAAAATACAACTTCAAAAAACTCGCCATTCCTCTTATGAAGTACGTCGGACTGTCTACTTTACAAAAAGGGGTCATTTGGGGGATATCTGTACTGTTCTGATATTCTTGGACCTCAAGAAATTAGATTGGCCGTCAGTACTTCAGGATTGATCAATTTTCAGATCTATACCAAAGATTGTGAACTCTATAACTTTCCTACAAACTAAATAATACATCCTAATTTGGGTTATTTTCACCAAAGACATGTAGCAGAATACATATTGGCCTAAATTTATGAAGAACAATTATTTATTTGTAAACTTTTATAACAGAAACAAAGAAAAACTTGGTTTTTTTTCAAAATTTATGGTCTTTTTTTGTTAATTTAACAAACAATAAAAACCCTGGTGGTGATTAAATACCACCAAAAGAAAGCTCTAGTTGTGTGAAGAAAATGATAAAATTTTAGTTTGGGTAGAATGTTGTATGACCGCGCAATTGTCATTCAAAGTGTGAGAGCACTGAAACATGAAAACTGGCCTGGGCAGGAAGGTGTAAAATTGCCCGGTATTGAATTGGTTAAATACACATATTACAGTTAAAATATAAAGAACGAGAGCATATTTCTTTCATATTTATGCAAACTGACTGCATTAAAATATAATAATATAGGAAGCTTCAACTGGATGTTAACTTAAAAGTACACCAAAGCAATAAACATTTTACATTTCTAAGTAATAACTAGAAAAAACAGAGGTGTACTGAAATATATGCACTTTTTGAATACAAAATTAGATTGATAACTACACATTAGAAAATGTCACTTGTGGTCTGTCAGATTGTATCAGCATGTAAATCAGAACAGCAGGAGAAATATTTCTCCCGTGTAATAATATAACAGTAATAATAAATCATCTATGATTTCAGCCATAGGACCTGGAAGAAGCTCGGTAAAACTTGCTACATCAGCCACCCCTGTGCACCTTGTTCCATTATCACTACAAAGTAACATTTTGAAAAATCCTCATGAGCTGAGCATATTTGATTTCTGTGCCCTTGCAGGATGATATGGGGAAATGAGCTGCAGGCTGGAAAAGCCAAAGCGCAAGATGTTGTTTCCATAATTAACAAAGTGATGGAAGAGTTTTCTATCAGTCATCTAGTAATGAAATAAAGTCACAAAGAGAAACAGGAAAAGTGACTTTCAAATGTAATTTTTTTTTTTTGCCCGCACAGTTAGGAGTCTTTAACCACTTCCTTCCCAGGCTATATAAATGAAAAAGTCCAAGCATTTTGAAAAAAAGTGTTTTTCTTATTAAATTTTGCAAATGAATAATCTTTCTTCATAAATCTTGGCCAAACTGTATTCAGCTATCTTTTTAGTAAAAAAAATAACCCAAATTATTTTATAACCAAAAATGATAATTTGTTTAAAAACATTTTTATTTTTATATATTATTTATTTATTAACATACTGTCACACTAGCAGTACAGTATCACCATAGTGACACTGTACTACTTGTGGGGGGTGATGAAGATTTTTTTTTTTTACACTGATTACTTTTACACCCATAAAGGCTGTAAGAGCAATCATTTCGCCTTCACCATTCCTGCAGCCATTGAGAAATACTGTGAGAGCTGTGATTGGTCACAGCTTGTCACATGGTACAAGGCTGTTGTGAATGGCCCTGTACCATGTGATCTCTGTGATCATTCACAGATTTCACACGTAGTAAGCAATGATGTCAGAAGTGACATCTTGCTTACTACTCTTCATGTGATCACTGATTGGCCAATCAGTGATCACATGATCGGGACCTCACACAGAGGTCCCGTACAACGAAAAGTGTTCCGTTGTGTTCGGAGGACACAGCGGGCACCAATCACGGTGCTGCGTGCTCCCAGGGAGCATGCACAAGCAGGGGGATGGGAGGCCGTTTATAAACGGCCACCTGCCCCTGCACCAGGGGCGGACTGACAACACATGGGGCCCCCGGGCAATAGGGGATCATGGGGCCCCTGTGTCCTTGCCCAAACTCAAAAAAGCCTATGAAAAAGGTACCAGGGCATCTCATGGGGCCCCCTACTGACCCTGGGCCCTCGGGCAGTGCCCGAGTTTCCAAATGGTCAGTCCGCCCCTGCCCTGCACTGCTCCCATCTGGCAGTTTATATACGTGGGCTGGATGGGAAGTGGTTAAGGATAAAGAAAAAATGCTGCTGTGGCTGTTGTTTTGTTTGGGGTTTTTTTTGCCAAAATGCTTGAGAAAAATATTGGTATTTGTAGTGCAATTTTTTCTGTGCGAATTCCAGAACGCATCACAATTGCACCCCATTCATGCAAATCGCTGCAGGTGTGTATGTTAACAACACCCCCAAAATCTGTCCACAAAACGCGGTGTGATGTGCAGAATCGGATCGCATAGGTGTAAATATGCATGTGATCCGATTCTAGTGTGAACCAAAAAAAGGGTCCTGCACCTTTTTGGTGCTGATGCAGAGCGATTTGAGCCATACAAAATGTATGGCTCAAATCGCACCGCACAAAATTCACATGTGATTTGCGAACCACATGCAATATGTCTCACCGCAGAAGTGTGCACCCAGGCTGAAACTGAATTCCAGATATAAAAGACACAGATTATTATTGCCCTGTAAATAAATACATCCAGAGATGTAACTAGAACCCTTCAGGGCCCTGGTGCAAGAAACCATGAAGAGCCCCCCAGCCTGGCCCTTCTCTCCAAGCCTGGAGCCCTTCCCACTGATCCCAGAACCCTTTACTTCCATTGTGGGGCCTTTTATTACAGTCCTGCAGTGGATCCCATTCACATGTTCTGCAGTGGGCCCATTCCTGCCATCTTGCCCCCCCCCCCCCCCACCACGGTGGCAGAATGCCAGGGCCCAGTTACAAGTGTGACCCTTGCAACCCTGGTAGTTCCATCAGTGGTGTCAGTAGGACTGTGAATAGTGTCAGACAGTAGAGTAGTGGATGGTATCAGAATGGTACTGGATTCTGTTAGTAATGCAGTGGATGTGCTCAGGAGGGCAGTGGAGAGGGGGTCAGTAGGGCAGCAGATGCTGTCAATCATTTTAAATTTTTGTTATTTTAATTTTTCAATTTTTTTTACTATTTCACTTTTTTTTTATAATTTTACTCTTCATCATTTTTTTTTACAATTTTATAGGAGCCCCGTTGGGGGGCTTCTGCTGAGATGTCAGGGTTCTAAACAGACCTCTGATATTTCACCTTTGAGACAGGGAAAGGAGATTGAGAACCCAGCCCTCAATCTCCATCTCTGCAGTAAATCACATATTTACCAGCCCCTTACCCTGCTCGCAGCAGTCAGCAGTCAGCTTTGTGGGGGAGGGACCGGGGAGCAGACAGGGGCAGCAGGAAACAAGTAATCTGGATACAGGACCCGTGCAAGTATTTTTGTCTACACAGGTTCAAGGTGCATTTTGCCACCCCCCATCCCCATCATCCTCCAGCCAAACCCGCCACACACTGTAACACGCTTCCTGTATTAGAGTGCCCCTGCTCTGGATAAAGGAGCACAGGGGGCATGTTCAATCTGAGGGGAAAGAAGTGTTAAATGCAGTAGAAAATTTAAATACACTAACAAACTGAAGCCAAACTCCAGTTAACCCTTTATAATCAGTCTGTAGGAGAGCTTGCTCTGTTAACAAAAAATAACAGACTTACTAGTCAGATTGCCAGATGAAAATAAAAGAAAGTTTACAAAAAACTTCTAGGAAGGGTACCTCGGCAGTGTGACAGGAGGGGAGCAGTGTGCCATGAAAGGGAGCATTGTGACAGGAGGGGGGCAGTGTAACAGAAGAGGGGGCACTGTGACAGAAGGGGAGGCAGTTTGACAGAAGGGGGGGGGCACTGTGACAGGAGGGGGCAGTGTGACAGAAGAGGGGGCACTGTGACAGAAGGGGGGGGCACTGTGACAGAAGGGGGGGGCACTGTGACAGAAGGGGAGCACTGTGACAGAAGCGGGGGTAGTGTGACAGAAGAGGAGGGCTTTGTGACAGGAGGGGGCAGTGTGACAGAAGAGGGGGCACTGTGACAGAAGGGGGGGCACTGTGACAGAAGGGGGGTAGTGTGACAGAAGAGGGGGCACTGTGACAGAAGGGGGGGACCGTGTGACAGAAGAGGAGGGCATTGTTACAGGAGGGGGAAGTGTGACATGAGGGGGGCAGTGTGACACGAATGGGCAGTGTGACAGAATGGGGGGGGGCAGTGTTACAGGAGGGGGAAGTGTGACATGAGGGGGGCAGTGTGACAAGAGTGGGAAGTGTGACAGAATGGGGGGACAGTGTTACAGGAGGGGAAATGTGACATGAGGGGGGCAGTGTGACAAGAGTGGGCAGTGTGACAGAATGGGGGGGCAGTGTGACAGGAGTGGGCAGTGTGACAGAATGGGGGGCAGTGTTACAAGAGGGGGCAGTGTGACAGAATCGGGGGGGCAATGTTACAGGAGGGGGGAAGTGTGACAGGAGGGGGGCAGTATGATGGGGGCCGTGTGATGGAGGGGGGCAGTATGATGGGGGAAATGTGAAGGAGGTGGGCAGTATGATGGGGGGCAGTGTGATGGAAGGGGGGCAGTGTGACAGAAGGGAGGCAGTATGATGGGGGCCGTGTGATGGAGGGGGGCAGTATCATGGGGGGGCAGTGTGATGGAGGGGGGCAATATGATGGGGGCCGTGTGATGGAGGGGGGCAGTATGACGGGGAAATGTGAAGGAAGTGGGCAGTATGATGGGGGGGCAGTGTGATGGAGGGGGGCAGTGTGAAAGGAGGGAGGCAGTATGATGGGGGAAAGTGTGACAGTAAGACACCTGGACACACTACACTCACTCAGATGCTGGGCGCTATGTATTCAACTAAGGAATCTGCTGTCACAGAGAATGTGCAGGTTACTGGGGGGGGGGGAGTGGCCTGAGGGCAGGGAGAAATTCTCTTACTTTACCCGGCATCAGGAGCAGCCATAAGGCAAGAAGTGGGAGCTGAAGTAAGGGGGGTGGAGTTGGGAGGCGGTGCTGGCAGTCCTAGTTGACTGCTTGTTTCTTGGTAAGTCCCATGGTGGCTCACGCCTGCTGGAAATAGCTAGCACAAGGCTGGATTGGAGGGGCGGCGGGGTGACATATAGAAGAACAGATCTTCTCCATTTTTTCTCCTGGCTCCTACAGGAGCCAGAAGGAAAATGGATGGAATTTCTTCTTCTATATACCGCCTCACTGCCCTTCTTATCCTGATGTAGGCAAGTGTGACAAGGGAGCCGCACAGGCCCCCTGCAGCATTGGGCCGAGTCGCAATTGCAACCCCTACAGACCCTATAGTTATGCTACTAAATACATCCATGTAAACAGTGTATGTACCTGAATTTGACATTGTATCAACTTCTTGCAGTCCCTGGACAGCAGAGTTTAGATTAGGGGTGGGAGAGGGATGCTGATAGGGGAGATAGAGGTTAGTGGCCACTGCCAGTGCAATCTGGAACAGCAGTGTTTTTTCTGCCAAAACGCTGCTGCTCCAGAATGCATTGGCAGCTGCTAAACTCTCCTAAACGCTGATGCACAGTGTCTTGTTTTTCTAAGCAGTGTCTGCCGGCATCCTTAACTACCAATTAATAGCTGGTTGTTAAGGAGTGGGCCGTCAAGTTGGCCCTGTTGACAGCTGAATACAAAAAAAAATTGCCAGCAATAAATGATTGAGAAATAACCAGCATGCTTGAGGTCTGGTATGAATTTTAAGGGGAACATCACACCAATTTTTTTTAAAAAAACAGAGTGGTATCCCTCCAAAATCCATACCAGACCCTTATCCAAGCAGGCAGCCTGGCAGGCAAGGAAAGGGTGGGGGACGAGCAAGCTTTCCCACTCATGAACCATACCAGGCCACATGCCCTCAACATGGGGGGGTGTTTTTGACTCTCCAAAAGAATCTTGTCCCCATGTTGATGAGAACAAGGGCCTCTTCCCCACAACCCTGGCCCGGTGGTTGTGGTGGTTCGGGGAGTGACTAATCAGAATCTGGAAGCCCCTTTGCCCAGAGATCCTGCCCCCCCCCCCCATGTGAATGAGTATGGGGATGCCAGCACCGACCCAAACAAAAAAAAAAGAGGTCCACACCTAACGAAGGCTCCTGCTGAATGACAGCTCTGCTGCCTCTCACTGCTTAATAAGCTATGGGGCAGGGCTACTGGTGATGATGTCACTAGTGCATGCTGGGTTGATGAATTCACAAGGGGGCGGAGCCACCCAGTGATGTCAAGGGTAGCCCCGCCCTTAGCTTATTTAGCGGCAGGAGGTGGCTTTCATTCAGTGGGAGCCTTTGCCGGGTGAAGACCTGTTTCTTTTTGGGCTCAGGTCGGTGGCCAGCGTTCATCGTGATTGACATTGGATCTACACTGGGGGACAATTTTTAATTTTTTTAAATAAAAGACTTGTCAAAAACTGTTTTTGTGTTTCTACTCACTTTTACCACTTTTTTGGTGAATCAGTAGAGGTACTATGAACCCCATACACATTCACATGGGGGGGGGTGGGATGTGGGGGCTTCCACATTCTGACTGGTTCCTTGTCCTCATCAACATGGGGACAAGGTGCTTTGGGAGGGAATGCAAATCACCCCCCCCCACCCATATTGAGAGCGCATGGCCTGGTATGGTTCAGTCTTGCCAGGCTGAATTCTCAGATAAGGGTCTGGTATAGGGAGGGACCTCACGCTGTTCTTTTTTTAAATTTTGGTGCAGGGTTCTCCTTAAAATCCATACAAGACTGAAAGGGCCTGGTATGGATTGGGAGGCCCCCAGTCTGTTTTTTTTTCTCAATTTTTTTTGTTGGCAATTGTTTTGCTTACGTTCAGTTCCCCGCTGACAGCTGATGACTCATCCATTGTTAAAGTTGCAGCCGCCAGCTTATCGGTCCACTCCTTAACAACCAGCAGTTCACTGGATGTTAAGGATGTTGGCGGCCCTCTTCTTAATGCTGAGGTTACTTTTTTTTATCCAGTGATTTTTTTCTAGCAGTTTTTAGCTTTTGGTGTGCATGAAGCTTAAAAAGTACTGTAGTGTTCCTGAATGTCAAAAAATAATTATTAGTGCAGTGCTGTCATTCACAAACATTAGAAATCTTAGTCCACAGACTGGAAACTGTCTGCTCAATCAATGTAATTCATGCACTAGTTTTTATAGTGTAAAACAAAAATGTGAATAAAGTAATAAAATAATAAGATGTAAAAAAACAGCTGCCATATGTACTATATGAATTTAATTTGTGTTTTTAGCTGTTTGCCTGAAGTTCAGCTTTAGCCACTTCAGTCCCTCAGGCATTTTAATTTTAGACCTGTTTCAGCTTCATAACGTATACCTTTTAGCTTTTCCAGGTACTCCTTCATTTTTTTTGGGGGGGGGGGGCAGATGGGGCTTTATTTGATCGAAGATTTAAATATATGTATTTTATTTACTAATATTAGGAAGAAATAGCGAAAAAAATAGAAAAAATATTTTTCCAGAACAACTATATGTAATTTGCACAGATATTTACCTTGGAATATAACCAACAACATATTTTGATTATAAGGATATCACATAAACAAAATTTTTATGTAACATAGTAGAATGATATGCTTAAATTTAAGTGAATTGTTAAGGAAATAACAATTTGTAAACCATACCACACAGGTTACAATATGAATATATAGTCTTCTTTAGGGCCACCATCTACATTTTACTGTATAAATTTACCAACTCTATAGTGACAGTACCTGCCTGATTGGATACCAGTTGACTACCAGTTGACTGGATAGTCTAGATAGGTAGTCTATGTAGGTCCTCATATAACTTATTTTTGGTAAACCAAAAGGAAACATTACAAATATTGTACAGTCAATGTTGAGTTTTAGTGTATTATTATTAACATAGAGGGAGATTTAATAAAACTGGATCATGCAGAATCTGAAGCAGCTGTGCAAGGGTAGCCAATCAGCTTGTAGGTTAGAAAGTTAGAGGCTGATTTGTTACCATGCACAGCTGCACAAGATTCTGTGTATATTATTACGTGGTACCGATTTTAGTAAATCTCTGGGGAGGAAATTTTTTTAAATCAATTATCATTATATTTTTTGAAAACATATATGAAACCTGATTTACCTCCCCCTGTGCAACTCTGCAGCAAGAAATCACCTATAATAGTGACCTGTTGTAGAGTTCTGTTGCGGCAGGTGAAGACAGAACACAGCTGGATTAATTTGCCCTGACAGGAACTGCTGAAATGTCATATAACTTACTATGTTAACACAAAACAGAAATGATGGGAGGCAGGGAGCCACAAAGTTGTAACCACCCCCTTACCTCCCATTCCCAGCCCTCCTTTGAAAAGAATGTCCCTCTTTTAGAACCAACATTTCTTCATCCTGCCTCTTTTTTTTTATGTAAATGTACAATTTATCAAAAGTATTTTACTACAGTCAACCTTTCATTTAACATCTAAAATATTACATTTTTTATTTTCTGCAAAAATGTATAAATATATACACTACTCAAAAAAAATAAAGGAACACTTTTTAATCAGAGTATAGCATCAAGTCAATTAAACTCCTGGGATATTGATCTGGTCAGTTAAGTAGCAGAGGGGGTTGTTAATCATTTCAGCTGCTTTGGTGGTAATGAAATTAACAACAGGTGCAGCAATGAGATGACCCCAAAACAGGAATTTTTTCACAGGTGGAGGCCACTGACATTTTTTTCCCTACTCATTTTTTCTGACTGTTTTTAAATAGTTTTGCATTTGGCTAGGTTCAGTGTCATTACTGGTAGCATGAGGTGATACCTTGAGGTTGCAGACAATCCAACTCCTCCAGGATGGCACATCAATACGTGCCATTACCAGGTTTGCTGTGTCTCCCAGCACAGTCTCAAGAGCATGGAGGAGAGTCCAGGAGACAGGTAGTTACTCTAGGAGAGGTGGATGGGGCTGTAGAAAGTCCTTAACCCATCAGCAGGAGCAGTATCTAAAAACCAAAGAGTGCAGCACTTTCTCAAATGATATACTTATCTATATATGTATATAGACTGTGCACAATAGGAATAAAGTGCCATACGTGCAAAATTGTGCAATATGCAAATAATAAATAAATAACAATAATCACTGTATGATGTCAATCAATCAGTATATGGTAATAAATATTGCATGTATAATTCAATATTAAAGTGCTATTGTGCAATTTGTGTATCTGCTCCTTTGTATAAGGAGGAACAGGATGATCACTGCCAGAGCCCTACAAAATGAACACTGGTGTGACGGTCTCTAACCAAAGAATCAGAAACAGACTTCATGAGGGTGGCCTGAGGGCCCGTTGTCCTCTAGTGGGTCCTGTGCTCAATGCCCAGCACCATAGAGCTTATTGGCATTTGCTATTGAACATCAGAATTGGCAGATCTGCCACTGGCGCCCTGTGCTTTTCTCAGAAGAGAGCAGGTTCACCCTGAGCACATGTGATAAATGTGAAAAGGTCTGAAGAAGCCATGGAGAACATTATACTGCCTGTAACATTGTTCAGCATGACTGTTGGTAGTGGGTCAGTGATAGTCTTGGAAGGCATATCCATGGAGGGACGTATAGACCTCTACAAGCTAGACAATGGCACCCTGACTGCCATTAGGTATCGGGATGAAAACCTTGGACCCATTGTCAGACCCTACGCTGGTGCAGTTGGTCCTGGGTTCCTCCTGGTGCATGACAATGCCAGGCCTTGTGTGGTGTGAGTATGCAGGCAGTTCCTGAAGGATGAAGGAATTGATATGATTGAATGGCCCCCATGCTCGCCTGACCTAAATCCAGTAGAACACCTCTGGGATATCATATTTATGTCCATCTGATGCTGCCAAGTTGCACCTCAGGCTGTCCATGAGCTCAGTGATGCCCTGGTCCAGATCTGGGAGGAAATACCCCAGGACACCATCTGTCGTCTCATTAGGAGCATGCCCTGATTTTGTCAGGCATGCATACAAGCACGTTGGGGCCATACAAACTACTGAGTACCATTTTGAGTTGCTGCAATTAAACTTCAGCAAAATGGACTAGCCTGCTGCATCATTTTTTCACTTTGATTTTCGGAGTGTCTATGAATTCAGTCCTCTGTAGGTTGATAATTTTCATTTCTATCAAATGATAGGGCATCCTTATGTTCCTAACACATTACCCAGTCCATATCAGTATAGATATCTAGCATTATATTTTTCCCCATTGGGATGTGATATGTTTTCAAAGTGTTCCTTTATGTTTTTGAGCAGTGTATAATACCTGTTATTTTCTGTGTGCAGAATACAAATGTTCATGTTGTTTACTATTAGGGCAGAAGAAAACCTCCAAAACAAATTTAAAATGTTTGGCCCCAGGAAGTTTTTGCTTTACCGTGCATGTATGCACAGCATATTTGTATATTATGGCAGGCTTACCTAATAATACAATCCCTTCCAACACTGTTATGTCAGTGCTTCCCTGTGTCTCCAGTGCTTCTATCTTCTCCCAGTCTTCTTCCAGGCTCAGAGTATTCAACCCTTTGATTGGCTGGGTCCAGATGACATAACGCTCATACATGTGCAGGAGTTGCTTTATACTGGCACAGAATCATGCCAAGACTGCACTGAGCTGTGCAAGCTCATCTCAGTGTACACTAATATAACTAAGTGCTGACATCTGTGACAGAAGAGACAGCACGGTCACTTCTATGATATAAAATAAAAATCCTCCTTGTCAACAAAAAAATTATAAAAAATACTTTTTCTTGCTTTCTATCATTACTAACTTTGTTTAACTTTTTAATAGATTGGATCTACTAGAATTTTTTTCCTAACCTGGAAGAAAAATAAGTTGTGAAATCTCAAAATAAACAAAAAATAATATATAACTAATATATCAATTTCTACTGCAAAAATAAATAAAGAAAACAATTTAATAAAAATTCAATAGTAATTTCATGCATATTAAAAGAGAAGTATGGTTTTTCTTTTTTTTTTTTAAATCAGACATACCTAGGTGGATGCAGCATTGGTTTTATGCTGCATCTGTCCCCCACTGGCTCTGAGGGTGAGAATTGTGCAATCAGACACTGCTGATCACTCAGTTCTCTCTGCCTCTCTGAGCAGAGAGTGGTGACGGTCAGTCACCGCTGTCTGCTTTGTTTCCCCCCAGTGCTCACTGGAGCACTGGGCTGAGAAGGGGGTGGGAGCGGTTGACTCAGTCTCTCAGCGGCTTGTTGAGAAGCTGAGCCAGATGCTAGTCCAGGCTCCTGCGTAGATCCTGACCAGGGGCGGACTGACCATTTAGCCACTCGGGTACTGCCCAAGGGCCCGGGGTCAGTAAGGGGCCCCATGGGATGCCCCTGGTACCTTTCATAGGCTTTTTTGGGTGTGGTTTGAGTGTGGGCAAGCACACAGGGGCCCCATGATTTCCTATTGCCCGGGGGCCCCATGAGTTGTCAGTCCACCCCTGATCCTGACCATAGGCACTACAAAATTAAAACATAATCACATCCATAGTTGGATACAAATATAAACCATATAAATGTATATAAAAGTCTCTAAAGAAAGTCCACTGCACCACTATGCAAGATATCTTCTGTGTTTCTCAACTAAATCCTGTGCCAGTGCCACCAAGATCCACACTTCTGTGAAAAATGCTCACTCACCGACCCACCTGTAACCCTTAATTAAGTAAGGGTCAAAAAGCGCTTTGTAATGTGAATATTTATCCAAGTGTCCTGACCATCTGTATTATCTCCTCCTTATCCACTTGCTGGAACCTCCCTCTCCCATTAAATACATGACACCAACCAGAGAGAAATGTCTTATAGTGTAGTAAGTTTATTCATATATTTTATATACATTTTATATATGAATAAACTTAGTATACCATAAGACATTTTTCTCTGGTTAGTGTCATATATTTAATCAGAGGAGGTTACAGCAAGTGGATATGGATGAGATAATACAGATTACCAGGACGCTTGGATGAATATTTACATTACAAAGTGCTATTTGCCCTTTCAAATAAAGGTCACAGGAATGTCGGCATGTGAGCATTTTTCACAGTGGTGTGGATCTTGGTGGTGCTGGCACAGGATTTAGTTGAGAAAAATAAACAGTGGTGTGGTGGACTTTCTTTAAAGACTTTTAGATACATTTATATGGTTTATATTTGTATCTAACTATGGATGTGATTTGTTTTTATTTTGTAGTGTTTATATTCCCTTATTGTTGTTTACATTTATAGTTATTTAAAGTGTTACTAAGCCCAGGACCCTGCATTCACTATATCTGGTCTCCCACAGTACATAGAACATGGAAATGCAATTATTTTAGTAAATATAAACTGCTAAATACCTTTTCTCATCAGCAGTATGTAACAGTTTTGTGACTTTTATCCGTGTCCAGAAGAGCACTGCTTAAACCTTGTAGAAGTTTCTCCCCTGCTTGTCCTATAAGGCTACAGGATACCTATCCCTCTGTCTGCACAGTGCCGGTTGGCCCTGTGCTGCTCATATGCACTCTCCATAGAGAAAAAACGAACAAAATCTACAAACATACTAAAATCCTCTAGCAATACACACCAAACTGAGCATGTAAAGCATGCCCCCAAGGCTCTGTTCTATCAGGAGAGGGACTGGGGACATTAGAAGGAAGGGAGGATCAGAGAAGACAGGATCAA
Organism: Staurois parvus; assembly: GCF_062004578.1. Lineage (NCBI taxonomy): Eukaryota > Metazoa > Chordata > Amphibia > Anura > Ranidae > Staurois > Staurois parvus. Next base: position 608,852 of record NW_028317895.1, on the reverse strand, counting down.
ACAGCCTTTTTACACAATGAGGAAGATTAACCCCTAAGGTTCCACAGTGGGTATAACAAGCAGGCTTTACTGCATAAACAGACTGATTTTACTCTTATGGCTTTAGAAACACTTTAATTTTAATTCATTTTGTCATCTTTACATTGGGGATTATAGTGCAGCTGCGCCATTTGGTATTGGGTTATGTTGTTTTTATAATAAGTGAGTGGAGTTTTTTTAATTTTAAGTTGTGAAATCTGACTGGTTTCTATGTGCAACCCAGACAAACCTGGGACCGAGTATCTATTTCTAATACGTAGCCATGCACCTCTATTGCCCATTAAAAAGTTGCTTTCCTTTTTTTATGTCTAGAGAACAGAAAAGGATAGATCAGAGAGTGCTGGCATAAAAGCTTGCAGGGAAAAATACAGAGTGAGGTCAGTACCACGAGAGCTCTCTGTGTGCCGACAGCTGGATCTAAAGGGCTCTTGCATTGTGTGAGATAAATATCATCTTTGGCATAGCCTGTACAATAGAGGAGATTTCAATTATAACAATTCAAAAGTCATTGCGACAAAACCAAGCTCAGCCGCTCTCTCACTATAAGGTTTGTAATAACACTCAGCAATAGTTGTTTTGTGCCAGTTCCATCATGTTCTCCATCAGAGTAACATTTATACCTTTCCAGTAGAAAGATAGAAAAGTAATTAAGGGTTTGATCAAAGCAGAGAGGAATTAAACTTTGCTACATGTTAGGCTGTTTTGAATGTGAAGCTGTGCAGTAAACATGGGTCATTCCTGTCTCTTATTTTTAGTTTAGCGGGGAAGCCAACAATTTTCACATCTGCCAGCGTCTTTAAGAGACCTTTTAGCACGAATATTTCTAAGTCTGAACCCTAACTTTAAGTGTCAAGTCTCTATCCAATGATGTCAGATTGGCAAAGAGGGGTAGTCAATAACTGGTGTGTAAATGTCACATGATGACATGCATTTACCGATCTCTGAAGCAGACTGGTAAATAAATGCCATCAACAGAAAGATGTACTACAAATCCATCAGAAGGTAAAACACAGAAGGATTTTTTAATGTCAACTATAACATCCAAATTTCACGCCTTTTGAAGTGCTGTAGTATGATTTTTTTTCTTTAAATATAACTTGCACTGAAAAATATGCCAGGTAACTAGCATTTTAAGAAAAAGGCAGCCTAAACTTCAGAAAAAAATACATGTGAAAAATTGTTTTTAACAAGCACTACATCGTATTTTGGGATGTTATTAAAATAAATATAAATAAAAAATAAATAAATAAAAGTAATAAAAATAAAAAATATGTAATTTTTTAATGAAAACCACATTATAAGGTATACTATAATTAAAAATAAATAGACAATACTGCATTATTAGTAAAATACAGACCTACATACTTTTATCATTTGTCCACTTTTATAGCTTGTTTCATAAGTTTAAAGGGAGCAGATGCATTTTAACAATAATAATACTCATAATTACTCAAGTACAGGGGCGGATTGACCATTTGGAAACTCGGGCACTGCCCGAGGGCCCGGGGTCAATAGGGGGCCCCATGAGATGCCCCTGGTACCTTTTTCATAGACTTTTTTGAGTTTGGGCAAGGACACAGGGGCCCCATGATCCCCTATTGCCCGGGGGCCCCATGAGTTGTCAGTCCACCCCTGCTCAAGTAGGAACTCTTTTTGACATATACTGCAAGATGATTAGCAAAATTTAAAATCTAGAGCCTCAACGTCTTATTTTACTGCTGCGTGGATTTAAAGGTTAATCCCAATTTCCTTAAAATTATCATATAAAAGGTTTACACAAACCAATTTGAACTTTACTTTTAGCAAATTTCAATCCAGGTATGTGCTAGCTGGTTAGATACAGTAGATTAACATGTGATACAAGCAGCCTGTAATTTTTTTCCCAATGATCAGTGCCGCCGGCTACAGCTGGCAACACTGATCAATGTATTCTGTTGGCGGGAAAGGCAGGGGGAATCGCTTAACCTTTTTCATTCAACCCACCAGTTGAACAGAAAAAATTAATCATGTATGGCCTGCCCTACACGTTAAACTTAACACGCCTATCACAAGATTATACAAGGTTCCAGCATGTTGTATGCTGTCTACAGCAAAATAATGTTACACAGGTTGTAGTCAGAACATAAGTATTAATACTGCAGTCCTTACAGCCCTGGACTTTTCCCCTTTCCTTTCCCTTCCTCTTACTCATGAGCATTTGGTATTCTGTATGCTGCCCATTGTGGAAGCTCCTATTTTCAGTCCTTATGGTAATTCATTCTTCTCTAGTCTCTGCTATGAAATGCTACTGTCTTTATCGTGTAGAACTGAAGAGGCAGAAGTAGGGTCAATTAGTGTTTCTCATGTACAGTATATTATTATATTCCTATTTTTGCCTAAAATATAAATAAATAGGACATATATTGACTGGTAAATGACAAATAATGAAAAAAAAATTTCACTCTTCAGTTTTTATAAATGATGACAGTCAGATCCAAAAATAAATTGCATTTCAGACACCTAACCATTTTCTGCTGTTTTAACATATATACGGAAAAGATCCATGTTACCATAGAGACTGAACGGAATTTTAAAATTAGAATTGTAAAACATTTCACAGAGCCGGAAAGGTTAAAAAAACCCTCAAACAAACGGTATAGATAAAAGAAGACTTTTAGGCACTAAACGTACAATATATAATGTATTGCAGACAGTTGGCCTACAGGCCATTTAAAGATTCTATGTTTCACATCGACAACTTTAGCATTACATTCATTTTATTCTAAGTTAGCTGTAGTCATTCATGGCACATACCTGTCTAGTGAAATACAGCAAAGGTGCAGGATAGAAGCTGTGGTTAGAAGAACATCAAGTGACGTCCGTACCAAGCAGAACATCTCCCCATAAATCCACTTGTCTTGGATTAACTCAATGGCTCCAAATGGCATCACTAATACTGACACCAGTAAGTCAGCAAATGCAAGTGACACAATGAAGTAATTGGTTTTAATTTTCCTGAAAATTAAAATACACTATGTTACACACAATATCAGACTAATTATGTCCAAGCAAAGCAAATCTGTTATGGATAAATGCGATTCTGTAACTTTTGTGGATGCTTTTAACAATCAGGGACTGCAGTGGTGCAAAGAATGTCAAATTTCTAGCCTTCCACTGTGGCTCTAATCAGACTGGCCTTAACTGCTGGATTCTCCTTATGAATAATGTGGCATTCAGAAAGATGTTTAGGGTCTGATCACACTTGTTTCTTTTTCTGCACTAGAACACATTTATTTTACTGCATGAAAGTGAATTTCAAGTAGATATTTTACTCTTTCACATCTGTGCATTAAATGTGCCTAGATATGAATGGGCCCATAAGGTCTTAGTCTAGTGCAGAGATCTATAAGTTGTATTCCCCATTGGGGTCTCTAAATCCATAAATGATATCCAATGCATGCATGACCCTTTGTTGTGGGTAATTTTAAAAGATACTTTAAAGGTGAATTTTTTTTTTTTTAGAAACATATAATATCTGAATACAAATAAAGTTTGATTTAGCAGTAGTTACATGGAAAATCTAGCTTTGTTACAGTAAGTACATTGTTTGCTTTTTAAGCTTGATAAGGTTGTTTTAGTTTGGGAGTTTCGGCAAAAAATGGCACATGAATTGGGCATCAATATCTTAAAATGGACCTTGTAGTAAAAAACTAAACAGCTTAGGAATTTTTCAGCCTCCAGGAGCAATTGCCATAATCTGCAAGTATGGTTAATATATTTATACATTATGGCAGACTTCATTTTCAAAGTGCCTTTCTCCTGCATTGCAACAGTGGTGCTTCCCTTGTTGCCCCATTTCCAGTGTTTCTATCTTCTCCTGATCTCCTAAAGTCTTTGGCCATCTTGACTGGCTAGGCAGGAATGAAGTTGAACTTGGGAATTACTTTGGTCTCGCACAAAATCATGCCAAAAGTGTACACTAAGCTGCAAATGCTTGGCTCAAGGGGCAAAAAGGGACAACTGCTCCAGGCCCAGTCATTGTTGTGGAGCCAAAAGAAGCTGCTCTTTCAGCCCTCACTGCCTATTCTTGCCAAGTGTCATGGATGCCCCTGGACAAGCATGAATTCTAGTAAGCTGCTGTTCTCGCTATGCTCTTTCCCATGCTGCGTCCTGGAAATCAGAGCCATGAATGGGACATTGCGGATAACTGTATCTCATTATTAGGGATGGCTGCCCACTGTCCGCTCTTCGGTACTGAAATCTCTGCCCTTGTATCTCCCCTCACCTTGCTCCCTCAGCAGTTTTTCAGGCACTCTCCTGCAGGTATAAAGGAAAATCCCTGGGGCAGAGCCTCCTAGATATTGCTGTTTGAGTGGGAGTGATGGGGATGCGCCCCACCTCTTGGATCATGCCCACCTGAAAGAAGGTGGTGTGACATTGATCTGAGCAGAGTCAAGAACTCTGTACACTGCTCTATATCCCACTGACTCTAGTACACTGTCCTGTTCCCTACCGACCTACTATCCTCTGTCCTGCCAACTCCTGTCCTCTGACCCCCTGTCTTCTGTCCTACTGTTCCCTGTACAGTCTCTACAGAGCAGCGTGTTTTGGCTGCAGGTGGTTGCAGGTGTGGGAACAGCCCCAAATCCTGCATCTGCAACCACCCACTACAGTGTCTAATACCCATAATCTCTTCTAAACTCAATACGAGCCACTACGAGCATTTTTTATACTGCGGTTTTTATCTCACATGGAGTCATGTAAGTGTATAACCATATTGTAAAGTATAAAATTGTTTACAATAATTTGATTGCCTCAGGTATATATATATATATATATATATATGTTTGTTATAGACGTCATGCCTTCTTGAGCACTTCTGAAGAAGAGATTTTTGTTGATCTCAAAATGCGCCAAGTGCAAACCATGCATGATCCATGATTAGATTTGCAACACCATCTCTGATGACACCACTGCAATATGTATTGTAGCTTTACAATTCTTTTTGAAGATTGTCAAAATAAAATTTCATACTGGTTTTATAAAAAATCTTTTTTGAATTGTTGAAATTTATCATACAAGTAAATTGTGCCATTAAAATCCCACCAAAAAAGAGGACTTTTCCCCCCCTGGATGTTGGCACTTTGTGTATTATATCCCTTCCTCTCTCTAACAACCTCTGGAGGAACCTTAGGGTTCCATGGAACCCTGGTTGAGAATCCCTGGTCTAGTTGGTGTGTTTGCCTCCCAGGTCAAAAGTGATGAGTTCTTCTCTGTACCTTTTACATAGAAGAACTAGTGCTTTTACTAGTTATTTGTAAAAGCATATATAATTATACCTAGTAATAGTTCATCACATTCATCTGTCCTCAGTTTACCAAACTTCCTTCCTTAGTCCAGACCAAGCAAATCACTTGGATGAAAGGTGAAACATGTTCAACATTATAAAACAAGTCCAGCTGAATGTGACTAACTACTGTTAACTATTCCATGACCTGGATAAATGAAAAACCATGACAGATGTATATTTTAATGAACGCATAACTAGATTAAATTACATTTTATATATCAGCCTTCAACATTGCAAACTTTTTCTTCAACAGATGTAGCCTTCAGCTTTTATTATTAATAATTAATAGTCTAGCTCATTGCACAATACTTCCAGGACATCTGTAACGATAAACATTTGAGCTTTTACTTTCCTCTCTTAAGAGATCACAGATTCATTATGTTCATTCCTAGAATCCTGACAGGTGACAAACTTAGAAGAATTAGTTGAAAGAAAAAGCAGCAACAGGCTAATTTCCCTGATATATTTATCTAGAATTACAGACAGGGTCAGGTCCCTGTTTAATGAGACTCTAAGATTATGACAGCACTCTTCTTGGCTTTAATTAGTGGTTGGTTCTCTGTGGAGGAGAAGGCGCTTTGTGGTTCAGGAAACATAAAGAAAAGATACATCTTCAGCTTCTTCAATGCCGCACTGTAAAGATGATCTTAGCAAAGCCTGGCTAGTTGTCTAAATCACAGTAATAAGAAACCATCCACTGTACTAAATGCTCTTTAGCTATTCCTGTCATAAACCTAGATAGCCACAGATGAAAACTGGCTTTTGATAGGGAAGAAGTATGGCTGTGTGTACCTTCAGTTCCAGGCTGGTAATTACTGCACTAAGAATTAAGCAGTTGTAGAACATATAGATGAAGGCTTTGCCTTTCTGCTCATGAAAAAATTACACTACTTCTGCAAGAACTGTCTAAATCAGCCTTTCTCAACCTTTTTGCTCAAGAGGAACCCTTGAAATAATTTTCAGGGGTAGAGGAATCCCTGCTAAAACCAATAAATCAGGAGTCAGTGGTAAGGTTGTCACCCCCCGCAGACATCCTAAAAAAGATCATTGCTGCTGACATTGCCAAGTGGCATTGCCCCTGTAACTATACAGACACCACCAAATGGGAAGGCAATCAGCCACAGCCCAAGGAGAAATCTCTAGAGGAACCATAGGGTTCCATAGAATCCTGGTTGGGAATGGTCAGTAATAAATCACCTCTGTTTAACTGACTGAACCTATTGCACAAGTGCAGAAGACTCAACAATTTTCTTGGTAAAACATATTTACAATGTACCTACCTACATCATTTATTTGTGTTTTTTTCAACTGCTTGCATTATAAGGGCTTTCAAATATGCTCTGAATAATCCTTGTTTTTATAGTGCAGGGGATTTAGGAAGAGGACACAGATCTGTGCTGGGATGGGGGATTTCAGCCATGTAAGGGGGATTTGTACTGGGAGGGAGAAACATTTTTGCATGTTTTGGAAAACTGTGGTTTGCAGAAGGAATTTGTGCTTGAGGGGGTTAGCTTTTTTTTGGGGGGGGGCGGTTGCTGAGATGGGAAAGTGGGGGGCGATTGCATGTGAGGATAATTTTGTACTACCCTGATCGCTGTATGTGTTACATATCCCTGAACTCTACACTCTGTGTGTTGCATGCTGTTGACCTTCACACTCTTTGCATTACACACCCGTGACACATAAACTCCCACTCCACTCCCGAACCCTGTACTCTGTGCTATACACTGCTGACCCCTACACTCTCTGCATTACATACCCCCAACCCCTAAAATCTTCTCAATATACATTCCTAAGCCCTGTACCCTGTGCATTATATACGTCCACCCCCTGTACTCTGTGCAATACGTACCACTCCTGAAATCTGTGCCTTATGCTTCCTTCGCCTACACACTCTTGTGTTACACACCTGACATTGTATGTTATACACTCTTGACCCCTGCACCCTATCCTTGTCACATTCCTGACCCACAAACTCTGTGTGTTACACATGTGTGACACCTGCATAATGTGCATTATGTACCCCTGACTCCTAAACTCTATACCTTAAATACTCTTGACCCCTGCACTCTATGCATTATGTATTCCTAAACCTAGCATTCTATACGTTATGTACTCCCAACCGTCGCACCTTGTTCTTTACAAACTCCTGACCCCATGCATTCTTTGTATTGCAAACCCCTGACCCCTGCACTTTGTGTGTTACAAACCTCTGCACTATATACACTATAGTCTGATCAAAGTGTTAATCTTCTCAAAAAATCGCTGATTGTTAAGCAGTCCATGACTATTTTAATGAATTTCTTCTTTAAGGTAGGGCTTTAAGTGTTAGCTCTCTTTAATTTTAGCATGCACAAATGCATATGCAATGTGTTTCATGTAAAAAAAAATGAGTGTGCTGAGGTTTCTACAAATCTGGAAGAGGCATGCCTGTGGCACAGCAGTTAAAGCATATTGTATGGGTATAAGTTACATACGTGGCATATGTGTGCTGCATAACCTACTGTATACCCAATGATAATTTATTTATCTATGCCTCTTTAAACTCCTTCCACCTTTAATGCAATCTGGCCACACCTACAGTTTACATTATTACTTATTTTAGGGTGCCCAAAGGTGCCCTAGGTATTTTGCAATCCTATCAGTGCCCCTTGTGTAAAATAATAGTAAAAAATGGTAGTTAAAACACAAATTGATGGTAGAAACTTTCATAAAATGCAAAAAAGCATATGAAATAGAATATCAAGAGAAATAGTGAAAGTAAAAATGACTCCTGGTCATCAACTTCATCAAAATAAACACAAGTGCAACTTATAATGATAAAATCTATCAGTCTAGTAAAATGGTGAATGGATGAAATCAAAAATCAATATGCTCAGAAGTGCAGATATTAACAGTGAGAACCAGATAAGATGCAGGTGACTTCTTTTGTGATGTAAATGAAGTATGCTTGGACTTACCAGAAGCACAAGGTTTATACGCATATAGTGAATATCAAATCACACTTAGGGTCCTCGCAGTCATCCAGGATCTGGTCATCATAGGGGTAGAGGGGGGCACCAATGGTTCACACACATCAGGTAACTCTCCAAACCACGTAGTGGATCAAAATTACGTTAGGATGATCAAGAGGATGATTCCTTGAGCAGCTTCAGCTATTTTGGTGATCCACACCAGGGGATATTATTACAACCTTAAGGTGGCTCAAAAATGATAACGCCACCAAAACAAAGGTTTAAAATAGTGTAGTATGTTTATTACAAATTGGTAAAATCATTAAATGACAATGACATAAAGTCTGTCATGAAAATCCATAAAAATCAATAAATGTACATAAAAGCAGATATCTGTAAAAAAATAGCAGGGAATATTCCAAAATTCAAATATAAGAAAACAGTACCAAAAGTAACCACTGGGTCCACGTGTAACCTCAGTGAGAAAAGTCAGTGAGACAGGGCTAAAACCTGACGCGTTTCGTGTAAAAACACGTTGTCAAAGGGATAGCCTTGTCCCTGATGTTATGATCTATTTATAACCGCATGCGAATACTCATTATGAGTACCGCAATGCGGAAAACGAACTGCGCATGCGCGAAGAGGGCGCCATTTTGCGGAAGTCCCGCGCACACGTACTACATCCGCGATCACAGGGAAAATCGATCTGCGCATGCGTGGGGTGGGCGCCAATTTAAGGGAGCTCAAATGACTGTCAGCAGCAATGACATGAAGAGACCACGGGCTCCTTAGAAAATGATAAAATGGGAATCGATTAGAATATTACAATCGGATTATCACCCATGATAAATGTGGTATATAGGTGTCAATATTAATGAAAAATCCTTAAAAAAAGTTAGTTAAAAACAGCTATCTTCAACCATATATTACTAGAGGGGAAAAGAAAAGGTCATGAAAACAGGCGCCATCTTATTGTGGGCCACAAACATAGAGTAAAAGTATTAGGGAAAAATGAATGAAAATTGCAATATCAAAAATATTAATAAAATATGACTGAAAGGGATAATATAATTTATGTGAGAAGAGAAAGATCAGGGTATATGTCAAAAATATAATATTCAAAAACCACTGTTCTCTAGACGAATGTCCCAACTTACATAATAACATATAAATAAATAATAAAGTATCCAATGCACATTAAAAGGGTAAAATAAAGCAATATCAGTGTTACAAAGGAATGAATATAAGACACATGAATCCTGTATTGGTTATGTATTAAAACATGGTCTAAATACTAGACTACATGACAATAAAACAGCATTTAGAAACGTATAGAATAGGATATACCAAAAAAATATTTTTTTAAAAATGGTAAAAAGTTAAAAAATCCAAAACTAAAATATTCTGAGGGTTAAACAATGGGTTGGTGAAAAATATATCAATAGTACTCTGATGCTGGGGCGCACTGACCATTTGGAAACTCGGGCACTGCCCGAGGGCCCGGAGTCAGTAGGGGGCCCCATGAGATGCCACTGGTACCCTTTTCATAGGCTTTTTTGAGTTTGGGCAAGGACACAGGGGCCCCATGATCCCCTATTGCCTGGGGGCCCCATGAGTTCTCAGTCCACCCCTGCTCTGATGTGATAAATAGAATAGAACACACCAAAAAAAAGGGGTAAAAGATGGCAGGACATTGTAAAAGACTAAGATTGACCTAAAATAACATTATACGGTTGTGAACCGTCATATATGTTCTAATAAATAAATGTAAATGAATGAAACAGAGTATATAAAACTTTATGAAGAGAGGGGTACTGAAATGACCTATCTAGTATCAATAAAACAGTTAATGTCTAATTTGGAAGATTTTTACTCACAAGCTAACATCCTAAAGGAGAGGTTTATAGAAAAAGGATATGATACTGTCTCCTTAGAAGAGGGAATTAATGAGATGGCGGTTATAGATAGCTCTGAATTACTTTCCACCAGTAAAAAAGAAAGGGTACCCAAGGTGTGCCCTTTTATAACTAATTATTCAATACAGCATAAAGACATCTCAAAAATCCTTAAGAAAAATTGGGGTGTTCTAAAAAATGATCCAATATTGGGGAACACCCTTCCTGACAGACTCGAACTTGTTTTTCGGAAAGCACCTTCATTACGGCATTTTATAGCTCTTAATGTAATAGACCCACCACAGAACATTACTTTTTCTTACGGCTTAAAAGCATTTTATCCTTGTAATAAATGTGTCATGTGTACATGTAATGGTATCCGGAAAGCCAAAAAAGAAATATTCACTTCAATCACTACAGGTAAATCTTACGATATTGACTCATTAATCACATGCAATAGCACCCATGCGGTATACCTGCTGGAATGCCCATGTAAAAAGCAGTACGTAGGTAGGACAACTAGAAGACTTAGAGATCATCTGAGAGAGCATTTATATAACATCAAGAAAGGTTTTAAAGAACATGCGTTGTCCAAGCATTACAGGTATTTTCACCATAGGAATCCAGAGAGTCTTACATTTATGGGCATAGATATCATTAAACATAACTGGAGAGGTAATCACAGAACAAGAGAGGTTTCGAAGCTTGAAACAAAATGGATCTATGAGCTTAGATCTTTGTCCCCTTTGGGACATAATGTGGAATTAGACATTAACTGTTTTATTGATACTAGATAGGTCATTTTAGTACCCCTCTCTTCATAAAGTTTTATATACTCTGTTTTATTCATTTACATTTATTTATTAGAACATATATGACGGTTCACAACTGTATAATGTTATTGTAGGTCAATCCTAGTCTTTTACAATGTCATGCCATCTTTTACCCCTTTTTTTTGTGTGTTCTATTCTATTTATCACATCAGAGTACTATTGATACATTTTTCACCAACCCATTTTTTAACCCTCAGAATATTTTAGTTTTGGATTTTTTTACTTTTTACCATTTAAAAAAAAAAATTTTTTTGGTATATCCTATTCTATACATTTCTATATGCTATTTTATTGTCATGTAGTCTAGTATTTAGACCATGTTCTAATATATAACCAATACAGGATTCATTTGTCTTATATTCATTCCTTTGTAACATTGATTTTGTTTTATTTTACCCTTTTAATGTGCATTGGATACTTTATTATTTATTTATATGTTATTATGTAAGTTAAGACATTCATCTAGAGACCAGTAGTTTTTGAATATTATATTTTTGATATATACCCTGATCTTTCTCTTCTCACATAAATTATATTATCCCTTTTAGTCATATTTTATTAATATTTTTGATATTGCACTTTTCATATGGTTGAAGATAGCTGTTTTTCACTAACTTTTTTCAAGGATTTTTTCGTTAATATTGACACCTATATACCACATTTATCATGGGTGATAATCTGATTGTAATATTCTAATCGATTCCCGTTTTGTCATTTTCTAAGCAGCCTGTGGTCTCTTCATGTCGATGTCATCATGTCATGTCGATTTTCCCTGCGATCGCGGACGTAGTGCACGTGTGCGCGGGACTTTGGCAAAATGGCGCCCACTTCACACATGCGCAGTTAGTTTTTTTTGCATTGCAGTACTCATAACGAGTATTCGCATGCGGTTATAAATAGATCATAACATCAGGGACAAGGCTATCCCTTTGACAACGTGTTTTTACACGAAACGCGTCAGTGATTAGCCCTGTCTCACTGACGTTTCTCATTGAGGTTACACGTGGACCCAGTGGTTACTTTGGTACTGTTTTCTTATACTTGATTTTTGGAATATTCCCTGCTATTTTTTACAGATATCTGCTTTTATGTACATTTATTGATTTTTTATGGATTTTCATGACGGACTTTATGTCATTGTCATTTAATGATTTTACCAATTTGTAATAAACATACTACACTATTTTAAATCTTTGTTTTGGTGGCGTTATCATTTTTGAGCCACCTTAAGGTTGGAATAATATCCCCTGGTGTGGATCACCAAAATAGCCGGAGTTGCTCAAGGAATCATCCTCTTGATCATCTTTACATGATTTTGGTCCACTACAAGGTTTGGAGAGTTAACTGATGTGTGTGAACCATTGGTGCCCCCCTCTACCCCTATGATGACCAGATTCTGGATGACTACGAGAACCCTAAGTGTGATTTGATATTCACTATATGCACATTAACCTTGCGCTTCTGGTAAGTGCAAGCATACTTCATTTACATCACAAAAGAAGTCACCTGCATCTTACTGGGTTCTCACCGTTAATATCTGTACTTCTGAGCATGTTGATTTTTGATTTCATCCATTCACCATTTTACTGGACTGATAGATTTTATCATTAAAAGTTGCACTTGTGTTTATTTTGATGAAGTTGATGACCAGAAGTAATTTTTACCTAGCTGCTTTGCCATCACAATTATCATCCATTCACTATTTCTCTTGATATTCTATTTTATATGCTTTTTTGCGTTTTATGAAAGTTTCTACCATCAATTTGTGTTTTAACTATCATTTTTTACTATTATTTCACACAATGAGCGCTGCATACTTGCTTTATCATATACTTTGAGGCTTAAGAGGTTTTATCCTTTATGCCAGCAGCTACTCTCATTTAGTGCGCTCACTCTAACACTGTGCTGTTGCTCTCAGTGCCCCTGCTGACATCATTGTACTCCCTAACTGAAAGAAAAAGAGAACGTAATCCTGGCTGTGCTGTCCAACAGAATTATATGAATCACAAAAGTGATAAAGTAGCAAAATTACAAATCTTTTTTTTTCAAATAGCGAAGTATGAGCGTGCTCCCCTGAGTACTTAGCTGTGTGTCTGGGGTTCAGCTATAACATGTGCATGAATAAACCATGACCAAAATGGAATTCCATGTTGTGTTATTATAACACCAAAATGTGTGTAATTGCCATTTTACAAATGTACAGGTTCATTTAAAAAAGATAAATGTGCCAGAAATGTAAATGGTCATCTATGAAAGTGAAAATTAATGATTCATAATGTTCTGGAGTACTAAGCACAAGCTTGGGGATGCTCTTATAATAGGGTGGCTAAAAAGTTCTAACAAGTTAGTGCTCTGATTGAAAACCCTGTCATGCAATGAAACTGTGCCAATGAGACAATCACTTACTTGCCTAGCATGTAAAATGGTATTTAGCCAGACGTTGTTCCAGCACCAGTTACTTTTTGGCCTCTGAGAGTCCAACAAGGTGGAGGGGAAAACTTCCCATAAGAATAGAGTTGATACAAGTGAATAATTAATTTGCTAACAACCCAAAGTTGAAATATCATCTTTTTGATAGACAACATTTTTGATAGACAATATTTTGATAGGCAGGACAATGCCAGAAATACATTATTTTAATTGTTAGTGTTATTTTTATTACCATAAATATGTTAAAGACCAAGAAGTTTCATGACTCACCTCAGTTGCCTATCCCGGCATACTGCCACCATCACTAGAAGGTTACCCAAAGTGGTCATCAGAATTACTGCTGAGATGAAGGTGATGAGAACTATCTTCTCCCCCACACCGAATCCCTCATGTGGCCTGCCAAAGCAACAGAGCATCAGTTAATAGATAAGCTTGGTTCAGTGTATAGCCAGCTTAAGGGTTACATCTTCCTGATTCTGTATCTGAAATTTTTTGGGGGGTGTTCACTTCTACAACAATCTACCCCAAAAGATTATATGAACATTTCATGAATATTATGCATGTTATTTAATGTAATATAAAAAGTCCTCCGTGCTAAAGGGCTCTTAATTAAATATCAGATGTATATGTGTATATACAAAATGACCAATATTGTATAAAAATGTTCAAAATATGTTACATATACAGTTGCAAGAAAAAGTATGTGAACCCCTTAGGATTATGTGGAGTTTTGCATGAATTGGGCATAAAATGTGCTCTGAACGTCATCTAAGTCACAACAATAGAAGAACACAGTCTGCTGAACATAATACTATACAAACATTAGATGTTGCCATGGTTTAATTGCACATAACATGTAAACATTCACACTGCAGGGAGGAAAAAGTATGTGAAGCCCTAGCTTAATGACTTCTCCCAGAGCTAATTGGAGCCAGGAGTGAGCCAACCTTGACTCCAATCAGTGTGATGATATTGGATGTGTTGCTGACAGCTGTCCTGCCCTTAAAAAACACACACCTGTTTTGGGTTTACTGGTTTCAAGAAGCACTGTCTGATGTGAACCATGCCTCGCAGAAAAAAGCTCTCAGAAGACCTACGATCAAGAATTGTTGACTTGCATGAAGCTGGAAAGGGTTACAAAAGTATCTCCAAAAGCCTTGATGTTCATGTGTCCACGGTAAGACAGACTGTCTACAAATGGAGAAAGTTTAGCACTGTTGCTACTCTCCCTAGGCGTGGTTGTCCTATAAAAATGACTGCAAGAGCACAGCACAGAATGCTGCATAAGGTAAAGAAGAATCCCAGAGTGTCAGCTAAAGACCTACAGAAATCTCTGGCACATGCTAACATTTTTGTTGACACATCTACAATAAGGAAAACATTAAACAAGAATGGAGTACATGGGAGGACACCACGGAGGAAGCCAATGCTGTCCAAAAAGAATATTGCAGCACGTTTGAAGTTTGCAAAAGAGCACCTGGATGTTCCACAGCACTACTGGCAAAATATACTGTGGACAGATGAAACCAAGATTGAGTTGTTTGGGAAGAACACACAACACTATGTGTGGAGAAAAAAAGGCACAGCACACCAACATCAAAACCTCATCCCCACTGTAAAACATGGCGGAGGGAGCATCATGGTTTGGGGCTGCTTTGCTGCCTCAGGGCCTGGATGAATTGTTGTCATTGATATGAAAATGAATTCCACAGTTTATCAAGACATTTTTCAGGAAAACGTAAGAAAATCTGTCTGCCAACTGAAGCTCTGCAGAGGATGGGTGATGCAACAGGACAATGACCCAAAGCATACAAGTAATTCAACAAAACAATGGCTGCAACATCACAGAATACACCTTCTGGAGTGGCCCAGTCAGAGTCCTGACCTCAACCCGATTGAAATGCTGTGGCATAACCTTAAGAGAGCGATTCACACCAGACATCGCAAGAATATTGCTACACTGAAACAGTCTTGTGAAGAGGAGTGGTCCAAAATTACTCCAGATCGTTCTGCAGGTCTAATCTGCAACTACAGGAAACGTTTGGTTGAGGTTATTGCTGCCAAAGGAGGGTCAACCAGTTATTAAGTCCAAAGGTTCACATACTTTTTCCTCCCTGCACTGTGAATGTTTACATGTTATGTGCAATTAAACCATGGCAACATCTAATGTTTGTGTAATATTATGTTCAGCAGACTGTATTCTTCTATTGTTGTGACTTAGATGACATTCAGAGCACATTTTATGCCCAATTCATGCAAAACTCCACGTAATCCCAAGGGGTTCACATACTTTTTCTTGCAACTGTACTCCAACTACTGAAATTTCAATTAGTGCTAAACAAAAAAAAAGAGAAAATACATTTATAAAAATATTAAAATGACAAATCATTGCTGCTACCTTTTTAAAAAAACAACCAATAAAGTGCAAAGTGTCCACTTCACAGTAGCGCTGTGATGAAGTAATATTAAAGTGTATAAATAAGTCCTTATAATGATAGTCCACAGTAACTAATAAGTGAAGAAAAGTGCTTCTTTCTTTTCCAAAAACTGCTTCTTTTCACCAAAACACCATAAGTGCTTGTGCAACTTCATCTCCCCTATGGGCAAACGCTCATCAAATCTCCATGCCTCCCACTCCCATGGTTGGCATAGCTAGCTTTAAAAGTTCCACATCTGCTCTCTGGTGGTTGTTCTCCACTGAAAACCCCTCACTCTAAAAAGAAAAAAATGGTGATGGTTTTTAGTACAGTCATCACCCCTTTAATCATGCAGCTATTTTCGCAAAAACAAATGATTAAAAAGAAACTTTCTAGAAAATGACAAGGAGGCTTCTATTGCTACTTCCCATTCTGCCAATGCTAATTTATGCGCCTACTTCAAAATTACACTATATTGCCAAAAGTATTGGGACACCCCTCCAAATTATTGGATTCAGATGTTACAATCACCTCCATGGTCACAGGTGTATAAAATCAAGCACCTAGGCATGCAGACTGCTTCTACAAACATCTGTGAAAGAATGGGTCGCTCTCAGGAGCTCAGTGAATTCAAGCGTGGTACCGTGATAGGTTGCCACCTGTGCAATAAGTCCATCCATTAAATTTCCTTGCTACTAAGTATTCCACGGTCAACTGTTAGTGGTATTATAACAAAGTGGAAGCAGTTGGGAACAACAGCAACTTGGGGTCAGCGCACAGTGTGCAGAAGTCGCCAACTGTCTGCAGAGCCGTGTGGCTTTCAAATTAGAAAACTTCATGTGGCATTCAGATTAGCACACAGTGCATAGGGAGCTTCATGGAATGGGTTTCCATGGCCAAATAGCTGCATCCAAGCCTTACATCACCAAGTGCAATGCAAAGTGTCCAGATGCAGTGGTGTAAAGCACTCCACCACTGGACTGGACAAATCACACGTCTCTATCCTGCAATCTGATGGACATGTCTACATTTGGTGGTTGCCAGAACGGTACTTGCCTGACTGCATTGTTCCAAGTATGGTGGAGGGGGATTATGGTGTGGGGTTGTTTTTCAGGGGTTGGGCTTAGCCCCTTAGTTTCAGTGAAGGAAACTCTTAAGGCGTCAGCATACCAAGACATTTTGGACAATTTCATGCTCCCATCTTTGTGGGAACCTTTTGGGGATGGCCCCTTCCTGTTCCAACATGACTGCACACCAGGGCACAAAGCAAGGTCCATAAAGACATGGATGAGTGAGTTTGGGGTGGAGGAACTTGACTGGCCTGAACAGAGTCCTGACCTCAACCCGATAGAACACCTTTGGGATGAATTAGAGCAGAGACTGCGTGCCAGGCCTTTTTGTCCGACATCAGTGTCTGACCTTAGAAATGCACTTCTGGAACAATGGTCGAACATTACCATAGACACACTCCTAAAACTTGTGGACAGCCTTCCTAGAAGAGTTGAAGATCTTATAGCTGCAAAGGGTGGGCCAACTCAACATTGAATCCTACGGACTAAGACTGGGATGCAATTAAAGTTCATGTGCGTGTAAAGCAGGTCCCTATACTTTTGGCAATATAGTGTATGTCCCTTATTGGGATATGCAGATAAGGATGTCTGATTTTATTTTTTACAGATATTCATACTCACAACTTTAGTATGCCCAGATGGTAAGTGTACTGGCTAGAACATAGCATCTTCATAAGGGGATTTGCAATGGCAGACCCCATATTTGTCTGTGGAAAGGTTTGTTTCACTAATAGATCAATAGACAAGCTCATCTTGTAAATTAAATTTCAAGACTTGGTGCTGCCATCTTCACCTGTCCTAGGTACAGGCCTATGGCTGTACATAAAGCCTAAATATGTATTTGCTTAGACTAGACAGTGATACAGTAATGGACGCTGTATTGAAAAAGAAGTTATTTTATATGTAAATTGTCAGTATGCAAACACACAGTGGGCATATGTCTGCTGCAGATTACAAATCTTGCTATGCAACAGGGAGACTTGCTATTAAATGCATCATGTTACTGTCAGCGTTAAGTCTTTTTAAAATTTTAGTACTTAGCACTAATTTTGGATTCTTCTAGTTCAGGTCTGCAAGATACCAGATACGCTAATTTGACAAGCTCATGATGCAGAAGAACAGACTGGGCCACCAATAAGTGCCCATCATTGCTGCCCAAGTACATGCTTGTTTTCTTCTTGCAGGGTTTTAGCAAATCTTTACTGTGCTCATGTTCCTTACAATATAATAGCGCTTATTGCTCCAGAAAAGACAAAGGGTATATTTATGAAAAGCTGTAGAGCAATTCATCTAGTGAAAGTGCATGTACATTCATTCTGTTCAAATGAGGCAGTAGCAACTGTTATTAGGAAATTTCCTGTTTTGTTTGAATGTCTTTCACTTATTTCAATTGGGAAATACCACATGGGGACACTAGATGGTGTAATGATTGTGCACAATAGGGACATGGAAGCTGTAGGCAACAGCCATCTTGTTAAGGTCTCAGCCATTTTGTTTTCATGAGCAGTGATCTTACTCCCTCCCTCTTCCTGCAAACTCTGGAATTTGTAGCCATAACTTTTAACAAACTTCAAAAGTGCCTCTTATCTCAATCAGGAATGCAAAGAGACCTGGTCAGTGCTGTAGAACATGGATTGAGGTCTGCAGGATGTCTGTTTCCATTAACCATGAAAACGTCTTTCCTCTATAATATCTCACTCAAGCCTGTCAAACATGACGTGTGAGGCCACTAAAGCTCTAGGAATGCAGAGTGTACCATAAAACATCTATTCCACAACTTAACGATTCCACACACAATTCATAGAATTCAACAGGAACAGGACACATTAATATTAGGTATATATTTGAATGGGGAATATCATACTGAGTAAATCAAGGTCATACAGGACTATGTTAGCACATATAAAAGTGGAGAAAGCAGTCTCTTGCCTCATGGGTGACAAATTCCTCCAAGGTACACAGTGTGTGGTATCCCTGGATGCAAAGTATAATTCTGAATAATAATCTGCCAGTTTCTTGAATACAACCTGCAAGTATTGGAGGTTATTAATATTAGTATAAAACTGTATTTGGGACTTGGTGATAAACTTGGTGACCTCCCAGCATCCATCCTTCAAATCGGATGATTGGTCAGATGGTCTCGTTCGACACCCCTTTCATAACACAGAAAAGGGACTGACAGGACCTGTTAAGGTAGCTCTCATATTAACATCAACCGATGCACACCCAAGACAGCCGCGGCAACATTTTTGCTTAGACAATTGGATTCTACTAAAACCAAGGACTTTGCAAGTATTCTTCCTTATTAACTCATTTCTTTTATTTCTCTGTTGCATTATTGTTCTCTTTATTTCTTTGTAAAATCCCTTTCTGTAAATATTTGAATTGCACCATTTGATCTTTTCATTAATATTTTGGAAAGTGTTAAAACTATCTGTAAGGCTTTCTATTCTATTCTTTGATTTTCTATTGTATTCTAATTTTTTCTATTCCATTTTATTCTATTCTAGTTGATTCTATTCCTTTATTTCCTGCTCTATTTTGCTCTGTTTTACTCTATTATTTTTTACTATTAGATTGTAAGCTCCAAGGAGCAGGGCCCTCCTAACCCTCTTGTATTGAACTGTATCGTTGCTGTATTGTCTCCCGTTATATTGTAAAACGCTGAGCAAACTGTTGGCGCTATATAAATCCTGTATAATAATAATGTAAAAATGCTACTATGTATAATAATCCTCTGAATATACCTGTCTGTGGTGACAGTGTGCGTTACAGATGGTTATTGTACACATTTGTTCTTGCTAACATTGTGAAGGGTTGATAGGTCCAAAGCTATCTGGTGGCAGTTTGGAGTTTGAAGGGTTAATTGCTAATTCACCTAACCCTGGAAAGTCTTTGTGCTGGGTGCAGCTGAGAGTGGCATTGTCATGCAAGTGACAGCATGGTGTGAGATTGGCTGGTCCTTTGTCAGGAGTTGGTGAAAAGGGCAGGGGTCAAACACCACATTCCTCACAGATGGCACTAAGTATCATAGGAAATTCCTACAATAACTTGTTACATCTAGTGGTCAAATGCAGTATTATCTGTTTTAAATTAATGGAAAACATTTGAAAAGCAAAGGAAATAGGCTAATAATATTGGTTTAACAATTTTTGTTAAAAACCAATGTTTTTGTTCAAGTAATAAAAAAAAATAAATGAACAAAAAATTGCATATTTTTACAGTGTCTGTGTTTTACTGCAAAAATTTGGATACTTTACCTTAGCAGGTCATGCCCTTTCAAAGGGACCCCTATAATTGGTCCATCTAGTATCCAAATGCTGTATTTTCTGTTTTAAATCAATGAAAAACATTGGAAAAGCACAGGAAATAGCCTAATAACATTAGTTTATTGCCCCATAAGCACAGAACAAATGTTTGTGCATTTTCACTTAACCACTTGCCGCCCAGCCACCGCATATAAACGGCGGCAGGGGGGCACTCGTAGGCAAAAGCACGTTTTAAAACGGCTGCCTTCAAAACAGGTAGGGGGCGCACGCGAGGCACGTGCCCGCCCTACCTGTCCCGCGGGTGTCAGCAGCGGGTGTCAGCCGCCGGGTCACGGCCGGTTTTTACCGGCCATTTTCCCGCGATTGATGGTGATCGCTGACACAGAGCAGGGCTGCATTGTTTACACACAGCCATGTTCTGTGTCAGTTCTCTGACAGCTTGTTAGAAGCTGCAGAGTTTCTCTCCCTAGATCAGCTCCCCCCTCCCTACCCCCCTCCAGTACACACCCCCGCCCACTAGTAAAACACTCCCCTTACACAGCAAATTCTAAAAATGTTAACCCCTTCCTCCCCAGTGACATTAGTACAGTTTCAGTGTTTTTTTTCCACTGATCACTGTATTGGTGTCACTGGGGTTGTCAGTGACCCCAAGTCAGCTCCCCCCCAGTGTCAAAATGTCCGCTGCAGTCCCGCAGTCCTACCATAAGTTGCTGTTTGCCGCCATATGTCGCTGATTGCCGCCATATGTCGCTGATCGGCGCCATTATTAGTATAAATAAAAATTAAAAATTCCAGTATCTTTCCCGCCATTTGTAAACGCTATAACTTTCACGTAAACCAATTAATTTACACGTATTGGGATTTTTTTTAGTAAAGACATGTCGCAGAATGCATTTTGGCAGAAATTTATGACTAAATTTGATTTTTGCATTTTTTTTTACTGGATATGTTTTATAGCAAAAAGTCCAAAATATTGTTTTTTTTTCCTCAAAATTGTCAGCCTTTTTTTTTATAGCGCAAAAAATAAAAACTGCACAGGCGATCAAATACCACCGAAAGAAAGCTCAATTTGTGGGGAAAAAAGGATGTAAATTTAATTTATGTACCGTATTGCATGACCACGCAATTGTTCGTTAAACTAGCGCAGCGCGGTATAGCAGAAAAATGGCGTAAATTGCAGTATCTATACCATAGTTTGTAGGCGCTATAACTTCCACACAAAGCAATCAATATACACCCTTTGGGATTTTTTTTAGCAAAAACATGTAGCAGAATACATTTTGGCCTACATTTATAACCAACTTTGAGTTTACTATATATTTTTTATAGCTGAAAGTAAAAAATATTGTTTTTCTTCAAAATTTTTGGCCTTTTTTTGTTTATAGCGTGAAAAATAAAAAGCACACAGGTGATCAAATTACACCGAAAGAAAGCTCTATTTGTGTGAAAAAAAGGACGTAAATTTCGTTTGCGTGCAGCATTGCATGATCGCGCAATTATCAGTTGAATTAGTGCAGTGCTGAGTAGCAAAAAGAGGCCTGGTCATTAAGGGGGGTAAATCCTCAGGAGCTCAAGTGATTAATGAATTGCAATTCAAATATTTTTTAAATACACCCCAAAGTATTCTCAATAACATCACCTTCTTTAAAATCATTACTTTCATTGCTAATACAACTGACATTCATAGAGAACAGTACAAACCCCAATTTATGTCTGCTCACTCTAGAGGAACAAATATTGTGCAATTTTTTAATGACCCCCTTTGCTTCTTGGGGTTCCATTGCAAGGGCATACCCTGCAAATGTAAAGTATCCAACTCTATGTTGTTAAAAAATATTAAAGTGGTTGTAAATGCTCAAGGTTTTTTACCTTCATGTATTCTATGCATTGGGGTGTGCAGCAGCCCCCCCCAATAATTACCTGAGCCCCACTGCCAATTGGCTCCTGCTGCTGTCAATCACAGCCAATGAGCCAATGAGGAGGGGAGGGCGAGCTGAATCTCTGTGTGTAGAAAAAAAAAACAGAACAGCGGCTTGGGAGCGAGCCAGCTTGGGTGCCCCATAACAAGCTGCTTTCTCTGGGGGCACTTGGCAGGAGGGAGGGGCCAGGGGTGTTGGCAGGGGACCCGAGAAGAGGAGGATCAAGGGTTCTCTGTACAAAACCACTGCACAGAGCAGGTAAGTATGACATGTTTGTTCATTTTTATTTATTTATTTTTAAATTGCCTTTATTATCACTTTAAACAGACATCCATTTTAACACAAATTATAAGCCAGTGTTAAAAGCTAGTAATAAATGGGAATGTTTCCATTTTTGTTTTAAGACATCCGACACGCATCAATAAACTGAATCAGCCTGCCAAGTCTACAGCAACACTGAAATACGCTGGCCTCTAATATCTGTAAAAATTACCAACAAACCCCACTACGTGTCAAAGAATAGTGCAGCCTTTTTAATGTCTGTCACATAGGAAATGGTGTCTTAGAATGATTGCTTCCCTGAACTGTATTTGTGATGATCTGTATATCTAGGGAATCCCCTACCTACTTAAAATCCACACTGCCTATCCTGTTTTCTTTCCACGTGAGTGGCTTTTATCCAGAACAGATTTGAGCTTAGATCACTTTGGAGCGAAATGGTTGACATATATGTTTTGCTGTTAAAAGCAAGAAGCGTGGAGGTTAATAGTGTTTAACCAGCATGCAATAGCAGGCTTATTTATTCCTGTGAAAAGGCTTCTGAAATCATATAAATAGAAAATAAATGCCGAGAATATGTTTCCTCGCAATGGACTTTATATATGATTGCCAAATGTTATTAGATTTATTTGGGATTAATGGCATTATGTAACCCCCGCAGATTAATTGAAATGCAATGCCACAATTTTAATCACTGCTTTAAATGGCCAGTTAACACAATAAAAAGGATTGGTGTCATAAAACATTTATAGTGCTTTTAGTTTTCTCTGCCTTTCTATTAAATGGAAAATATAATGTAATTCTAGGGAGTATATATTTTTTTTAATTATGATAATCACAGTTTTTACCTAAAGTAATTTTTGATGTGGCTACGCATGGAGTGCAATGATTCCAAATTAAAGTATTTGTAAACCCTTGTAAAACAACCCATTCAGTTTAAAATAGAAGTGGAAAGGAAAAAGATTTGTGTATAGACTTAAAAACCATTATAAATACTTTTTCCCTCTTTTTAAGTGATACATACTCTCTGTTCTCAGCTGCATAGAGAGATGAGGGTGGAGTAACAACAGCACATTGGTCTCCCCAGTGAATGGCTGTGCAGGTGGAGCATGGTAGCACAAGATTGATCATTGGAGCAGAGTTCCCAGCACAGCTAGAGAACTGACCACTTTGTGTTCCCAAGCTTAGTGTGGTCAGTTTTAAATAGGAAAGCAGAGGGACTGGCAGGAACACCAGATATTTCACACAAAGAAAGAAATACAAAAAGAACATGATACTTTTTCATACAAGTACATGGCAGACACATATCAGGAACATGAAATGTTGGGTTTACGTATTCTTTAACCCTCCTATTTTCTACAACCAAGGAAGCTGTCATTTAAGCCTCTGTTTGATCTGCAGCTGCAGTGCTGTCGCACATGTGATCAGGTGTGACACCAGGCATTTGATGGTTTGGCAGTTTGGTTGGGAACACAAGCAACTGTCTGTAGATAAAAACAAGCTATGCAGCTTTGACTAAAGTTGAATATTGCCCTTGCTATAGGTGTAGGTCAATTACATACCTCCTGAAGTCTGATTGAAAAACTCCTGGGATGATACTAAAAGACGCTTAGCTTTTACTGTTCACCTTCACCATCACAAGAGCGAGCTCTTAAATGCTGAGGTCAGAGCTACTGTATCAGGGAGAGAAATGCATTTAAAGGGGTTTGAATCACAGAAAGACCTTGCTCCCATGATGGTGAACAATAACAACTAGGCATCTCTTAGCAATGCTCTTAGCAGTGTCTTGGGAGTTTTTTGTTTGGGCTTCATGAGCTACATAAATAGCATATACATATAGCAAGGGCATTATTTGGCTTTGGTCAAAGCTGCACAGCTTTTTTTTACTACAGATAACCCTAATCTGCACAGGCAACTTTTTTGATAAAGGAGAACTATGCCTTTAACTGTTTCCCATGTCCAAGGCATGCTTTGAATGATAACCACCAACCTCTCCTACCACCATCCCATTACCTGTACAGAACAGAAACCAGCTCATACAGAAATATGGCTCATCCTTCTGTGCCGGGTAGTGGAATTGACCCCTTATTCCATTCTATAATTCTTGAACAGACACTGTTGCTGACATACATTTCCTAACAACCATGTCTCTTTAAGATACATGTACTGTATACTTACCAGTAGGACACCATGGAGGGGAATTATTTTTCGCTCTTTTTCAAAGCTAAAAGCACCACAACATATAGAAGCGCTTCTACCTCTTTGAGAGCAAAGATTCCCTTCAACTGAGGCTCTACTGTCAATTACATGTGTTTCAATTTGGCACCCTTTTTAGAATCCATGTAGCCTGATTTTATTTGTGTTTTAGTGCGGAACCAGAATGAACATTCACTGTGCCAATGTCAGACCAGAAGAAGATGAATTCTGAGTGACTGTTTTCTCTTTTTGGAAGCTCAATGTCGTTATCTTCTTTAAAAAAGACACACAGAGCCCAACAAAGGTTTTTATTTTGATTTGAGTGACATTTTTCTCGTTCTTAGCATAGCCAATATCTACATGTCAGAATGTAGATTCTGTCTGTAATTGCTGGACAACTATACTGTACTGGCTAACAATCCTCTTGCCTCATTCCTTCATCTCACTGAAAAATCAAACAGGCAGCTGTCTAATATGAAAATGGGGCAGTTAAATGACTGATAGTAGACCTCAGAAAACTTAAGCTCATTGGCTTGGGGCCTATCTGGGAATTTGCTGGTGTCAAGTCAGGTCATTTTTAGCCAGTGTAGTCTGGATACTGAAAATGCTGAAAAGCAAATGATATTGTATACAGGCATGTGTTCAATACAAATTCTTTGACATTTATCTTCCTTTTGTGATATTTGGGTCAGCACTGAAGGTACACCTTCAGTAATTCAATGTTGTGTGTTTTATGTGAGCTAGGACTACACGTTAATTATTTGGCGTGAATGTTGTTTTCATATTTATTCCCATATTAATACAATGCAGTAAAAGTGACTGTACAATTACTGTATATTAGTTAATGCACTAGTAAAGTTTATAAAGTACTGTATAGCTTTAGATAGTTGTAAACCTCTGAAATGAAATATAAACAGGACCTTACTTCTTTGTTTGCTCCCTCATATAAGTAAAGTTTTCAATTCTCTCACATGGGACTCACAACTTCTCCAGGGACTCCCTGATGGCCCACATTTTCAGTACTCTCTTAAGAGAAAGAACCCTCTTCTTGCTTAAGTTATAGACACATTTCCCTTCTACATTTAGATCTAATGCTCCTCACACATATCTTAGCTACTTGACTTCTAACACACGATACAAACCTATCAATCTGGATCAAGTCGTGTTTTTTCCAAGCCGAGAAGCTAGAGACAACGTGATCAAATTGCTCAACCCCATCCTTATGGCCCCCCAAACAGAAATTCCCTGTCTTTTCCTATCAATAGATGCCAAAAAGGAATTTGATAGGGTCAGTTGGCATTTCCTATTTGCTGTATTACAACTTATTTGACTTGTTCCACTTCCATAAAATGGATCTACACCATATATTCCTCTCCTTCTGTCACAGTCAAAGTGAATGGGATTGTTTTGGACCCCTTCTCTATTACAAATGAGACTTGGTAGGAGTGTCTTCTCTCTCATCTCTTATTCATTTTTTCTTTCGGACCCTTCCTCTTAAGAGTAAGAGATAACCCACAAATTAAAGGCTTATTAGTAGGAGACAGTCAACATAGGATTTCTGAATATGTGGGCGATCTCCTCTCTTCCTTCACCTCTTCCCACACCTCTCTTCCCAATCTCATAAGATAACTTGATCACTACAGTGATTTTATGTCCTTCAAGATTAACTTCTAGAAGTCTGAAGAGATGGGTGTCACTATGTCCTCCTCTCAAACACATTGCCTCAAACTTTAAGTTTCACTGGGTACTAAAGCTATTAAATATCTTGGAATTCATATTCCAGCAGATCTGCAAGAAACTGTACCTTTGCTTTTCATTTCTCCCCTCTCCTTCACAAGAACCGACAACTCCTCCAGAAACATAACATAATTAATATGATGATAAAAAAAAATATTATATCTGTTCTCAACTCTACCAATTCACATTCCCTCATCGATCCTCAAATTAGATAATATCAAAATGGATCCACAAACAATCCAAATTTAAAACTCTCCCTCCCTAAAGTCTACGGCCACCTAGCCTTCTCAAATATTTTTAAATATCATGCAGAGGCACTCCTGACTCATCTGCTGGATTGGTGCAGACATGGCAACTTGAAAGGCTGGGTAAGTCTGGAAATGCCCTCCTGCCTCCTACCTCATATACCATCTTAGCTCAGAACTCACCCGATGACTAGGCCTACTATTAAGTACTACATGCAAGCCTTTTTGAAACAAACTATTTTCAGTTAACTGCCCTCTCTACCCTATCATAGGTAAAGTAAGCCCACGTTTCCCCCAGTCACTCATAGCAATCTCATTGACTGAAATCTCTTTCAGATGTAGCACTACCCACTTAGGAGTCGCTAAAGTTTTGGGTCCCCCTATAGTCCTGCACAGCCAGGCAAAATGCATTTGCCACACAGACTTGCATCCAAGAAACAGTAACTAGTCCTTGAGCTTGTTTTTTGGATTTTCTTAGGGGGATTCAACTTGGATGGGGTAAGGGGTATATGAGATGCCCAAGGGTAACAGCAACAGAGGACAAAATTTCCTAGAACTATATACAGCAAAAATTATCTTCTGGAGAGCTAGCCAGCATCTCCTGTAGTACCACCCCAGACCCCACATTCTCCTAATCCAGCTCTTCTGGGTGAATCCCTGGGTATCCAGTATCTGCCACTTTAAAAGAAGACAGTCCCGGGTAGTATGCTAATCCAGTTTCCCACCAGAGTGACTCATTCCCCTTACTGGCCCAGGGGGTGCAGGTTTACTCACTCAGCCCTTTTCCTGTGCTGCTGGTGGGTTGGTGGCTGCTACCAGGCCTTCTAGCTGGGTAACTCCTTCTCTGCTGCACAGGTGGTTCTCGCTCTGGCAGCTGGTGAAGTCCTGAGCTTTCCTCCTTCCAAGCTCCATTGCATGTAGGTGAGCCCCTCTTCACCTGGGCCCCCTCCCAGGCTCCTTCTCTCCAGCTTCACTTCCTCATCTTCCACCCGAACTCTCCTCTCTTGCCACTGAGCAGGCTCTCTCACTTTTAAGGGCTGTCCTGGCCCTATGCCAAGCCTCCTGTTGGAGATTGACCAGTATCCCTCAATAGTGCATATATCCACTCCTTACCTTCACCCACTGCTTCTAGATCTTTCTCGAATGTTCTAGTGCAGGGAGAAATCTCAGAGAGCTAGTCTGCTACTCAGACCTCCTCACTGAGAATTGAAACTAGAGCTCCTACTAGCTAGCTAGGAGAGTGCTACACAGACCTCCAATTTCCTTACAGAATCTTGTTGTCATCTCTTGAGACACTTACGAATCCCACATGCTGTTTCTATCTTGATATTTAGAGAGCCTCATTATGATGACATTTCTCTCTCAGCTTACCCACCCCCATGGAACTTCATGAGACCCTCTTTACAAAACTTTGCAACAAACAAGGTATCATCAGACAGTCTCTTCACTTGATACTGAGACCCTTTTGGATTAAGGCTGGGAAATATGCCAGAAATTCACGGAATTTACCATACCTAACTGTCTGCCATTTTTCTTGTTGCACCCCTCTTCAATTCCCATTTAAACTTACAAGAAATCCATTCTTCAACATCTCTTGAATGCAGCCAAGTCCTGCATTCCTTTAAAATGAAAAGACCCCAATCCCTCTTCAGTCTCACTATGGTTATGCAAAGATATCAGACATACTGTATGGTCCTTTCCTCACAGCACAAACACACTCAAAAACATGAAAACCTTGTTTTATTGGATCAAATTTACATTCTCAGAGAAGGTAAAACTCTTCTTCCTGGGAATCTTAATCTCAAAATTCCTATTCCTCCATACTCCCTGGGAAAAGTCCCCCATTTTCCATCCTTTCAGCACACCCCCACCCTCTTGTTCTTGTCTTTTTCTCTCCTTTTCCTTCATTCTCCCTCCTTCAGTAACATCTGTGCTATATACCTCACCTCTACCTTTTCTTTAGTGAGTAGAGGACTCCTCTGCTTACCCCAATTATAAACATATGTTCTCTTAGACCAAACTAAAAGCGGAGTTCCAGACATTTTTGTGCTTATTAAAAGTCAGCAGCTACAAAAACTGTAGCTGCTGACTATTAATAATCAGACACTCACCTGTCCCAGGATCCAATGATGTGCCCACCCAAACCATCCCTTCCATCTGTCTTCTGACCCCGGCGCCAGCAGCTTAACTGTGAGCACCGGGTTGTGACAGCTTGCAGCTTCACAGCCGGATGCCCACTGTGAATGCGCGAGCTGCACTCTGCATTGTGAATGGTCCCAAAGTTGTCTTGGACCTGTCATGTGTCTCAGAAGAGAGGAGAACTTCTACTTCTGAACACTATTCAGTCAGAGCAGAAGTAGGAGCGGGTGCCTGTCAAAATCAGGTGCCCGCTCCCCACCCCAAATGTGCCATTTGGGGAAGAGGAGGGGGGGAGCCTTAAAGCAGAACTTCACCTTTTGGGTAGAATTCCACTCTAATATTTACTGCTTTCATATTTCTTAATGAGCCTGTAATGCACTTTTATTAGACCCTTTCTCATATTTGTACAGTTCTAACGGATGTAGTGTTGTAAAAAATTTTTCCTAAATAAAGAATTAAAAAAAAAAAAATAAAGTGTTACTAAACCGACAACTGTAAAATCAGTCTGTATATGCAGTAAAGCATGCTTGTTATACTAACATAATGTGTACTTGCCCAAGTCCTAGTGTAGATTCTGGCTGCTCTTTCCTTCTTCTGCTATCTGCCTACATGGTGCCTATCTATGAATTTGTGATGAAGGTTTGCCCCACATGGTGAAGGCTTCCACACAGCAGGTAACTGACAGCCTCAGATGTGCATGTCTCTCTATGAGGCTGTGTAGAGGGGGGGGGGGGTGTCCATTCCCTCCACTTAGGTGTCAGATTACACTAAGCTCTGTGCTGTGCAGTGTTTGACAGCGGATCCCAGACCCCCTGCCTCCTGAAATCTGAGAAATACCATCTGCTCTGCATACTTTAGAAGGCTGCAGAGGGGAGAGGGCTGCAGATACATATATACTGCTATATGTGGGAGGACTTTCTTCACCATGATATCATATGAGGCTAGACACTTCATCAAGCTTAAGTAAGGGGTATTTTGTTATTGCTTTAAGCACATATTCATACCCACGCTCTTGGGCAAATTAGGCAGAAGCCAGTTAATATGCTAGTATATTTTAGAACTGTGATATAAAATGGAAATAGGTAAAAAGTATGCAGACAAGGGCCTGGTGGGACTTTAACTTAGCAATCTTGGTGCTGCAAGTAATCACTGCTTACCTTTACACCCTCGATTTTCTTTTATCTCACTCTATAAACATCATATTAACAGTAAAATAGTATTAAACCCTTATTATATTTTCCATTGTTCTATTTTAGACCACTACAGGAACGGTCTCCATAAGATTTAGTTTTTCTGAGTAAATCCTAATCACTCACATTTTAAAATGATCAAATTGCCTTGCTCTATTTAACTCAGTAATACTTCCCCAATCGTCTGATTGGGATGCGCACATGAACATTTAACATCGTCACAGACAAACTTCCATCCCAGGTGATGTCTGACAGCCACTCTGACCAAAGCCATTGGAGAAGAAGCAGGGGTGTAGCTTTAAATGCAGGAAACATGCCAGCATAATAGAAAGTAGTACAGTCAGGAGTCAGCTGAATAACGAGAAATGTCAGGCTACAAACAAAAAGCATACAGCAAGCAACATAGAATCTGTGGTATGTGGCTATATATGTTGTTTCATATGAAGGGGTTTAATAACACCTTAAATTACACAACACACAGTTCAACATTTAAAGTGATACTAAACCCAGGACTCTGCATTCACTATACCTGGTCTCCTACAGTACACACAACGTGGAAATGCAATTATTTTAGCAAATAGAAACTGCTAAATACCTTTTCTCATCAGCAGTTAGAGCAGTCTTGTGACTTCAGCAGAGCACTGGTTAAAGCTTGTAGGAGGAGTTTTCTTTCTGCTCTAGGAGGATGTGAAACCTTTGACCCTCTGTGTGGACAGTGCTGATTGGCCCTGTGCTGATCACATGCACTTTCCCAAGAAAAAAACAAACCTCTCTAGCAGTACACACCAAACTGAGCATGTGCATGTGACTACGGATTCAGTATGTATCAGGTGGCCATTTCAACAAGAGGAGAGGCATAGAAGAAAGGATCAAACAGCCTTTTTACACAATGCAGAGGATTAACCCCTTAGGTTCCAAGGTGAGTATAACAAGCATGTTTTACTGCATATTCAGATTTTACTGTTGTGGGTTTAGTAACACTTTAACATACCCCTGCCAAAATATACACATCCACTGGAGCAATCAAATTCTATCAAATCAACACATTGTCACCTTAATGGCTCCATTCTGCCAATATCTTTACACCATTATAACAATCCAGATTTATTCAATAAGGCAAAACAAAGATCAGTCATAATATAAAGTACAGAAATCCATATAAACGATTTAAAGCTCCTTTCTCAACTGACAAAGTGGAATCTGATTCTTATTGATTAATGCAAATTCCATGCCATCACTGAATACGTCCACATATGATCACAGCATTAATCTACAGCATCTCAAAGGTCCACGATGCTATAAATGCACATTTTAGCTATACATTGAATATTTTACATTGTATTCATCACTTGATTCTCCTATCTGTTTACAGATTAAGGTTTTCTCATTTATAAAACAGCTGTACCCTTTTCTAAAATACATGGCAGGTATTACAGTGCTCACTTGCAGTTCTGTAACTGCAATATTCACTTGCAGATTGTGACCCTACAATACTCACCTGCAGATCGGGATCCTGCAATACTCACTTACAGATCTGGACACTTCCATTTCTAACATTCTGCTATGAAACAAGAAATGCTGCATTTCCCATATAGTGAACTCCTACTGTGTCTAAAGTTTACTATAGGAAAAACAATAAAATGCAATAAACTAAAACAGAGCCAAACCACTAAGACAGCGAGATACAGACACAGCACATGACAGTTTTTTGTTCTGGTCACTATGTTCACCATGTGATGACCGAGCTTTTGTACCATGTGGACCATTGCGGACCATGTGACCTATCATCACTCAGGGCCCTTGTCAGTTGGCATGTCCAATCCAATCTGTAATTTTACAGCTGTAGGATATGGTCTGACTTCACAAGCTCATTTTGTCCAGACATCACAAGCAAATGCTACTTTCTCACTTGAGTTTGTTATACAGGTTGTGCCAGAATAACCTTCCTAGAACTAACAAACTAGGATTTTATGGATATCAGTGTGACATTTTTCTTTATGCCTGCGAATCTAATATGGTATATCTATTATGTTTTTAAAAATGCACTCCAAGTTAAGTTTGTTGCTGATTTGCATGCTTCTATGTCAATAGTAATTATTATTTGGCATGTTATACTAAAACGTTGTCAATGGCTGGATGCTAAAATTCTTGTAACGGACAGTCACCCAGAAAAATCTGCTGTGGGCTGTGCACAGGTAAAGTTGGCCATTTATTAAGCTAACTGATTGCTCTATTAATATTATCAGGTATTTTTTCCTCATATTGTACAGTCGAGAGATTTTCCTATTGGATTTAATGTGAAGCATTGACTTATGTTTGCTTAAAGTGAACCTGTACTCCATTTTATTTTTTAAATCAAATGTCCCACCCAAGAGCAGATATTGCCTGATACTACCGTTAGTCGATAAAAAAAACTCCCTTGTGCCCTTATGACTTAGCTACAGTGTGACTTTCCCAGTTGCCGTGGCCTTCACCAGCTACCACTATCAAAGGGGGAATCTGTTTGGATAGTTTAAGGACAGTTGGCAGAGCTTGGCCATGAAGTCAGGAAAGTTGTGGCATTCGGTTGTCAGTGGTTGAAAGTGGACCTTCACTCACAAGTGAAAGTATCGTTCATCCTCTTTCTCTGCCCCATGTCTAACAGATTTGCAGGTTGTTGTTTTTTTTAGAACAGGTAAATTTTTTTGACAGGTACCTGCTCCCACTTCCTCTACCTTTGCCTAGGAGAGGATGACATCAGTTTTGCCCTTCCTTCTCCTGCCTGAAGACTCCTGGGAAACATCTTATCACTGTGTGATCTTGCATAATGCGCCTGCATCCAAGATTGAGGAATCAAAGCCCAGTGAAGAATTAGCTCCAGGAAAGACAGTGCTGAACTCCATGGGTTGGTAAGCACTTGTTTGTTAAAAGTCAGCAGCTACAGTATTTGGGGTTGCTGACATTTAATTTTTAAGAACAGTATTGAAGCTACTAGGTGAAGAGCAAATGTGGGTGTGCTTTTTGAATATATCCAGGATTATGTTGATCTGCCTGATTTTCTGCCTTCCCCTCATTTGATTAGCTGTCATAGTGGTTTATGACTGATGTTTGTTAGTCTTTTTGAATGTTAAAAGAGAAGTATGGGGTTATGAAAAAAAAAATTATACTCACCTAGATGGATGCAACATCGGTCTGATGCTGCATCTGTTTCCCGCCAGCTCTGTACTCAAAACTGAGTGATCAAAGACCGCTGATTGCTCAGTTCTCTCCTCCACTCCGAGCAGACAGCGGTAACTGTCAGTC
The DNA here is from genome assembly GCF_062004578.1 of Staurois parvus. Taxonomy (NCBI): domain Eukaryota; kingdom Metazoa; phylum Chordata; class Amphibia; order Anura; family Ranidae; genus Staurois; species Staurois parvus. The sequence continues at coordinate 575,629 of NW_028317895.1, read as the reverse complement.
ACCGGCTCTCTGCTCTGGCCCTCCAATGCTCACTGGAATGCTGAGCTGTGGAGGGGAAGAGAGAAACTGGTGTAAGCGAGGCCGGCTGCCGGTCCAAGCATCTGGGTGAATCCTGACTATATGGTGGGGATCTTTTTAGATCCTGGACTGACTCTGTGATCTCAGCCAACAGTGGGCTTTAGCCCACTGTCAGCTGAAAATGGGTCACAGGAGTAAAGAACAAAGTGCACTCCTGTGATCTATAGGAGAAGTTGGACTAACAAACCTTTAATTGTTCAATTAAAATTGTGGGTAACTGTTGTTTATAAGGTTAAATGTGTCCCGCCTAATAAATATAAAAATGTTAATTCAATGTCAGATGTCATCATGGGTCGACTGTAGGGTTGTCATTCTAACCCGTGATGAGTATCTTGTATTTTGATGCGTATCTTGTATTATATATCCTGTCATGTGTCAAATGGTAATACATCTTTTCAATACTTAAAGAATATGTAGGAATATGGAGACCCAACATTTCCTATTCTTAATGTACCTGCTGTACCACATACTCTTTGAAAAAGTATCCTGTTAACTTTGTATTGCTTCCTTCATGTGAAAAATCTGGTGTTACTGCCAGTCCCCACATTAGGCAGGAGAGCACATCATGGTCAGTTTTCTGGCTGTGCTGGGAGCTAATCCAATGATCAGGTTTGTACTGACATGCCCCCCCCCCCCCCACACACACACAGCCATTTACTGAGGAGATCAGTGTACTGCAGTTTCTGTTCTCCCAGCTCTCTAACCTCTTTACGCAGCTGAGAACAGGGGGTATGTGATCACTTATAGAAAAAGGAAAGAATAGGGTATTTATAACTTTTTGTTACACAGATGTTTTGCCGTTCATTTCTATTTTAACCTGAATGGGTTGTTTTACAAGGTGTGGGTTCATGTACATTAAAACAGAAGCATGCAGCTTAAGCAACCATATCAGTAGCTGGAATGTTGCCTAATATTACATTCATAGACTATTTATCAACATAATCAATTGAATGGAATTTATTGGAAGACATGATAAAGACAAGAACAATTTTCCTAAGCAGACACAGACATATGTTGAGTTTATTGTGTAACTGACAAATGTGGTGTAGTCTGATCTCAATGAATGTTGATATCTGCACATGGTGTAGGAAATAACACAACGCTCTGGTGCTGAAAGATGACTGGCTTTACTGGTGGCACAATTAACGTCCAGCGTATCTGTGCCCTGCCCCGCCATACACCAGAACAAAACTGGATTATGTGCCTCCAAGAATTACTCTGCAACTCCAGCTGTTTACTTTTCTTATAAGCCACAAACCTGTCATTATACCCTATGCATTACTTCAATTTACACATTTCTTTCTGAATATCCCTAAATTGCACAGAAATTGATTTCATGATTTGCTAATGATAAACTAAAGGATTGATTTCTTTCTTGAAACGTTTCTTTCCAGCAGGGAAGAAAAAATAATAAAAGAAGCAATCCTTGAAAAATGATTCTGTCAAGTATCATACAGTCTTCTACAGCAACTTTAACCTCTTGTATTTGCTCTGCAATGTAACTAGGCTATCCTTAATTATGTGAAAACAGATAGCACAACTTTGACAAGGTATGTAATATATTAAAGTATAAATTCAGACTTTTTTAGTGGCTGCTCAGGCATTCACAGAAATCTCTCAGCACCATTCTAGTTTTAGGTCAGTTCAAGTGAAACGTTACCACACTATAGAAACAGACCATTAATACAACTTATTGAAATATTTCCTAGGGACATTTTACTTTTGAGCTGTAGTATATATTCAGGGCACTTGGATTACTGATACAAAGAGATTACAGGTGTTCTTGCATATACCTGTCAGCTGTAGCAGTGCTTCCCTTAGGCCAGTGGTTCTCAACCTTTCTAACTCCGCGACCCTTTAATACAGTTCCTCATGTTGTGGTGACCCCCAACCATAAAATTATTTTCGTTGCTACTTCATAACTGTAATTTTGCAGTAGGAGGAATAGTGCCACGTCATTGGTGTCAGTGGGAGGAATAGTGCCCCGTCATTGGTATCAGTGGTAGGAATAGTGCCCCGTCATTGGTGTCAGTGGGAGGAATAGTGCCTCGTCATTGGTGTCAGTGGGAGGAATAGTGCCCCATCATTGGTATCAGTGGGAGGAATAGGGCCCCATCATTGGTGTCAGGGGGAGGAATAGTGCCCCATCATTGGTATCAGTGGGGGGAATAGTGCCCCATCATTGGTGTCAGTGGGAGGAATAGTGCCCCATCATTGGTGTCAGTGGGAGGAATAGTGCCCCATCATTGGTGTCAGTGGGAGGAATAGTGCCCCATCATTGGTATCAGTGGGAGGAATAGTGCCACATCATTGGTGTCAGTGGGAGGAATAGTGCCCCATCATTGGTGTCAGTGGGAGGAATAGTGCCCCATCATTGGTATCAGTGGGAGGAATAGTGCCCCATCATTGGTGTCAGTGGGAGGAATAGTGTCCCATCATTGGTATCAGTGGGAGGAATAGTGCCCCATCATTGGTGTCAGTGGGAGGAATAGTGCCCCATCATTGGTATCAGTGGGGGAAATAGTGTCCCATCATTGGTGTCAGTGGGAGGAATAGTGCCCCATAATTGGTATCAGTGGGAGGAATAGTGCCCCATCATTGGTGTCAGTGGGAGGAATAGTGCCCCATCATTGGTATCAGTGGGGGAAATAGTGTCCCATCATTGGTGTCAGTGGGAGGAATAGTGCCCCATAATTGGTATCAGTGGGAGGAATAGTGCCCCATCATTGGTATCAGTGGTAGGAATAGTGCCCCCTCATTGGTATCAGTGGGAGTAATAGTGCCCCATCATTGGTATCAGTGGGAGGAATAGTGCCTCATCATTGGTATCAGTGGGCGGAATAGTGCCCCATCATTGGTGTCAGTGGGAGGAATAGTGCCCCATCATTGGTGTCAGTGGGAGGAATAGTGCCCCATCATTGGTATCAGTGGGAGGAATAGTGCCCCATCATTGGTATCAGTGGGAGGAATAGTGCCCCATCATTGGTATCAGTGGGAGGAATAGTGCCCCATCATTGGTATCAGTGGGAGGAGGAATAGTGCCCCATCATTGGTATCAGTGGGAGGAGGAATAGTGCCCCATCATAGGTGTCAGTGGGAGGAGGAATAGTGCCCCATCATTGGTGTCAGTGGGGGGAGGAATAGTGCCCCATCATAGGTGTCAGTGGGGGGAATAGTGCCCCATCATTGGTGTCAGTGGGGGGAGGAATAGTGCCCCATCCTTGGTGTCAGTGGGGGGAGGAATAGTGCCCCATCCTTGGTGTCAGTGGGGGGAGGAATAGTGCCCCATCCTTGGTGTCAGTGGGGGGAGGATTTGTGCCCCATCCTTGGTGTCAGTGGGGGGAGGAATAGTGCCCCATCCTTGGTGTCAGTGGGGGGAGGAATAGTGCCCCATCCTTGGTGTCAGTGGGGGGAGGAATAGTGCCCCATCCTTGGTGTCAGTGGGGGAGGAATTGTGCCCCATCCTTGGTGTCAGTGGGGGAGGAATCGTGCCCCATCGTTGGTGTCATTTGGGGGAGGAATCGTGCCTCATCGTTGGTGTCAGTGGGGGGAGGAATAGTGCCCCATCGTTGGTGTCAGTGGGAGGAATAGTGCCCCATCATTGGTGTCAGTGGGAGGAATAGTGTCCCATCGTTGATGTCAGTGTGAGGAATAGTGCCCCATCATTGGTATTAGTGACACCAATGATGGGGCACTATTCCCACTGACACCAATGATACTTACCTTGCTGTCCCCTGCTCCAGCCTGGGCTCGCTCGCTCCCTCCCTCTCCCATGGTACAGACACTTACCTGTCAGCTGTCTTCCTTCTCTGGCCGCTCTCCTCCTCTTCACTCGCTCGATCTTTGCGGTGCCGCTCGGCTCCTCCTCTCCAAGCTCCACCTCCTCGCCGGTGATTGGCCGCCTGTGTGCCTCTCCTGAGCTACAGTTCCGGCGGCCAATCACCGGCGAGGATTGATCCCGGGGTGTGTCCAGATGACAGGGGCGGCATGTCATCCCGCCCACACCTGGAGACGGCTAGAGGAGCGGTGTCTCGGTTCCTAAGACCATCGGAAATATGTGTTTTCCGATGGTCTTAGGCGACCCCTGTGGAAGCGTCGTTCGACCCCCAAAGGGGTCGCGACCCCCAGGTTGAGAACCGCTGCCTTAGGCCATAGATATGTCCCAATCAGTGAACAGAGATAATAATAAAGATAATTTTAAAGAGAATGAGAAGATAGTGAGGCACTTAAAGATGTAGTTTGGGATTTATTTTTTTTAGCATAAGTACCAATGTAACTATATCTGTCTTATACCTAACCAGTCCCTGTGTAAGCTGTAAATGACTCTAGCAGCTGCTGCTAGTTCCGTAAGAACAGCAGTCTTCTGCATCCAGTGGCTACAGTTCTGCATAGTAACCACATTGGGTTGCCCATATGTCACTGTCACCATTCAGAGAGAGCCTTACATATATATATATATATATATATTTTTTTTTTTTTATTTTTTTTTTCCAATGAGCACAAAGGGGGGGGGGGGATTTTTAAAACTGGTGAAGTCAGAATCGGGTGGAACTGTGCATGATAGCCAATCTGGTTCCAACTTCAGCTTGTTCAATTAAGCTTTGACAATAAAACCTGGAAGCTGATTGATTTTTATGGAGAGCGCCAGATTTTGCACTCTCCAGTTTTTGTAAATCCAAAGTGTTCTCTAATTGGATGAGGTGGGGAGGCAGGCTGCTGACATCACAGTCTCCACCTCATCCAATCAGAGAATGAATTAATTGTATACAATTCAGAGACAGTGGTCTGGAACTACTTAATGTTCACTTACTGGCCACTTTATTAGATACACCTTGCTAGTATTGGGTTAGACCCCCTATTGCCTTTAGAACTGCCTTAATTTTTCATGGCATAGATTCAACAAGGTGTTGGAAACATTTAGCAGAGATTTTGGTTCATATTGACATGATAGCATTACTCAGTTGCTGCACATTTGTCGGCTGCACACCCATGATGCGAACCTCCCATTTCACCACATCCCAAAGGTTCTCTATTGGATTGAGATTTGGCAATTGTGGAGGCCATTGGAGTACACTGAACTCAATGATATGTTCAAGAAACCAATTTGAGACAATTTGAGCTTTGTGACATGGTGCATTATCCTGCTGGAAGGAGCCATCAGAACATGAGTACACTGTTGTCAGAGAGGGATGGACATGGTCAGCAACAATACTCAGGTAGGCCGTGGAATTTAAATGATGTTCAATTGGTACTAAGGGGCCCAAAGTGTGCCAATAAAATATCCCCCACACCATTACACCGCCACCACCAGCCTGAACCATTGATACAAGGCAGGATGGATCCATGCTTTAATGCTGTTTACACCAAATTCTGACCCTACTATCTGAATGTTGCAGCTGAAATTGAGACTCATCAGACCAGTCAATGCTTTTCCAATCTCCTATTGTCCAATTTTGGTGAGCTTGAGTGAATTGTAGTCTCTGTTTCCTGTTCTTAGCTGACAGGAGTGGCACCCGGTGTGGTTTTCTGCTGCTGTAGCTCACCTGCTTCAAGGTTCAACGTGTTGTGCACCCAGAGATGGTATTCTGCATACCTTGGTAGTAACAAGTGGTTATTTGAGTTACTGTTGCCTTTCTTTCATCTTGAACCAGTCTGCCCATTCTCCTCTCACATCAACAAGGCATTTTTATTCACACAACTGCCATTCAGACCAGCCCATCTGGCACCAACAACCATGCCAAATTCACCTAAATACCCTTTCTTCCCTATTCTGATGCTTTGTTTGAACTTCAGTCGCTGCCATGATTGGCTAATTATCAGTTTGTGTTATCAAGCAATTAAACAGGCGTACCTAATAAAGAGGCCGGGGAGTGTATATGAGAAACTGTTACTGACAAAAAGCAGCATAATGTACAGGTAGCTGTGTACCACCTCTTGGTCTTGGTTTATGCTCCCTGTACAGAAATTGGACTATATATATACAGTACACATTTAAATAAAGTAATTGATCACAAACATAGTTTCTAATTGGATTCTTATTTTAACATTAGCCACAACCAAAGAATGTTATTTTTTTAAAAATATGCAATTCATTACAGTAGATGGAAACTATAATTAAATGGCATTTAGCTTGCCAAAGCACTGAGTTTCAGATACATTTCTGCTTTTTTTTTTCATCCTTTGTCCATCTCAGGGCAGGCTTCCTGATGGTGACTACAGTGCATTATGCCTGCGCAATGTGTGTTGCAATGGCCACTTGTGTTAGAAGCTTAAGCGTCAGGCAGGAGCACAACTGGGAAAAAGAGACAGAGAATTGTCAACATATCACAGGAAGTGCTTGAACAAGGGCCTTCACAGTGGGATCACCATGTAATATTTTAACGCAACTGCTAATTTAAAAACATTATAAATGTATTTTGAACTAACATGTTAAAGTTTAAATTAAATTTTAGTGATTCGTTTTTCATATACTGTATTCTATATTTTAAATAATCTCTTAGATTGTAAGCTCCAAGCCTCTTGTATTGAACTGTATTGTTGCTGTACTGTCTCCCGTTATATTGTAAAGCGCTGAGCAAGCTGTTGGTGCTATATAAATCCTGTATAATAATAATAATGATAATAATAAAAAAAAAAAATAATTCATAAAAATAAATTAGGTTATCAGAAAGATGAAGAATACATGTTATATGTACAGTATGTGTATATACTAAAGAAATTCAGGATTTCTTTATACATACCTGGTTAAGGAGTTTGGATTTCTCTAAGAATCTAGCAGTCACATGGGTTTCAAGGCCTGCCAATAGGCTCTGTGCTAATTTATTTAATGCAGGTCCCAGGTTATGAACTACAATGGCGGGTTTTTTCATGCCAAATCAAGTTCTCATATGTATATTTCTTACACAATGCTATTTATCTTATATGATATATCATTAAGTTTAAAGAACGTATTTTTTATCAAGAAAACGTAGTTTAGAGATACATTTCAAAATGATAGATGGAACACAAGGGATGCCATGGATGTCAGAGGCATGCTTTGGATGTCAAGTGTGCACTTTAGGAAAAAGCTGTAGGACTTTAAATAAGTGACATCCTGCATAATTTTAAATGATTTGCATACATTCAGGGCCTTTTATGCAAATTGAAAGCACAGGCACACACTTTAGAATACGAGTACTGTCCCCAACTGAATAGATTTGCTTTGATACTAGTGCATTAGCAGTTGTGCTGTTCTCCACATCTCTCCCCAAGGTGTTCAAAAGGGTATTCCAATGAAAAACAAATTATTTCTAATAATATTTCTTTGATGCTAAAGGAATGACATGCTCATCTTGGATCCTTCAACTAGTTCTGGAGCAAAATTTTCTTGATTAAAGTGAATTCTCTTCATTTAAACTCCATCCTTATGCCACAAAAGGCACAGTATAGAAAGATATACAGGCCACATCTTTCTTTTTAAAGTAGCATGAATCCAACTTGATTTTCCTGATATGTGCTATATAGACTATAGATATAGATATATATGTTCTTGGGTTCTTTCACTGCAGGTCTCTAGATCTGTGGTCTTTAAACTGTGGTCCTTTGCCTTGCCTTTATCTGGCCTTTGTGGAACTATTTGTCCCATTGATACAAGGCACTGTTCCTCTTACTGATACCAACAATGAGGCACCATTTCTTCCAATGACAATAGCAGTGGAGCACTGTTCCTCCCACTGATATGGGACACTTTTCTCCCACTGACACCAACATTAAAGCACCATTCCTTTCAATGACACCAACAGTGAGGCACTGTTCTTCCCCCTGATACAGGGCACCATTCCTGTCATTAACACCTACAATGAGGCACCATTCTTTCCAACTACACCAACAGTGAAACATCATCCTTTTCAATGACACTAAAACTACGGCACTATTTCTCCCACTGGTGCCAATCATGGTGCACTATTCCTTTCACTGACACCAGTGATGGGGCACTATTCCTTCCACTGACACCAATGAAGGGGCACTATTACTTCCACTGACACCAAAGATGGGGAACTTTTCCTTCCACTGATATAACCAATTGGGTACCATCCCCCTCGCTAATACCAGTGATGGGGCACTATTTCTCCTTCTTATGCCGATGCAGCACCAGTCCTCCCACTTACACTAAATATGGGACACTGTTCTTCCTCTTACTAACCACAGGTGCTATGTCATTTTTTTTACTCCCAATGACCACCAAACGTAAGGCATTGTTTACTCCCATTGATTCCGTAAACCCAAAAAACTACGCTTAGTGCAAAAGATTTTTTAAATATACACAGCGGCACTGAAAAACACCCAAATACAAATGTTCAAAATATACATACAATCAATATTGTTGCACTGTATATTTAAATGTTAGAAATATTCAAATAAAACGCGTTTTAACACCCAGAAAGGTAAAATTCATTACTTTCCAATATAAAGTCCACTAATAAAGTCCATCGGTGAGTTCCACCACCAATGTCACACACAGCCTCTTATCAATTAAAAGACCCCAATTTATAGGTGGTCTTCTTTATTCGCTCAAGAATGCAGAGGAACTGTTGCAGCAAACATTTCTCAGGGCTCAGGAACCACAGGGCACACCAACAGGGATTGCGTCTAATCACCTCTTCCGCTTAGTATATCATAATCCGGCAAAAGAACAAATGATCGCATAGTGTAAAACTGCTATGTTTATTTTCCCATAAGTTAAAACACTTCTCACAATTGTGAATGAACAAAGGCACATCAATAATCCTCGCTGCTGCTTCCTCTGGCAGTGGAATGGCATCAGCATAGGCTTTGCCCGATGCATTTCATCATATAAGATGTTCTCAAGGGAGTTGGCCCTTTGAGAATGTCTTATATGACGGAACGCATTAAAGCAGAGCCTAAGCTTATGTCATTATACTGCCAGAGGAAGCGAGGATTACTGATTTTCATTCATAACTGTGAGAAGTGTTTTAACTTATGGGAAAATATGCACATTCATCTCCTTTAAAGCCCAAATTCAGGCACAAAAAATATTCATTATTACAGAAGTTATACATTCCATGGGCAGAAAATAAACTTCCCTTCATGCTGGATTTAGTCTACAGCTATAAAATCTGTTCTTTTACATACAGGAAGCACAGCTTGGATGTAAGTGCTGCAGGTACTACCCTTCTCCTCCAGGCCATTCACATAACACACAGCTCCAAGCTCTATTTTGTGAACGGCCCGGAGGAGAGGGAGATGGAAATGCAACAATAGCACTGGGGTCCATGAGATTTTCAACACTTATAGCTGAGTGGTCATGCAAGTACAGCAGTAGCTGCACTAGAAGCACATCTGGGGGTTTCTTTCCTGCCAACAGAATGTATAACTACTGTAATACTGGTGATTTTTTTGTGCCTAGAGCGGGGCTTTAAGGGACATTTAACCATTCAAAAATGCTAGTTGCCTAACTGTCATATTGATCCTTTTGCTTCAGTATTCTGGCTTTCCTGTTCTGTAGAATTGCTCTAGGTCACTGGCTAGCAAAGTATTTAATACAATCTGTCAGCAGTAACTGGCTAGTAGCATTTTCAGATGGAAAATAGCAATGAGAGTCTCCATATTCCTTTTATGACAGGCTCACTTTATGTCAAGAGGCTGTAAAAGCCCAGAAACCCTCAACTCAAACACCAGCCAATGACGTGACCAGGGGCGGACTGACAACTCATGGGGCCCCCGGGCAATAGGGGATCATGGGCCCCCTGTGTTCTTGCCCAAACTCAAAAAAGCCTATGAAAAAGGTACCAGGGGCATCTCATGGGGCCCCCTACTGACCCCGGGCCCTCGGGCAGTGCCTGAGTTTCCAAATGGTCAGTCCACCCCTGGATGTGACCACATTTGACATTGATTTGAATTCATGAGATTACAGATGATGGAACAAAGCACTCAAGCAACCACTGGTTTTAATTCTCCCATTCACTTGAAGGCAATCGCATGAAAGGTGGCTGGCCTTTGTATACAACTTCCACTGGCAAATGACTATATCTCCGTGAGAGCCTAAAGTAGCATTTCCTTCCAAATAACTAAGAATCCAAGTGATTTGTTTAAAGTGATACTAAACAATTCCCTTATTTTCCAACAATAATCCATACACATCTACTACTTAATGGTTCTGTAATCTATTTTTCATTAAATTATTTTTTACTGTGTTTTTCTACATCTTTGTCACATCCTCTGGCAGCTCATGAACTTCTAGTTTTCCCCCTCATTTCTGTTTGCTTGGAATAAGCAGCACATATTGGTTGCAGTCATGTGCACTGCTCTATGCACACTACATATCCCATAGTCCATAGTCCATCTCAGGAGCAAGCAAGAGAATGTGGCTATGTTCCTGCAAACAGTTGGAACATGGATAATGAACGTAACCAAACTCTCACAGGAAGTTGGATCAAAGCAACAAAAAATAGGAATTTGGAGATATGGAGGACACTGGGAGCAATAGAAGGTACCCTTTAGGTTAACTAGACATACAAGTTAACCTTTTCATTACTTGACTCCAGTTAAAATCTCTTTAGCTCCTCTGGGATTCTACACTTAGAACCCTGCTTTTTTTCTGTGATGTTTAAGGATAATATTTTTGTTCATAAACTGCATATGTAATACTTTTCAACTGCGATATGATGAACTGGTGGTGGATAATAGAAAGATCACAGTTTTATTTAACAATAGAGAGAAGCACGCATCAGTGACAGATTCCCCACTCTCAGGCTCTGGGCTTGTTCCCAACTCTAGCAGTACAAATATTCAAACTTGATCTTTCAGTGACAAGCATTAATGGAAGACTTGGCAGCAAGGTATGCTGTGTGGTGATGTTTTAAAGGAGTCCTATTCCTAATGTGACGCAGCATGCAAGCATGTTAATGTTATAGCTCTCTCAGCTCCCCTAAGGTAGAAAGATGGAAAATGTGTCTCTTTGTTTCCTTCTACTAAAAGAAGAAAGAGAGAGCACAAAGGCAGTACCTAACATCCTATAATGATATCTAAAAGTAGTCTGGATGGTTGTGTCTACTGAACCCACTAAAAAATGATCATGTTAAAATAACCAGATATCATCATCTCAATTCATCCACATTAAAATTCACAACTGACACAAACTGAACTAGTAGCAAAAGGAAAATATAATTGTAGTTAAGTATTCTTTGAGCAGGGTGTGATATGACATTTGTTAATATAAGTTATATGGTGTTCATATAGCCGTAGATGTTTTGTTGGTTGGAATATCGCTTATGATATTCTGGGAATGCAGAAACACCTATGTGAGTGTGTCAAGTACTGTAGATAGCGACCCTTCTGGTGAAATGAACGTGCGCTTTGTGCTATATGTCAAAACAATGGCAGGTCTGTAAAGGAATAGGAATACCATGTGTGTCATTTGGTTTTAGCTCTCTAAATGTCCCCTTTTGGTCACCTATTTTCATACCTTAGCTTGAATCCTCAGTGCTACAAACAGGAGGTGTGTTTGGTGTTGACCACGAAAACAAAGTAGTAGGGTATGGGTTGCAGTCCCTTGTTTTCCTTGTTGGTTAACAATATTTCTGTTCTTTTGTTAAATATAAAAATTTTCACGTAGCTTAGGGAAAGTGGTAAAGCTGTCCAATCATCCAATCATGTGCAAGCAAAATTCCTTTTTTTCCCCTTACACCTGATTGGGTATTCTTTGCAAAGTGAATTTTCATCATATTCACAAAGCTATGTGACAATTCTATTGCAAAGTAAACATGCTCTACTCCTTTAGTATATCTGTAGTGGTCACCCCCGAAGTAGTCCCAAGGTTCTTTCCCACTCTAGTGTGTTAACAGCCAGGCACAAAGTCTCAGTCACTCTTCTGGTTCAATGGATAGTCTACGAGTATGCCTTTTTGAATGCTTTATTATAACGTGAACTTGGATGGGGTGAAGGGTGACTGTGGGATACTCCAGCAATGCAAAGTAGCAACTTGAGGACACTTCTCACTTTCTCACAGCTGCTTAGCACAGTCCTTGTAGCAGCAGCAAATAATGGACTGGGACACTATAGGAAATGTCCACAGGCTGACTCTGGGATCTCACACACCACTCTGTAGTCACAAATGTCCCTGGATATTTGGATGCATCCTTCCAATACCAGCCAAACATGTCTTCCATGAACTTTCTAAACCAGATCCTCAGATAAATCCCTCAGTCAGTTCCACCAAAGTTCAGCAAATGAAGAAGCACAGATGCATGCCCAGAAGGGCAGCAGTCCTTCAGCCTGGGAGCTTCTTCTCCAGGACAAGAAACCTGCTGTTCTAAGCTCCAAAGCTATTTATGAACCCCCGCCCCAGCCACCTACTGTTCACCCTCCTCAGAGATTGGTTGGGTCCACATAAATATTCAGGCTGTGGATCTGACTCTCCCAGTCCACTACATTCCAGAACCCTCCAGAAGGCAAAGGGAAGCACTCAAACCCACAACCAGTAAAACTCAGAGCATTCCAAAGCAATCACAAGTGGCTCCACTGATTACAGTGAAGTTAAGCACTACATTTTCCTAATCTACCTTTAAACTAACTAGGAGGATGCTACATATCGATAGCCATATCTTCTTTTAAGTGGAAAAAGATTAGAACTGCTATCAGATTTTACTGCTGTTGGAGGCTCCGCTGTAGAGATTCTTTCACTTCCTGTTAGGTAAAAATGTTGTCCCCAGAAGAAGTGAGGGGAAATCACTCTAACAGAGCCATGGATAGCAGTAAAACCTGACAGGGTTTTAACTCTTTTCTGTCCTATCTAAAAATGTAAAAAAACTTTTTTGGGTATAGATACACTTTAACTTTGAAGGTTCTACCATGCTTTTGTGTACATTGGCAGAGGAAGGCGAATAGGGGGGCAATATGGGGGGAAAGTGACTTGAAGATAGTTATACCTATACCAGCTGTGTACACTGAGTACTACACATACCCAAAAAACTTCATCTAAGTGCACAGGGCATATGTAGTACCCTTGCACTTGCTGGTAATTCCCAATGGTTAAATTGGCAGTTTTTTTACACACTGTTCAGACACAAGATAGAGATCTACAAAATAACATTGTGAAGCTGGCCATACACTGCTAGAAAAAAAACTAGCTATACAATGCAAAGCAGAGGCATGAATCTCCCTCTGTGGCTATCGCATTTTGAAAGCCAGCCCCGCTGGCTATCAAAATACCCAATCAGTGGCTGCATCGAATTTGTATAGTAATTTGCCATGTGGAAATGCATGTAAATTCGTTCTGTGCCAATGGAGCAAAAAATTAATTTTATTAGGTTATTTTCTGTGCTGCTGGAATTTTTTCCACTGATTTAAAACAGAAACCACAGCACTAATGGTGCTAAGTATCATATAAAATTTGTATTTACTATCATACAAAAATGTAGTATTTTCTATTTCATAGAAAAAAACTGATCAGCATAGGAAGTAACCTAATAACATGGATTTTTTTTGTCCTCATTCTCGCAAAACAAATCTACTTACACTTTCACTTGATGAATTGCTATACACATTTTTTAATAATACACCCCTAAGTGTTCTTCAAGCGGGGTACCTGATGGGGAGAACCACATACTTCAGCCCAAAGCATTAAAGATTATTTTCTAGACCCCGGTGTTTACTTACCACATAAACACTAGCCCACAGTCTCCTTGTGACATTGATATATGAGGTCTAAAATTAGGATGCTACTAATTAACACATCTGGAAGTATAGAAAATATAGCCAGTTTGTGATCCATGAAGGTCTGAGAAGCGCTGCATTGTGTAACAACTGAAGAACTCCTAATTAAAGCATTAGATAAATAAATCTCACCAGGAACAAGATGGTGAACCAGACCTTTACACTAACAGCCAAAGAAATGGCTGTCATTATAGCCAAAATCCTATTGATCTTGCAACATCGCCACTTAGAAGAAACATTACATCCCCTTTATTATTATTATTTTATTAAATTTAATTCCTGACAGTTTTGATGTAATCTTTTTCTTGGCAGTAATGGACTATTATTTTTTATGATTGCACTAACGTCAAGAATACCACATTCCCGGCAGTAGTTTTTATGCATTAGTCATTTTACTTAATTAATGTTTGAGAGTGCAGTTCTTTAGAATTATACCAACAAATCTAAAAGGTCAAATACCCAGTTAACCATTGAGAAAAGCCCTTCAGTATCAAAAATGTTGTCATCATAATGCAGTTAATCTTATTGACTTAGTGCTGTAATGAACTTTTTAATCAAACAAATTACATTCAGCATCTGAAAACAGGTTCTGCCATTGCCTGATCATGTTGAAGAGTTTTGTTAAAGGAAAAGCACACCTTTAATTAACACTTGGTAAATATCACAATACATCAGTTGATGCAGTTACATATTAATTAAAATTAAATTCACTTTTTCCAGAACATAGCCTATCAAGGCAAGTGGGCCCATAGGTATTAAAAAAAACTATGCAGCTTTGTAAAATGTTTCTTTTATTTTATTATTTAGTTTTATTATCATACCTGTAGACCATTTGGCCCCCCGGAAGCCTTGCTGAAAAACCAGTTAGCAATTCCCATGTCCTGCTATGTTGCTTGAACATGAAAACCATTAGTTTCTCTCCTATAATGCTGGGAGTGAGTGTCCAACAGCTTTGACATCCTAGAACAAATGTAGGCACAACATTTTAGATAGAGTAGGAAAGGGTTATAACCCCTGTCTTTTTTTGCCATTGGGGAGATTTACATTCACTTCCTGTCCCATAGCAAAAACAGAAAGTGAGAGGAAATCCATACAAATTAAAGGAATACATTGGGACCGCCAGGTCACCAGAACCAGTGTCCCCATTTTTAATATATCCCCTATTATTTTTCTGGGTACAAACCTACATTTGGGATTTTCTTTTACTTTTACTTTCAATGATAAAGGTAAACAAACTAAAAAAAAACTTTTGCCTTTAGTTATACTTTAACCCTTAGAGTAAAGAGCCCCACTGCAAGAGTATTTTTTTAAATTCTTGGAGTTCAGCATTAAAGCAAATGTAGACCCTAGCCTTGTTGTATCTCATTATGTCTGATCTTCTGCAGCTTCTTTGTTGCCACTTTCTGTCTGTATGTATGCACTCCAATGAGGGCTGCATGTTATAGCTTTGCTATGTTATGTGTGTGTTGAGATGGGCCACTTCTAGACTGTAACGTCGGCATGTGTGACAATGAAGGAGCAGAGTAGGAGGACAATAACAGAATGTTTTCAGCCTATAACAAGAAATGCCTAAGCAAGGAGTTTTTAATAGCAGGTAATATTTTAAAGAAAGCTGCAGATTGAAAATTACTTTTGAAAATACACTCACCGGCCTCTTTATTAGGTACACCTGTTCAATTGCTTGGTAACATAAATTGCTAATCAGCCAATCACATAGCAGCAACTCAGTGCATTTAGGCATCTAGACGTGCTGAAGACGATTTGCTGATATTCAGAATGGAGAATAATGGGGATTTAAGTGATTTTGAACATAGCATGGTTGTTAGTGCCAGACGGGCTGGTCTGAGTATTTCAAAAACTGCTTATCTACTGGGATTTTCACACATAAAACATCTCTAGGGTTTACAGAGGATGGTTCAAAAAAGATAAAATATCCAGTGAGCGGCAGTTGTGTGGATGAAAATGCCTTGTTGATGTCAGAGGTCAGAGGTGTATGGGCAGACTGGTTTAAGATGATAAAAAGGCAACAGTAACTTAAATAACCAATCATTGCAACCAAGGTATGCAGCATTGTATCTCTGCATGCACAACACATCGAACCTTGAAGCAGATGGGCTACAACAGCAGAAGACCACACCGGGTACCAATACTGAGGCTACAATTCACACAGGCTCATCAAAATTGGAAAAACGTTGCCTGGTTTGATAAGTCTCAATTTCAGCTGTGACATTCAGATGGTAGGGTCAGAATTTGGCGTAAACAACATGAAAACATGGATCTGTACTACCTTGTATCAACGGTTCAGGCTGGTAGTGTAATGGTGTGGGGGATATTTTCTTGGCACACTTTGGGCCCCTTAGTACCAATTGAGCATCGTTTAAATACTACAACTTACCTGAGTATTGTTGCTGACCATCCCTTTATGATTACAGTGTAATCATGTTCTGATGGCTACATCCAGAACGATAATGCACCATGTCACAAAGCTCAAATCATCTCAAATTGGTTTCTTGAACATGACATTGAGTTCAGGGTACTCCAATGACCTCCACAGTCACCAGATTTCATTCCAATAGAGCACCTTTGTAACGTGGTAGAATGAGAGATTCACATCATTGATGTGCAGCCGACAAATCTGCAGCAACTGCGTGCTGCTATTATGTCAATATGGACAGACTCCCGGGAATGTTTTCAACACCTTGTTGAATCGATCTGTAGGCAAAAAGGGGTCCAACCCAGTACTAGCAAGATGTACCTGATAAAGTGGCTAGTGAGTGTACATTGGAATGGTAAAGAGTACATCCAATTTTGGGATTTTACATACTGTATACGGTACTGTGACATTCTTTCTCGAAAGATTTCAGCAAGTGCACTGACATTGCATTATCAATGCAGATAAAGGATAGGATTTTCAAAAAAGTCTGCTAAAACATGCATATAGCAGAATGGAATTATTATTTTCTCATCAGAAAAGGAGGTACACAGGAAGTTAACTGAATTTTCAATACAATTTTGTTGTACTTTATGTTTTTCAGCAATCATATGACATGATTTTCGGTCACATTTTATAAGCTTAAAGGAATTTGCACCATGGAATAGAAAATGCCAGCATGCAATCCTCACAATCATTCTAACCCATTCTATTACATTTATTTTTATAAGCTATTATGCAAATGGAATGGCAGATCCTTTCTGCAGATGTTATGCCAAGAATAGAACCATGTATTTGTGTCCCAGACAATTGCTCTTTTGCTTGTTCTGTATATTTGCTACTCATAACAGTGTTTATAAACTGTTTGTCTATAGGTGGGTAATCATGAACAATCTCAATCTAATTTCCCCTAGGAACCATATTATTAAAACTGAGCTACAAAGAGTAGCTTAGAGCTTAGAGTTCACAGGCAAATAGAGTGGATTTAGTATGTTAGAATGGATTACTTGTCTTTTTTTCAGCCTAATGGGATGTACGATACTGTAAAAATATGAAAAAATACTTTTGTTAATGTTGATTGTTTGTTTTAGCCTTCTAAAGCGTTGAAAGTTTCTTATTTTGATTGCTTACGCACATGCTGCTAGCTAGTAACACATCCAGTCCAGCAATTAGCTTCCCTACATACTGTAGATTCATACAGGAAAGCCCTATTTTGAGTCCATTCAAGGGTCTTATTTTAACTGACATGTTAGCCCTGATGAAGTGCTGAGCCCTTGACATGCATTGGAAGTTGCAAAATAAAATCTTTCAAAGGACTGTTCAAGCTAGTGAGGAGCTTCCATTCTTTTTTTGCAATAACATTTTTATTGATATTTCCAAGAGAAATACAGGTAAGAGTGAAAAAAAGAGCAAATTCCATAATATTCACAAAACAAAAAGATATTGTGCAATATTACAGTAGAACATGTTAACATGCAACATCCAGCTGATATAAACAATCGTTTCTTCAGTAACAATGCCCTGCCAAGAAATTGAGTGGATTTTCAGATCAAGCTTGTGGATCAGAGTAAACTAGTTCAGAAAGCCTGATCATTTTTTCTAAAGGAGCTAAATATTCCAGAGAGGTGAAGTTGCATTGATAGACCTCGGCCTTATACAGTCATGACGCTACAAGAGGAAAGAATATTTGGAACATACAGCACAAAATTAAGAAAGAGATTAAAAAGGAAAAGGAGAGTAGTTGAAAACATGCAACATCCAGCTGATATAAACAATTGTTTCTTCAGTAACAATGCCCTGCCAAGAAATCGAATGGATTTTCAGATCAAGCTTGTGGATCAGAGTAATCTAGTTCAGAAAGCCAGATCATTTTTTCTGAAGGAGCTAAATATTCCAGAGAGGTGAAGTTGCATTGATAGACCCTGGCCTTATACACTCATGACGCTGCAAGAGGAAAGAATATTTGTAACATACAGAACAGAATGAAGAAAGATTAAAAAGGAAGAGGAGAGTAGTTGAAAATGAAGAGAAAAGGAGTGGGGAACTGCCAGGAGGACACCAAAAGTTCAGAATCTCTAGAAAAATCCATATGGAACCCTCTGACTTGTCAAGGCCGAGGTGCTATTATTCTTTGCACACTTTAGTAAGCAGGACATCACATTTTGTGGTGAGCCATGAGCAGCCTCTAGGACCGCACACCACGCATCATGTTATAACATACCATACCACTCCTTCACAACAAAAAAGATTCTAAATGTTTCTGGAATCTTCCCATCTTGCTGTCAGTCATTGCACTGATGTTCTTCATTTTGGCTAAAGGATGTGCATGTGATTACTGAGAGTACTGCACTGCTGACCCATTCTCCATGTACATTATAGCCTGGTTTTAGCAAAGAGATGATTAGAAGCTGTTATTAACTCAGCAGTAATATGGGCTGTAGCAAGCATCACATTGCTTCTGTGAGGATAAAGCAAAAATTCCCAAAAATGTCAGTGGCTAATAAAGAGGAAGCCCCATTTAAATGTGGGATGGCAGAAGGGTCCATAGCTGCTAATGTCTTTTTTATATTTAGTTTTTATATAAATGCACATATTTTTGCAGGAAAACAATTGTAGGTGCAATGTCAGGCTCCTGAAACTCTTCCTCCAGCTTTCTGCTTGTAACTCTGTATGGGCATTCAGCTGCAGAAACAGAGGAAGTGCCAATGGATTGGGAGTGTGCTGATTACCGAACTTGTGTTCCATTGAGAACTAAGTCTGTCTGCCATGGTGTATTATGGGACAATCATTCATAGATTTCTGTCACAATGCCATGCGGGGGCGCTCTGGGGTTCGTGGGGGTGAGGGTCATCTTTAATATTGATTGGGCCCTGGGCAAACATTCTCTTGCCCCCCCATGCAATTTTACTCTTCACCTGCTCTGAGACAAACCAGCTAGACTCAAAATCAGTTTACTGCAGCAGATCAGGAAATGATTGTGACTGGTTGCCAGAGGTTACAGCATAGCATTACTGCTCACTGACTGGTTGCTAAAGGTTACAGCACACACTGCTGCTCACTGATTAGTTGCTAAAGGTTATTGCACATCATTACCGCTCACTGATTGGTTGCTGGAGGTTACTGCACATTCTTACCACTCACTGATTGGCTGTTATAGGTTATTGTGCATCACTACAACCTACTTATTGGTTGCTAAAGGTTATAGCACATCAATATGACTCACTTATTGATAAACTCTGCACCCCAAACCTCCCCCAACCTTCTACTCCAACCTCGCCACCTTAAATGTACATGCCTGCTCTGCTCATCTATGCACCCACCTTCCTTACCTCTGTACATTCCCTCCGTGCTCACCTGTGCACCCCAAACTGTAACTCCTTTTCGGGTCTATTTTTGAACACCCCACCCGCACCACTTTGCCTACCTTTGCAGAACAGGCTGATGGTAGGCTCAGTGACCACAGCTGCAGGCAGGACTTTCAAGCATGCCCCTGTTTACCTCCCCAGTGGGCAGTATTCAGCAGAGGTGATAGTGGATGGAACCTCAAGGGGGCATAATATACATATGAATACTGTTACTATTTACATAGGAAGGTCGCTGCTATTTACATGTGAATGCCGTCACTAGTTAAATATCAATACCGGTTATGTACCTGTGTATGCTGATATGATCTGGGTCATCTGTACACTGCAATAGGGCAGAATTGGACAGTATAAGTGACAGCACTTCACACTGAGATATTGGGACATAGAGCAGGAGGAAGACTTCAAGGGACAAAGGTATGTAAACAGGGACAATTGGCAAATATGGGGCAGCTGCTTTGGCCCCCACAAAATGGCTGGGCCTAGGGCAGCTGCCCCTTTTGCCTTGCCTTAAAGACGACCCTCGTGGGGGTGGCTTAGCAACATGCTACACCTTAAATATGGAAATATTGCCTAAATATGGCTAAAATTGGATTTAGGATTTAAAGTGGAACTTATGTCAGAAAATGAAGTCCTGCTAGATCACTTCAGGCTGGCCCCTTTCACAGGTATAGCTATATAAAACATTAATAAGAAGTACCTATACTGTTTAAAATCCAGTAATACACTAGCTCACTGCAAAGACAAGAAACAGAGGGTGCACCAGCCTCAATGGTGATTTTATTAATGATAAAAAAGAGTGGGTGTATACTCACAAACGACACAAGTAAAAATGCATATCAAACTTCATAATGGACCTGAGAACATCTGGTCTCCTGGGCGAATCCCAAATGCGTGGAAACCTTCCAAAAGGCTGACACATTTTGAGGGGTGATCCCTTCCTCATCAAAGCCTTGACGAGGGGATCACTCCTCGAAACGCGTCAGATTTGGAAGGTCTTCATGCATTTGGGATTCTCCTAGGATACCGGATGTTCTCATGTCCATTATGGAGTTTGATATGCCTTTTTACTTGTTGTTTGTGAGTATACACCCAGTCTTTTTTATCATTAATAAAATCACCATTGAGGTAATGTGCTAGACTGGTGTGCCCTCTTTTTCTTGTCTTTGCAGTTTGTTTTCTGGGCTTCCCTAGCCTGTTGAGAAGGCAGCAAAGCTGGTGTTTCTGTTGAATCAATTGAAGAGATCTCATTATCTGCTGGGGCATGTATCTCAAGCTCAGGCTTTATTTCTTTCAACAGAAGAAGATAACTGAGCCTCTGCAGAGCAGGGTGAGCTAGTGTATAGCTCACCCTGCTCTGCAGATGCTCCGTTATCTTCTATTTTTAGGCACTGTGCCAAAGATCTAGAGGCCGATCTTCTGTATCATGCAATCTGGTGCATGCAAGCGCACTGCATTTGTGATTTGCAGTTGGGGTGTCTTTAGTTTGAAGGGCTCATAAAATACAAGCATTAAGATAATGGAAGTTAACGTGATGTATGAGGAGCATGTTATTTTATAGAAATGATAAAGTAACTTAAAGTGTTACTAAACCCAGGACCCTGCATTCACTATATCTAGTCTCCCACAGTACACAGAACATAGCAATGCAATTATTTTAGTAAATCTGAACTGCTATAAACCTTTTCTCATTAGCAGTGTATATCAGTCTTGTGACTTCTATCAGTGTCCAGCTGAGCACTGGTTAAAGCTTGCAGGAGGAGTTTTCATTCTCCTCTTACTGCCCTATGAGATTGCATAACCCCTGACCCTCTGTCTGGATAGAGGTGATTGGCCCTCTGCTGCTCACATGCACCCTCCCAAGAAAAAAAAACTCTCTAGCAGTACACACCAAACTGATCATGTGCAGAGTGTCCCTGATGCTGTGTTCTGTCAGGAAATTAAATGAGGAATGTGTCAAATTTCACCTTCCTCCCAAAAACTCTTTTTTTTCCTGTCTCTGAAGAGACAGGAGGACATATGCTAACACCCCATGGCGAGACTGCCTTACCCCCCCCCCCTTCTTTCTGCTTTCTCTCTCTCGCTTTTTCTCTTCCTTATTCCATTGCATTTAACCCATAGATCAAAAATGGATAATACGTTACAATATTTTCCAGTGTTTTGTTCAACAGTTTCATCATTATAACTAAGCTTCCACAACCTAACAATTTTAAGCCCTGCCCAATACAATTGCTACCATGATGTTTGGGTGCTCATTTGGTGGACCAAGTTGCATGCTACTTTTTTCTGAACCACACAAGTACATAGTACACTCTTAGCTCTGTATTGTTTTATCAATATGTGGAATATGATCTTTTCTTGTTCAACACCTTATGATTACAGCCATGTTGGCCCCTACATGGGCCACTATTGTCATTATAAAACGTATGTGCCTGTCTCATTTACTAATCCTATGTTACATCTTGGTTTATTTCTCTGAGCTATATTTGTACAATATTGCTTTCAATAAAGCTCTTTTGGTACCAGAAATGGGAAAAGTGGAAGTAGGGGAGGATCAGAGAAGACAGGATCAAACATCCTTTTTACACAATGCAGAGGATTAACCCCGTAGGTTCCACAGTGAGTATAACAAGCATGCTTTACTGCATATACAGACTGACTTTACTGTTGTGGGTTTAGTAACACTTTAACAGTAACACCCAGGGGCGGACTGACCATTTGGCCACTCAGGCACTGCCCGAGGGCCCGGGGTCAGTAGGGGGGCCCCATGAGATGCCCCTGGTACCTTTAATTGGCTTTTTCATAGGCTTTTTTTGGCTGTGGGTGAGGACACAGGGACCCCATGATCCCCTATTGCCCGGGGGCCCCATGAGTTGTCAGTCCGCCCTGCCACCTGATGCAGATCACAAATGCAGTGCGATTTGAATGCAGTGCGGGAAACGAGCATGGAACAAGTTCTATTGTGAACGAGCTCTTAATTCCTCTTGTTAATGTACTGTGCCAAATTCATGAAGCATCTGCAACATTTTTGTTTCTGACAGCGACTCGTGCACCAAATTCAGGTAGTTCTAAAATGTGCCACTTTTATATTGTGCCACAATGAATGTGCTAAATTCGAAATAACCTACCAACAGTTCCTATCTTGCGAAAGTGGAGCCAATTAAGGCCATCTCTCTTTTGGTGTATAGAGAGAGAAACTGTCAGACAGTTTTTACAAAAGTGTCTCGCATGTATTTTTAAAGTGGCGCAGCATGAGCCAAATTCAAGTACAAGTTCTAGACAGGTATATGAATTTGGCTGCACCACTTTTAAAAGGCATGACAGATACTTTTGCAAAACTTGTCTGCACCAGTCTTAATGAATTCTTAGGAATAACTTTCGTTTAAAATGTAATATATAATAGAATATGACTCTAATAAGCAGACATTTTAAATCCTATCTGTAGATAACAATTTCTTTTTAGTTATGAGCATAGTAGAGGGGGTTAGTTCCTCTTATGGTTTTTTATTGCTGTCTGAATTCCTGTTGTAGAGATATCCCCTTGCTTCATGTCCCAGTAACAGGTATAATTTGCAAATAAAGTAGGGGGAATTTCAGAATCTATTACAAAACTTTTTTATGAAGTTAAAGTGTTAGTTCAGAAAAAATGAAGGTGAACTATCACTGTGTACTCTTCCCACCAGTCCGCACTGTACTTACCTCCAGGAATGTTGAGCTGTCAATGCCTACATAATGGTGTATCAGTTCAGGGATTTCAATTGCATACTCTTCTCCCTTTTCTCTGTGCAGGGACAGGGGGTAGAGGGGGTTTACAGTGTTAGTTCCATTTTTAACGAAAAGGTAAACTAACACTTTAAGCTTTATGCTCCATGTACACTGCAGCTGGTAAACTCACATTCAGGAGCTTTTCTGCCTTTTTTTCAGCAGCCCTTGAACTCTCCGTAATGTTTTCCTATGTGTCCATGTACACTACATTGATAGTTGTTTACAGGCAGTTGAGTTTACAGTCATTTTTTTGAACGCACCAAACTTGCGTTCAGGAGTAGATTTTTATCACCGTGCCAAACGCTTGTAAATGCGTGTAAACGCGGCTAACCGCATTTATAAGCATTTGCATTTGGAAATTTTTTTTAACTCTTCCATTACCAGATGCTGTCCAGAACCTTTTTTCATCATGAAAAATGCATGCAAAGCATTTTCCAGGTACTTGAATGGACCTGGTACACCATACTTTGAGGTTTCACCTGAAAGAAAATATGTTAGACACTGCTGCAATAATTTCTGCACAGAAATGAGCTGGAACACATCCAAACATCACAAAAAAAAAAAGACAGCTAATCTCAACAAATACTACTCTCTCTGCTTCTGCTCTCTCTATTCCTCTCAAAATGTCTGAAATAGTTAATTTTTTACTGTTTTTCAGTGCATTCTGGGCATTTTGAAAGGTCTCCTGAGGTTATCTTTAAAAAACACTTCTAAATGCAAACACTCATAAACACGCATAAACGCGGTATGCAAACGCGGCTAAACAGATGTTTTTAAACCTACGTTTTCCAGTAGTCAGTTTCCATCATTCAGTGTCCCGTGTACATGGAGCCTTAAAGTGTTTCCACAACCAAAGTTCTTTTTTTTCATTTTTGATTTGGTAGGAATCTCTGTCAGGTTTTTATTACTTTCTGTGCCCCTGCTGGAGAGAGTCTCTTTTTTTATTTGCCCTGGTAACCATTACTGAAGCATAAAATGAGAAATCTAAAATTTTGACCTGTCACTGAAACAGGTATAGAGGGGAAATCTTTTTAATGGATACACCCTGGTCGATCAAATGATTTCCCTTCATTTGGAATGATCCCATCCCACTTTCTTTTCTGCCATTAGAAAGGGAGTGAAGGAAAATCTCCCAAATGGGAATCTGAGAGCAAGAAAAAAAAGACAGGAGTTTGAAACATTCCCTACTATACAAAAAGGAAACAAGTTTTGACTTCAGATATACTTTAAATAATTGTAATTAATAAGCAGGCACACACATCACGTTTGGCGACATCTTGACTAGACCATTATTTCACTATATGGTTTCAACTTTTGCTTCACTTACTTTCTGTTTTAAACACATATTTAACAAAAGAAAGGTAAGAAACACTGCTGTAGATCCTACTAGAGATGTACATGATGGAAACATTTGTTTTGTTTTGGATACGTTTAAGTAAATAATTTTGCTTTGTCATATTCATTATGTTAGAATGATTTGTTTTCAGAATTTGTTTCGTTTTGTATATTCGCTATTTTCAAAATGTCAAAATTTGAATTTTTAGAAGATGGCTATATCTATTCTAGTCTAATCATTCTATTTTTTCTATTCTGTTCTATTCTTTTTTTATTCTATTCTATTTCCCCTATCCTATTCTTTTCTATTCTGTTTTATTCTATTCTATTCTTTTCTAAATTCAACATTCTAATTTTAGAAAATGGCTATATAAATTATATTATATTCTATTGGATTGTATTTTACTCTGCTAATATTTTCGATTCTATTCAGTAAATAATTTTGCTTTGTCATATTCGTTATGTTAGAATGATTTGTTTTCTGAAATTGTTTCGTTTTGTATATTTGCTATTTTCAAAATATCAAATTTTTATTTTTCGAAGACAGCTATATCTATTCTATTCTAATCATTCTATTTTTTTCTATTCTGTTCTATTCTTTTTTATTATATTCTATTCTCTCCTATACTATTCTTTTCTATTCTATTCTGTTTTATTCTATTCTATTCTTTTTGAAATTCAAATTTAAGAAGATGGTTATATTCATTCTATTCTATTCTATTTTACTCTGCTATTATTTTCAATTCTATTCTTTTAATTCTATTCTACTCTATTCTATTCTACTCTAATCTATTGTATTTTTTTCTATTCTATTCTATAAAAGCAGCCTCAGAACGAATCATCATCTTATTTAATTTTTATACCTTACTGTTTTTATTACCTTACTGTTTTTATTACAATATGTTTCCATTTCAAATTCAGATAATTTGTTTTGATTCATTTCGAATTCCTTGAAATTTGTTACTGTTATGATTTGGAAATCTGGATGCATCCAAATCTCTGAATAATGAAATTTTGTCCGAATTTTGATTTGTAACAAAATGAATCAGACATGTTTAGATCCTACAGTGCTGTGTCAATTTCTCATAGTCAGAGGCATAACTAGAACCTTCAGGGCCCCAGTGCAAGAAACCATAAAGGGCCCCCCTGACCCCTAGCTGGGGCTCCAGGGCCCGGATGCCTTTACAACCCTGGTAGTTCCCACTGGTGTCAGTATTTTTTTAATCATTGTTACTATATGTTTTTAATTATTTTTTACTTTTTTGTTTATTTATTACAATTTTTTTATTTATTATTTTTTACAACTGTTTAGGAGCCTGTGGGGGCTTTGGTGAGATATTGGGGGTCTAAAGAGACCTCTGATGCTTCACCTTTGAGATAAAGGAGATTAAGGACATAGCCCTCAATTTCCATCTCTGCAGCCTCAGCTACACTGAATGAATGGACAGGAATAGCTCTATACAGCTATTCAGTGATCAGTGAGTCAGTGAGTCAGTGATCAGTACGGACACAGCTATCCATTCTTTAGACAAGTAGAGCAAGTGACAGCGGGGAGCAGAGGGCCCCCTGGAGCATGGGGCTGAGTCACAGTTGCCACCCCAGTGACCCTTGTACTTATGCCCTTGCTTATAGTCTAAAATAGAAAACAAAGTCTTACTATGCTGATGCAAAATATTTGTGATGATTTAAAACGCCTTATTATTAATATTATTTTGAACTGCCAGAACTGTTTATTGCAGTTATTTAGATATGTTTGGTCAGTCAATCAATATATTTGCTAATTTTGCTTTCAAATAAAATAGTTTACACTTGCCTTCAGTGGTATCAAAGAAGTGTGATTTTCACTTCCTTTTTCCTAACACACTGAAGAAAAAAGCTGTTTATTCTGTTAGGATCCCAGACTGTTGTAAAATGCACTGGCTTGTAGAGTTCAGGTAAAGCTTTTGAAGAAATGATTATGCACAAAACATACAGACACATTTTTTTCTTGCCTAGAAGCAAAATAATATGGTATAACTGTTGATTATTTCTTAAACTAAACTTTTTGTGGTGTGCTCTATATTTGAAAAAAGAAAAATAACTATATTTTGCAAAAGAGTCATTGATACAAGGTTGTAGTCTGCACAGGGTATAATTTTTTTCTCCTCTCCCAAACTACTAGTCAAGAAGTTTATGTCCATATTTGAAACCAAAATACTACAATAACATGGTATCCTATGTTTTAGACTGACATGTCCCTGTGAAAAAACTTGTTAAAATGTATCTAGAACCAAAAACAAAAATTTAATGCATTGTAAATTACCAGTCTTTAGATGTGGTGGCTTAGTTTAATTTTTTCAGGCTTTTTTCATTTATTGGTACCTGATAATCCCGTGAATAGCACACGTCCGGTTCTTGTGTTGCAATGCTTATTCTTCCACTATATCTATGAAGAAAGCCATGGTCTTGACCCAGGCTGCTATCCTGATTTGGAATTCAAATGTGTTTTATTCTACTCATCTCCATTACTTGGGGACTCGGTTCACACTGCCGCGACTTGGGATCTGACTTGTGAGACCCCAAATCACATGACATATGAAATCCCATGTTAGTCAACGAGAGCTGTCTTAATTAGCACTACTGAAGTCGCTCCAACTTTAGGAAAGGTTCCTGTACTACTTCAAGGCGACTTCTATCCGACTTGTGTCCATATACTTTAATAGAAGTCACTTCCAAGTCAGATCCTCATCTATATTGATGTGATTTGGATCCTACATTACAGGAAGATTACCCAGATATTCTCTGAAAGTTGCTTCAAAGTTGCTTCACAGTTGCTTCAAAGTCGCTTCAAAGTAGTACTCAAGTTGCCTGGCAAAGTTGCACTGCAAATCACGCGACTTTCAGGTAGCAGTAGTGTGAACTGAGACTAATGCAGGCCATAGACCGGTCAAAAACCGGCTGTTTAAAAAAAAAAAAAAAAAAATCGGTCGTTCAATAGGCCGACGTTACCACCAACAGTAAAAAAAAACGGCCGATTTTCGTCCCATCTACGGCCAGCATTTAATTACTTCTGTCCCTGCAGAGAGCTCCGCTATTATATTTGACATGGAAACGTGTTGAGGTTGCAACAATGTATCTATTTGTATCCATTTTGGCTACAGATGTTTTATTTGGATACAAATAGATACATTGTTGCAACCGCAATACTTTTTCATGTCAAATATAATAGCGGACTGGAATTCTTCTTCTTCTTTTTCCTCTTTTTCTTTTTCTTCTTTTTTCTTCTTTTTCTTCTTCCTATTCTTTTTCTTCTTCTTGCAGGCCACGGCTCATGCGCAGATTTTTTATCGGTAAAAAGATCGGCCGATTTGCCCATCATTGCCGGGAAAATCAGCCGATTTTTTTACAACTTCACCGATAAAATGTGCCAAAACCCCGAAAAACAGCCAACCAATTAACCCATTAACGGTGCAAAAATCAGCCGATTTTTTTTTCAGCCGATTTTCGACCCGCCTATGGCCTGCATAAGGATTTAGTACTTTACAGATGACATCTTAGAAGGCAGATAAGCTCAGCTTCCTATGAGTTCAGCTCAGAGAAAATGACAAAGACACTGCATTTCTAGCAAGATCAACTGGTATTTTCTGTACTTGCTGAAAATTGTGTTATGCTGAAAAATTAAACCTAATGCAGCCATCACATCTGAAGGACTGGTATGCTGCAATATAAGTTTATTATTCGTGAGTTTGAAGTTTAAATTAAAAAAATATGTGTGATTAGGTTGGTCAGTGGTTGCAATACAAGAAGGTAAAACATATGGGGTAATTTCTAGACCAAAAGGGTTTTGAAGCATGCATAGTGTAACCAGGAATATTGGCAAAGCTTTTACATTTCACCTTGCTAAAACCCGTTTTTTTGCATAGTTAGTGTGGTATTCAAAAAAAAATCTAGAGAAATGATAGCTTATTGGCAGTTAGTACTGGTTTAGAAAAAAATTGTGAGTGGCTTGCTAATGTGCTGAGGTCTAAGGGATGGCACTAATATGGATTACTGAGATTGATGATATAATAAGGTCTGAGGATCCCTATGCATTTTAGATGCAGGCAATTTGCTTAATTAAAGTGCAGCTTTAAGTAATTTTATAAGTCTGCATGATTGAATTCCTGGTATGTCACACTATAGAACATCATTATTTTTTTCAAAAAACGTTCATCTTTTATACTGAAAACCAGTCCAGTCAGGGGGCTTTGACTAGATTGAGATGATCTAAAACCATACGTAACTCATATGTAAAGGACAGCACTTTACCTGTATGGTTTTAGATTATTATTAATATTTTTATGTGGACATTTATGTCAGCTTTTTGTCTACATTTTATTTAACCACTCCCGCACCGCCCTATAGCAGAAATACTGTTACAGGGGGGCACAGGTGTGCAAAATCACGTATACATACGTAATTTTGCAGTTCCGGATTCCCTACCCGCACCACCATTCGTGGCCTTGGCCGTCAATCACGGGGTTCTCGCTGGCACCCGGTGATCTCCGAGTATCTTAGATGCGGGAGAGACATGTATATAAACAACATAGATCTCTCCCCTCTCAGCTCCTGCACATTGCTTTATATGGCTGTGCAAACAGTGAAACACAGCACACAGCCTGATAGTAAAACAGCACACAGCAAACAGTTAACCCTTTGATTGCGCTACATGTTAACCCATTCCTACCTAGTGCCATTAGTACAGTGTCAGTACTTTTTATTGAAACTGACCACTGTATTGGGCTCTGAGGAACAGGCAAGTTCTCAAAACGCATCAGTCTATTGAATGTCTACACTCCCTATTGTGGACTGTTACTCAGCGCGGTGTTGACTAAGCTGTTCTTTTATGATGTGCCTTGACTTTATTGTCGTTTGTGAGTACACCACCTACCTTATTTCTTATTAAACATTTTTATGGTAATGCACTAGGCCTGTGCGCCCTCTGTTTGTTCTTTCCTAATTCAGTATATTTGGATTTCCCCAGTCTATTGAGGGCAGCAAGGTGTGCATGTTCCAGGACATTCTTAATATGGTTGTAGCCTGCATCGAGTCCATCCCCAAGCGCAGGAGCATTCGTGTTTGCTGGTTCACTGTGTTGGTGTCACTGGGGATGTCAGTGACACCAAGTCAGTTTCCCTCAGTGTCAGAATGCCCGCTGCAGTCCCCAGTCCCACTATAAGTCATTGGTCACCGCCATTGCTAGTAAAAAGAAAAAAATTCCAGTATATATACCGCCATTATACCGCCATTTGTAAACGCTAAAACTTTCACAGAAACCAATTAATTTACACATATTGGAATTTTTTTTAGCAAAGACATGCGACAGAATACATTTTGGCCTAAATTTATGATGAAATTTAATTTTTAAAATTTTTTTTACTGGACATGTTTAACAGCAAAAAGTCAAAATTATTATTTTTTCAAAATTGCTGGTTTTTTTTGTTTATAGCGCAAAAAATAAAAACCGCACAGGTGATCAAATACCACCAAAAGAAAGCTCTATTTGTGGGAAAAAAAGGATGTAAATTTCATTTGGGTGCAGCATTCCATGACTGCACAATTGTCAGTTAAAATAACACAGTGCCGTATCACAAAAAATAGCCTGGTCAGTTGTGATTTATACCACATTTGCACACATTGTGGGTAGGTTTTTGTCTTTTATAGCACAGAGTTTTTTTTTCTAATTTAGGTTGAGATGATGTCATCAACCGACAAAGAACTGTACAGGTGCTATGGTTCACATGATTATGTGATCATGTAAGCCAGAATCTAGGAAGTAAATGAAGACTCTGCATTATGCCTGAACAAACATGGCAGCATCCTTTTGGAGACAAAAGCAGATGAACACAATGCCAAGGAAAGTACTGTGATCTCTGTGAAAGTGGTGCCCATAGCGAAAAGAAAAGAAGAGAAAAGAATAGCGGAGGGCAGACATGACTAGGTGAAGAGGGGAAAGAAAGACAGGAAGAGGTTAAGTTAAAGGGGGTGGTCAAAAAGAAAGGTTACCTGATTGGTGATGGTGGTACTGGGTGGGATCTTCAACAATTTTGGTGAGTGGTGGGGGGTCGGACGAGACAGTGCTGGAATAGCACCTCCCCTGGGGTTGTTTGGGTCTTCCAGTGCTTGCTTTGTTTCGTTTGGGGGGCGGTTGTTGGTCTTTGGAGGCGGCAAATTATTTTAAGCAAAAGCATATGGTTGGGACCCATCTTTAGTAAGGTGTGCTCGGGTGCATTCCGGTTAACCAAGGTTTAACTGGAAAGTGGAGGTTCTACACTGCAGAAGGTGTGATTTTGTCTCCAAGCTGGAGTGTTGTGGCTGGAGGCCTAGTATGAATATTATGGTTAAGGTTCTGCAGGGGGATATCAATATTGTTTGGTGCCTTCGTAGACCAACAACTTATCCTGTATGTTTCTGTTTTAAGGAATGTTTTATGATTTAAGTGAATTGTTAATAAAAGGACGTGAAGGCCATTTTACTCCAATGATGTTTGGTCTCCTTTATTGGTAGATGGAGAGTTGGGGGGTGTGGCAAACTTGCTCATCCTTGTTGGAGCGGAGTCCCCCTTTACACTCTCTTTTTCGTGTTCTGTCTGTGTATTTGAGGTCTTCCTGGAATCCTCACATCCCCCCTGCATTCCTGTGAGGCAGACTTTAGGTGGAACAACCTAAGATATTAGAAGTGGAGACACGCTGTCTACAAACGTGTCACTTTGGTCACCCAAAGCTATGTAAGTCCACACCTTATCAAAGGGACCCGAGAACTGAACATTCCTCAGATCAACTGTATGGTTCATAACACGGGATATGAGCTGGTAATTTAGTGTAGAGTTTCCCAATGACCACTCCCAAGTCAGAGCCCCCCTCCCTTCCCCTGAGAGGGACCTTTAAGAGAGTGAAAAGAGCTTGTCACATTCAGACTCACACACAGACAGAGATCTCCCAGCAACATCGTAACAAGGGGAGATCAAAGAACCTTTCTGCTCTGCATCTTGAATTTGCTAAAACCAGGCAAGGCAAGTAACTTACCCTGTAATTTCCTCGCTATTCTATGTTTGCTGTGTCTTTATATACATATATATATATTTTTGTGACATCTTTGTAACTATTTATTTTGCATCTGACGCTTTTGGTAATAAATCTTTCTTTCTGAAAGTGTTAAACTGTTTCTAAGTGCTTACTTGCAATTCACGAATCCCTGCCTTTGAAGAGACGCTACTGTTTGTTATATATCTCTGTATAGCAGGTCCGCGGGCCGTGCTATATAGATCAATATTTCAATCATTATAGTGTATATTTGGTAACGGGAGTTTCCTAGTCTCCGACAAAAGTGATGGTGGCAGTAGAGGGTTAGTTGCGTAACTAACCCGACCCAGTAACAAGCGCATTCAGGCTGCAGGCACCGATTGTAGTCCATTAGCTGGGCAATCGCTGTGTAGGGTGCAGCTGGGTGGGGCCTTGTTACGCGCGACACACCACGGTTTTGGATCGGCCGGCCCTTCGGTCACGAGTTTGGTGAGAAGGTCTGGGGTCTGACGCCGTGGGCGTGACGTATTACTGTTAGTCGCGGCTGTGCGATTGTCGCCTGTTGGTGGCGGTGGCCGCGGGTCGTGACAGGGGGGAAGGGGTATTTTTGAGAGAGTTGACTTGGGGAAGTTTTTATTTGCGTTGGCCTTAGCTAGCACATCTCTTCTACATTAGTCAAGGTAATAGATACCTGGAAGGGTTACACTTGCATAACAGATTACATGAATGCACTTAACACGTAAAAATATATTTCATGCTAGATCCAATTTAGGTAGGCATTGTGCAGCAATTGACATAAAGTTGATTTTATAATGGTTTGTGTGTCATGGGGCTTGTGTGTCATGACATAACCACTCCAAACTGACCATGGACAGGGCAGTAAAAGCACATTCAAGGCCAGGTGAACTGCAAGTCAGCATACAGGAAACTGTTAGACATGACTCTAGATTGAAAATGGAGTCGAAGAACATCTGGCTTGTAGCACTGCAGGCTGCATATGGTAGCAAATCTGTTCTACTAGGTCCAGGTTTGGCATATTGAATTGCTCATCTCTAACATAAGTCTGCACTGTAATAAAATTATGATTATAAATATATATATAGTATATGTTGTATATATATATATATATATATATATATATATTAAATAAAAGGTTAAACAAGAGCACAGAACAATAAAATATCATATTATAGAACAAAATCTGGCTTCTCAAAGCAAGGACTGACATTTTCTTTATATATAAAACATCATTATCTATGTACACTGAAGTACCATTTTTACTGAAAACTTCCACTTATATGTGAGAAGCAGTTTGTTTTGTTCCAAACAATTAACCAGATCTATATACAAAGGCAGAGGTCAAGGGAAAAATAGAAGTAGACAGCTACGGCTGAGAAATAAATATAAGGGTTGACATAAGATGACTTCCCTTCATGGAGTATAGTATATTATACATAATTCTAAATTCCCTAGCCTCCCATTTCCTTACCTAAACTCTGAGGCTCCATGCATATTGAACTTAAAAAAAAGACCAATTCCCTGGGCAGAAAAAAAAATGGGTTTTTTTGTACAATGTTTAGACACGTTTAGGAGTGTTTAGCGTTTTTTTTCTGCCAGAAAACTCTAATCAAAAACACAAACAAGAAGGGTTTTCTTTATTCTGCCTCTAAACGCTGAGCCTAAAATATGCTTCTAATTGTCCAATGGTATGGACACATAGGATAACACAGAGCTGATTCTACAGGCAAAACACAACATTTATTTTGTAGGAGCAGCATTTTTTAAGCCAGTGTGCATGGAGCCTAAACCTTTCTTACAACACCCAACCTCATAATTAGGATATTCCTTTGACTGTATCTATTCCACTAATGACACTAGAAATTCAACTGTTCTTCAGCCTGGGTTCACACTGATGGGGTGCAGAATTTGCAGCGTTTTCTGTGCGAATTCTGCATCGCATCAGAATCGCACCCTGTTCATGTGAACCGCTGTGGGTGTGTATGTTATGTTAATAACACCCCAAAATCGTTCCGCAAAATACGGTGCGATGTGCAGAATCGGATTGCATAGGTGTGAATACCCATGTGATCCGATTCTAGTGAAGACCAAAAAAGGGTCCTGCACCTTTTTGGTGCGGTGCGATTAGAGCCATACAAAATGTATGGCTCTAATTGCTCCTTACACAATTCACATGTGATTTGCACAAGAATGTGGTGCGGTTCCTGTGCGAATCAGATGCAGTGTACCGAACCGCATATATGTGAACCCAGGCTCAATGTTCACAATTACAAGTGCACTCTTAACACATCTGTCCAAATTTCTTAAATTCCACTTATCCTAGAGTCTTACTTACTAACCTGCTTACCCCATGCCACACACTGTTGTTACACTCTCATTAGCACTTTTTTCCTGTTTCACCATGCTATCTCTGGCAATGCTACCCCCTTTTACCAGCACATGCACCCAACTTTTCTATTATCCTTTCATAGGATTCTAGATGGCTGTTTGGCACAACAATTAGTGTATTAACAAAGTGCATATTGACTCAAGAATAAAAATGTTACACATTTTAGCTAACCAGTCCTTAGATGTGGTGGATGCATTAGCTTTCTTATTTTTGTTCTTTAACCCCTTGACGCCGACGTCATACAAATATACGGCCTCACAGAACTGGGCTTTTTTTGTGGGGCTGCATATTTACGTACCTGTCTTTGTGCTGGGAGCGCGCTGCACTGCGTCACTGCGAGGCCCGGGTCCCTTTCTAATGATCGGGACCCCGGACTCCCGATTCCGAGTCACATGATGGCTGCGATAGCCTCTTGGCTATCACAGTGATCAGTCACTGTGCAGCTTGGCCCCCCTTGCTTTTCTCTCTGTCTATGAATGGAGAAGAGAGGTACATTGTATTTCTCTAACTCCTGGCATAGAGAGGAAAAAAAATGTTTGTAAAAAAAAAAAAAAGATAAATAAATAAATATTAAAAAATAAAATAAAAAATAAAGAAAAAATACCTAGATCAAGGTGTGATCTAGTTCAGTGCCAGGGTTATTGTTTGGGTCAAGGTCAGGGTCAAAGGTCAAGGTCAAGATTTTAAAACAATGGCACCAGTGTCAGTTAGTGTCAATGTCAGTGTCAGTGTGTTTTAGGTACAAAAAAAAAAAGGACAAAAACAAAATGCGCACTATTGTTTCTGGGCTGTACAACGGGTACAAACAAGATCATCAAGAGCTGGGAAATGTATTTTGGGTTGTTCTTTGGTGGTAGGTTATGGTAGTAACAAGAAACACACAGCTAAATCAAAAAAATATTTTTATTTTACTATTTGTTGCCAGTTTTCCTTAAAAAAAAAAAAAAAATCAAGAGATATCCATTACCATTTACCACCAAATGAAAGCCCAATTTGTCCTGAAACAAAAACGCAGTATAATTCACCTGGATGTACAAAGTAGTGATGATATGCACGGTTTTACTAACACGTGAACGTTTAAAATTGTGCTTAGGCATTTAGATTTTTTTACCCTTAGGCGTGAAGGGGTTAACTAACATACTTCTAGTCTCAGAGTGATAATGCTCACTTACTGTACTGTATCTATAGAAGAGCAAGCTAGTCAACTAGAACAGGAAGTATGATACATATGACTATTTATTTATTACAGGTACTTATATTGCGCTGACAATGAATGCAGTGCTTTACATATACTGCATATGTTGTACATTCACAGTAATCTCGTACAATCTAAGGTCCCTAACTTACATTCATACATAACACATACTAGGGCAAATTTAGACAGGAGCCAATTCACCTACCAGTATGTTTTTGGAGAGTTTCCAACCAGCCCTGCAGCCCTCCATCCACTCGCCCACGAGTGGAAATAAGGTGGGGGTGGGGAGCAGCGCCAGGACTAGACATATGTGGGAGAGGCGGCGATGGGGGCAGTGACAAGCAGAGATCTCCTGTATGGCTTTCCATAAAGCAGCTGAAAGCCACGGGAGGGAGAGGAGGAGAAGCGGCTTCCAGCTGCTTTATTGAAAGCCATACAGGAGATTGCTGCTTGTCACCGCCCCACCACTGCACAGAACATTCCTCCCTCCCACCACTGCTGTGTTCTTCTCACTGCCCAGTCCCTCCTCCCTCCATCCTCCGCACCAATAGCAGAAGAGGGGAGAGAGGCTGGATCTGCTCTGCCTCCTCCTGTGCCCATCCACACTCCAGTCCATGCAGATTCAGAGTAGGTGTAGGAGAGAAACTGAACACAGCAGCCAACAGCTCTGAATCGATGCATCTGGTGAGTCCCACCTCCCTTCTTTCCACCCCTCCCTCCCTTCCTTCCACCCACCTCCCCCTTCCTCCCTTCCACCCATCCGCCCCTCCCTTCCTTCCATCTGCCCTTCCTTCCTTCCACCCACCCCTTCCTCCCTTCCTTCCATCCACTCCTCATTTCCTTCCTTCCACCCACCCCTCATTTCCTTCCTTTCAACCACCCCTCCCTTCCTTCCACCCACTCCTCCCTTCCTTTCACCCACCTCTCCCTCCCTTTCTGCCACCCACCCCTCCCTTCCTTCCTTCCTTCCACCCACCCTCCCTTCCTTCCACCCTCACTTCCTTCTACCCACTCTCCCTCCCTTCTTTATACCCACCCCTCCCTTACTTCCTTCCTTCCACCCACCCCTCCCTTCCTCACCTACTTCCATAAACCCCTCCCTTTCTTCCTTCCACCCACCCTTCCTTCTACCCCCACCCCTTCCTTCCACCCACCCCTTCCTTCCTTCCTTCCACCCCTCCATTCCTTCCTTCAAGGGGGAGAAGTTTGTGGGGGGGGATTAAAAATGCAGCACAGCCCATCAGAATATGTTTGGTAACATTTACCTATATTTTAACGTAAAAATGTTTTTATTCATTAAATGCTTCTCGACTGCCCTATAGCAGAAATACTGCTACAGGGCGGCACGGGTGTGCAAAATCACGTACATATAAGTGATTTTGCCTTTCTGGACAGGGGACATGCATGAGCTGTCAATCACCAGGTCCTGACCGGTGATTACCGAGGATCTATTTGTTTACTAACAGTTCTCCTCCCTGTCAGCTTGGGCACACTGCTTTGGATGGCTGTGCACAGCACAGCCATGCAAAGCAGTGTGATTACAGTGAAACACACTGACACCGCCCCCTAGTAAAACACTCCCAGCACACAGTTAACCCTTTGATCACCCCTTATGCTAGACCCTTCCTGCCCAGTGCCATTAGTACAGTGTCAGTGCTTTTTTTTTTTTTTTAGCACTGATCACTGTATTGGTGTCACTGGGGATGTTAGTACCACCAAGTCAGTTCCCCCCAGTGTCAGAATGTCCGCCATAGTCCCGCAATAAGTCGCTGATAGCCACCATTACTAGTAAAAAAAATCCCAGTGCATATATCACCATTTGTAAATGCTATCACCTTCATGTAAACCAATTAATTTACACATATTGGAATTTTTTTTAGCAAAGACGTAGCAGAATACATTTTGTCATAAATTTATGACGAAATTTGATTTTTCATTTTTTTTACTGGACATGTTTAATAGCACAAAAGTCAAAAATATTGTTTTTTTTCTCAAAATTGTTGGGCTTTTTTTTATAGCTCAAAAAATAAAAAACACACAGGCGATCAAATACCCCCAAAAGAAAGCTCAATTTGTGGGAAAAAAGGACATAACTTTAATTTGGGTGCAGCATTGTATGACCGCACAATTGTCAGTTAAAGTAACGCTGCGCCTTAAGCAACAAAATGGCCTGGTCAGGAAGGGGGTGACCCCTCAGGAGGGCAAGTGGTTAAAGTGAAACTTATGAACTCTAAATGTGCAAAAACTGTAACAACTGTCAAAAATGAGCAAAGTCTGAACAGGTGTATTACTTAAAGTGTTACTAAACTAACAACAATAAAGCATGCTTGCTATACTCACTGTGGAACCTAAGGGGTTAATCCTCTGCATTGT
This sequence comes from Staurois parvus, assembly GCF_062004578.1. NCBI lineage: Eukaryota > Metazoa > Chordata > Amphibia > Anura > Ranidae > Staurois > Staurois parvus. The sequence continues at coordinate 537,930 of NW_028317895.1, read as the reverse complement.
GTAATAAGGCTGTTTTATCCTGACTTCCCTGCCCCTCCTCTTCTTAAAATGTCCACCTGATACAGACTGAATCCGTAGCCACATGCACATGCTCAGTTTGGTGTGTATTGCTAGAAAGTTTTTTTTTTTTCTTGGGAGGGTGCATGTAATCAGCACAGGGCCAATCAGCACTGTCCAGACAGAGGGTCAGGGATTTCACATCTTCCTAGAGCAGAAAGAAAACTTCTCCTACAAGCTTTAACCAGTGCTCTGCTGAAGTCACAAGACTGCCCTAACTGCTGATGAGAAAAGGTATTTAACAGTTTATATTTACTAAAATAATTGCATTTCCATGTTGTGTGTACTGTGGAAGACCAGATTTAGTGAATGCAGGGTCAGAAGTTTAGTAACACTTTAAGGTAGTTTATCATTTCTATAAAATAACATGCTCCTCGTACATCACGTTAACTTCCATTATCTTAATGCTTGTATTTTATGAGCCCTTCAAACTAAAGCATTGTGTAATATTTTGGTCATGTATAAATTGCAATACTTAGAAATAAAAAGTGTCAAGCACATAACAAACTTTTAGAGGTCTATTTATGAAGGAGAAAATGTGACTTTTAACCACTTGCCGTCCGGCCGCTGTATATAAACGGCAGGACGGTGGCACTCCAGGGGTGGGTTGCCGTTCATAAATGGCACCCGCCATTATGGACTGTGCGCGCTCCCCGCGATCCGGTGCCCGCTGTGTCCGGAGGACACAGTGGAACACCGATCATTGTACGGGACCTCTGTGCAAGGGGCCGATCATGTGATCACTGATTGGCCAATCAGTGATCACATGGAGAGTAGTAAGCAATATGTCACTTCTGACATCATTGCTCACTACCAGTGAAATCTGTGAATGATCACAGAGGTCATATGGTACAAGGCTATTCACAACAGTTTTGTACCATGTGACAAGCTGTGACCAATCACAGCTCACACAGTAGTTCTCAATGGCTGCAAGAATGCAGCCAGAGAGAAGGAGAAATTATTGATTTTACAGCCTTTATGGGTGTAAAATCAATGGCTATTCTTGCTAGCAATAGCATGCACACACCATTGGAAAAAACCTGTCTGTTAACAAAGTATTAACAATTTTCAAGTTTTTTTTTAATATATCTGTTCTTGCAACTGTACTAAGTGGGTCAGTGCCTGTGAACCTCTATCACCCATTCTTATCTGCCTATACATGTAGGAAAATTGCATAAAGCAGTATAAAAATCATGTATAAAAAATGTATATGCGATATCATGTAACTCCATGGTCATTAAAGCCAGTTGCCCTCCAGAGGATTTACCCCCCTTCCTGATCAGGTCATTTTGTGCAGAGCCAAACAAAGTAGTGTGCAAGAGCTGACAGGGGAGAGTTCTGTCTTGTTTATACACAGGTCTCTCCCCCATTGGTAGTACTCGGTGATCACCGGGTGCCGGCAAGTAATCACTGGCTGGGACCTGGTGATTGACAGCTGAGAATGGCGGGATGGATAGGGCATGTGCCTTGTGCGCACCCCATACCCGGAAATGCAAAATCATGTATATTGCGCACCCCTGCCACCGTGTAACAATATTTCTGCTATAGGGCAGAAGGGAAGTGGTTAAAGTGTATCTTCAGCCTCTTAATCAACATTGACTATTTTGAATCGTTATGCTGCTTAGATAGGAAAGATAGGAAAGTATGTCATATTTACTTATTTTAAAATGTTTTTACATTTCTTTAGTTACTTCCTGGTTTCCTTGCCTATGCAAATGATCATACATCCCAGGAGTCTTCAGGAGGGGAGGAGGGACTTTCTAAGCACACCCTCTTGCCTGCATGCATGAGCTAAGTGCAGATGGATTCCAGGAAGTAAATGCTACATGAATCATCTGCCCTTACTCAAGATGTGATGACCAGAAATGCTAGGGGGTGTTTTTGTAAGTGATTTCTCAAAAAAATAAAGAATGGAGACATGGATGGATGGGGGAGTTTGCTTTGAATGTTAAAAATAATATGCAAATATGTGGCGAGCACTGATATAAAGAGCCGCTAGCAGAAAGGATAATGGCAACAAATCCCACAGAATACATAAAATAAAGTGCAGCGCTAAATATTAAATATCATCATTAGTGCAAAATTGACAATAAAGTGTATATACAATAACACTGAAGTGATTAAGTGGTATAATACGTATATGTCCATCCAATGATAAAACAAGGTGATGAAAGACAGGTAAAAATAAAAAAAGTGTATGTGGTACTACAAGGTACAGCAATACCAAATACTGAATATCCAAATAAGTGCTCTAAATCCAGTGAGGAAATCCACCACTGCTAATGGGTATGCACTCACCAGAAAACTTCTGGTATAGTAGCATTAAGGGCTCATGTACACTGCAACTGATAAACTCACATTTAGGAGCTGTTCAGCGTTTTTTTCAGCAGCCCCTGAACTCTCCCTGATGTTTTCCTCTGTCCATGTACACATCTTAGTTTACAGTCGTTTACAGGCATTTGAGTTTACAGTAGTTTTTTTTAATGCACAAAACTTGCGTTCAGCAGTTGATTTTTATCAGCGTTTCAAATGCAAAACGCTTGTAAACGCAGCAAATCAAGTTTATAAGCATTTGCGTTTGAATTTTTTTTTTAACTCTTCCAGTTCCCGATGCTGTCCAGAGGCTTTTTTCATCATGAAAAATGCATGCAAAGCATTTTCAAGGTAATCAAATGGACAAAACACTGAACACAGGATGTTCCTACCAAGCTTCTCACACATTGTAATGACCAATTCACACCTCAGACCTCTCCCACCCTTGGAAACAAAAAAGATATGTTAATGACCATTCACACCTCAACTTGCTGATAAAATGCAAATAGGGATAAGACAGACAGGGTTAATTTGCAGTCACAGGTTTGGCACACTACACTTCCCCAACTATCAGCACTGCAAAGGTCTGAGTATAGAATAATGAAGCCCATGAGCCTAAAGCCTGGTACACACGGTCCGAATATCACCTGGCTCAGCAGGAGCCGGCCTACATTTGGCTTGTGTGCACAGCTGTCCTTCTGACAGAAGCTGGTCTACGGATTGGCTTTTGAAAACCAGCATCCAATCAGCGCTCGCAGCCAATGGCTGTGAGTGCTGATTAGTGTGTTCTGGCCGGGGGGGGGGGGGAGTTCCCTGTCAGAACACAATAGCACAGCGGAAGAGATCGCTGCACTAACATTGCTTGTTTAGGCACTTGAAGACCAATCATTTTCTGGCATTTTTTGTTTACAGGTTGAAATCAATATTTTTTGCTAGATCCCCCAAAACATTATATATTTGTTTAGAAAGACCCTAGCCCACATAAAAGAAAAATATTTTTAAAATATTCTTCCCAAATATATTGACATATATTTGAAACACTACAATTTTGGCCATATTCAATATATTTCAAAATATATTTCAAAAATAGTTTTAAAAATACGTTTTCAAATATACTGTACATCTTTAAAAGTACAAATCTACATTTTTGGAATGCATTTACAAATACATGTAAAAATATATGTTAAAAAAAATCTGAAGAATATTTTTAAAAATATAATTTTTTAAAATATATTCTTCAGATTTTTTTTAAAGACATACAGTATATTTGAAATGTATTATTAAAAATATTTTTTCATATATTTTGTAATAAAAACACATTTCAACATACAGTATATATATACATATACAGTGGGCACCCCAGCTAAAAATTTGTATTAATGTGCATAAAGAAGCCAAGGAAGGATGGAAAAATCTCCAAAAGGCATCAAAATACAGATTAGACATTCCTATAATATGTCAACAAAAGTTAGATTTTATTTCCATCATTTACACTTTCAAAATTACAGAAAACAAAAAAATGGCGTCTGCAAAAGTTTGGGCACCCTGCAGAATTTATAGCATGCACTGCCCCCTTTGCCAAGCTGAGACCTGCCAGTGCCATGGATTGTTCTCAATCATCGTCTGGGAAGACCAGATGATGTCAATCTCAAAGGTTTTAAATGCTCAGACTCATCTGACCTTGCCCCAACAATCAGCACCATGGGTTCTTCTAAGCAGTTGTCTAGAAAACTGAAACTGAAAATAGTTGACGCTCACAAAGCTGGAGAAGGCTATAAGTAGATAGAAAAGGCGTAAACTGAAGGTTTTACCATGGCCTTCACAATCTCCTAACCTCAACATAATTGAAAATCTATGGATAGACCTTAAAAGAGCAGTGCGTGACAGACAGCCCAGAAATCTCAAAGAACTGGAAGACTTTTGTAAGGAAGAATGGGCAAAGATACCTCAAACAAGAATTGAAAGACTCTTGGCTGGCTACAAAAAGCGTTTACAAGCTGTGATACTTGCCAAAGGGGGCAGTACAAGATATTAACTCTGCAGGGTGCCCAAACTTTTGCAGACGCCATTTTTTTGTTTTCTGTTATTTTGAAAGTGTAAATGATGGGAATAAAATCTAACTTTTGTTGACATATAAGAATGTCTAATCTGTAATTTGATGCCTTTTGGAGATTTTTCCATCTTTCCTTGGCTTCTTTATGCACATTAATACAAATTTTTAGCTGGGGTGCCCAAACTTTCGATCCCCACTGTATATATATATATATATATATATATATATATATATATTTATTGAAATATATTGCATATGGCCAAAATTGTAGTATTTCAAATATATGTCAATATATTTGGGAAGAACATTTTTCAAATATATTTCAAATATATTTTTCTTCCATATGGGAGAGAATGAAATGGCGATCGCTGCAATTTTTTATGTCACGTGGTATTTATGCAACGGTTTTTCAAACACAATTAATTGGGAAAATGAATTAAAAAACCCCCAAAACACAATATATACCCCAATTGTTTGGGAAAATATGAAAGATGATGTTACGGTGAGTAAATAGATACCTAATATGTCCCTCTTTAAAATTGTGTTCGTGAAATGATGACAAACTACAGTACTTAAAAATCTCCATAGGTGACACTTCAAACATTTTTACAGGTTACCTGTTTAGAGTTACAGAAGAAATCTAGTGCTACAAATATTGCTCTCGCTACAGGATTTGCAGCAATACCTCATGTGTGCTGCGAACACCATTTACATATGAGTGCGTGACTTACGTATGCATTCACTTCTTCCATGTAGACTTTTATACAATAGGTATGAAGCCTACTAAGTTCAAAATAAAGTGAAGTTATCTGCCAATTATGCAACATGATGCATGTCATTCATACTTAACACCTGGCTGGAAGACAGGTTTGTATCATTTCATAAACTTATTTAAGTCAGACTCATTGAACTATTATCATTTGGTTTCGATTCATAAAAGACGTTTTGGGAAACAGCTCTCCAACATCCACCCCACAGAGAGATTAAATATACAATTGATTTTAGAAATTGAAAATGTTAGTAGAAGCATAATTTTACCTGCAGAGGTTAGGGAAATATATACAGGTCACTCTTTAGAACTTTGACAATTTTTATTCTCCCTGGGCTACTGTATAAAAGTATGCTACTTTAAAATAGAAAAAAAAATATCTGAACATTTTTCAAGCAAAATTTAACAGGAAAGCTGACCTCTCTCCTTTTTATATACGAAGAAGTCTGTTAAACTTGAGGAATATACTGCAAAAGTTTTAAGAAAGTCAAAAAGTCTTACAAATACTTACGAGGTTAACATGTGAAATCTCTCATACTGTAAATAGCATGAACTGTAAAGTCAGGAAACATTTTCAAGTGAAAAGTGTTAAGTTTTGACTAAACATCTTAAATGGAATGTATTTTTTAATATTTTTTTCTGAACTATGTTCAAAACTAAACATACATTAAAGAATACTTTTTCTTTTTTGAACAGGTGAATATAAATTATTGCATGAGTAATTCATATTTACAGTTCCAGACAGTGAAACTGTGAAGCTCTAGACTCCTTTTATGTTTATCTCTCTGTTCTTAGCTCCTTTACCTAAAAAAATGGTTACAAAGCTCACAAATTAAAAAAAAAACACTAATAAATAAGTTAAAGGGAGACCAGGCCCTCCTCCTCCCCCTGCCTTCTTGTTTCAGAAGCAAATACATACTTTTCATTTGAGATAGCTTTCCTCTGACTTCTCTGTCAAAATCAACAGCTCATCCATCAACTCATCCCTGCATGCCAAGGTTCTAGGTGTAACCCTGGACTCTGAACTATTCTTTCAGCCCCACATCCAATCACTGTGCAGATCGTGTTGCCTCAACCTCCGTAACATCTCCAAGATACGCCCCTTCTTAACCAATGACACCACAAAGCTTCTAACTCACTCCCTGGTCATCTCCCGCTTCGACTACTGCAACTCCCAACTCAATGGCTTACCTTTACATAGGCTAGCCCCCCTTCAGTCCATCATGTATGCTGCTGCCACGCTCATCCACCTTACCAACTGTTCACTGTCTGCCACCCCTCTCTGCCAATCCATCCACTGGCTTCCGCTCACCCAACAAATAAAATTCAGAATACTTACAACAACTTATAAAGCCAATCACAACTCAGCCCCCAGCTACATCACTAACCTTGTCTCAAAATACCAACAAAGGTGTTCTCTTCGTTCCTCCCAAGAGTTGCTGCTCTCTAGCTCCCTTGTCACCTCCTCCCATGCTTGCCTCCAGGACTTCTCCAGATATGCTCCCATCCTCTGGAACTCCCTTCCCCAATGTGACCGACTATCTCCTACTATGTCCACGTTTAGACAATCCCTAAAAACACATCTCTTCAGAGAGCCCTATTCTGCCCCACCTAGCAACTGTACATGTATTTTCTCCATCAATCCATCCCCCACAGTCATTCCCTTTTGTATCAATTGACCCTCCCTCTTAGGTTGTAAGCTCTAATGAGTAGGGCCCTCTGATCCCTCTTGTATTATTTGTATTGTAATTGTACTGTCTGTCGTTATGTTGTAAAGCATTGTGTAAACTGTTGGTGCTATATAAATCCTGTATTATAACAATAATAATTAAATGTTCTGCTGTAAATAAAAAATCTAAAAAAATAATAAACGGTGAGTGCTAAATAAATAAAAGCAGCTAGCACCTGAAACAGTGACAATAAATCACAATAAACAAATATATACAAAGAGTTCAGAGCATAAAACAAATGTAATGAATATGTCACAAGTATAAATGACAATAGATATATATCAGTGCAAACAATGCAATATCGCATGGAAAAGTCCTTCCAATGTATATCGGTGAAAAAGTGATGTGATATTACTAATCACAACAAAAGTGTCTGGTTCCACACAGTGCTCTAGGGTCCAAAGAGTAATCCACCACAACTATGCACTCACCAGAACGCTACTTGTTAGGTAGCAATTGTAACAGAAGATCTAGGCAATCATTCAACATCCACTGGTCAGGTTGCCTCCTGTGGAGATCATTCGATAGAACAGTTTCAAGCAGTCTTCTCTACTGTCCTCATGTGCATTGACCAAATCTTTAATAGTGGAGATGAATTCCTTAATTTTGTTCTCAAGGTATTGCACTCTTTTGCCCACTGATTGTATTTCAGTTGTAAACCTACTGCTGCAAGTCTATCCATACCCTGGACTTCTCTGGGCTGCTGGACACAAGGCTGGCAGCTGGAGAATGAGAAGGGGAGAAGGAAAGTGCTGTGCACTTGGTGTCTCCTTCAGGCAGGTCCATGTATGGAGCTGGAGAGCAGGAGTGTCAGGGCTCCAGGGTATGACCAGAGGTATGTGACTGACGCAGGGAAACGCAGGCTTCAGATAAGTTATAAACAATATAATTTATTAAAGACGGACAATACAAACATAAACGCAGTGTAATACTAAAACAAAACACAAAACGAACCAAACCAAACCACCCACAGATAACAGTACATACAATGCAAGCGTCGTCAGGCAGGCCGGGTCAATAACAATCGGGCAGGTAGGTACAGGGGGTCAGGCAGAGAATGGTCAGGGTCACAAGCCAGGGATGAAACAGGAGAAGTCAGCAGAGGTCCAGATCAGGCAGGGTCAGCAACGAATCAGTCAGACAGGGACAGGAACAGGAACAGGAATGCAGGAACAAGATACAGGGCCCAGGAAAAACACACACCAAGGCAGAGACTGCAGGTCTGGCCATCCCTTAAATACACCTGCATGATCAACTTCAGGTGTTTGGCTGGCTGCAGGGTTGAGTCTCTGATTGCTGGGAGCACCCGCTGGCCAGCCCTGGTACTGCAGCCCACAAGGCAGGTGAGTCCCACCATTACTGGCAAGTCCATTCCTGACACGGAGGCTGTAGCGAACTAGCCCATCAGAGTTGGACGCGGAGTTCCCCTTTCTCTTTTCTTTTTAGTGAAAGCATTCCTCAGCCCTCATTCCCTGCCCCCTCCCTTCCTGAGAGGCAAACGTTATCTCCTGACAGATGGTGTAGGTCAACCAAAGTTAAGGCATCCTCAGTCCGGTGCCAGGCAGTCTGCGGAAGAATAACCTTTCTTACCTAAAAGCACTGATCCCAGACCTTGTGTAGGCTCACCCATCATAAAACAGGTAAGGCAGCTTTGCCCCGGACTTGAAAGAAGTTGGAACCTCTTAAAACTGACCAGCAGTTAATTGAACATTCCTCAGGTCAGCTGTCACCTATGTTTCATATCATGGAGTATGAATCTGTTAGATTTAATTGAGAGTCCACTGACCTCCTGCCCAAAATATTGTATTGGGCAGACTCAGAGCCACCCCCCCCCCCCCCGCAGGGGGATTTTTAAAAAAGGACAGGCTGCAAGCCTGGAAGCGGAGTTCAAGACACACATCTCCTGAGTTTAACATCGTAACAGAGGAGATCAAAGACCCTTCCTGCTATGCACTTGGATCTGCTTACTAACCAAGGCATATTGGCAAGTAACTTAACTCTTTAATTTCCTTCCTATTATCTCTTTGCTGTACCTTTATATGCATATATATATATATATATATAGTTACATTTTCTTTGTAAATATTTTATTGCACCCGTTTGACTCTTTTAGTAATATATCTTTCTTTCTGAAAGTGTTAAACTGTTTCTAAGCGCTTACTTGCAATTCACGAATTCCTGCCTTTGAAGAGACGCTACTGTGTTTGCTTAATCCTCTGCCCAATCGGCCTGCGGTGACCTTTTGGACAGGCAACTTTTCAATCATTATAGTGTATATTTGATAACGGGAGTTTCCCAGTCTCCGACAAAAGTGGTGGTGGCAGTAGAGGGTTAGTTGCATAATTAACCCGACCCAGTAACAAGCGCATTCAGGCTGCAGGCACCGATAGTAGCCCATTAGCTGGACAATCGCTGTGCAGGGTGCAGCTGGGTGGGGCCTTGTTACACGCGTCACACCACGGTTTTAGGTCGGCCGGTCCTTCGGTCACGAGTTGGAGAGAAGGTCTGGGGTCTGACGCCACAGGCGTGACGTATTACTGTTAGTCGCGGTCGTGCGATTGTCGCATGTTGGTGGCGGCGACCGTGCGATTGTGACAGGCACCATCTTGAATTCCTCTCTCCAGATGCAGGAAAAAAGCTGTCAGTTTCTACGGGTGCAAGTGGGGTGTTCAGGGAAGTGTAGAGCTCCTGATAGATACTGTAGATTAATCCAAGTAGAGATAATAAAACAATTTGCATGAATCAAGATATGACCTAGATTACATCAATTTGGCAAAAGTAGACTTTTGCTTGAACTATTGATGGCTTGTGCTGTGATAGGAAGTGAATATACCTATATAATAGCTTACACACACCTATACCTAAGAGGTAATGGATTACACCCTGACAACTGTTTTGATGTGGCAAAATGCTTACAAGTAGTAATAAATAAATCAGGATTTGCATTGGTTCAAGCTGCCACTTCCAACAGCAAACTGGTCCACTGAAGTGAACTGGTAAAGGAGTAATTTGGATGAAAATTAAACCATGTCTGCAGTGATAGAACTACCATCTAAATTTAGAGATGCGTCTTCGGAATGATTGCTTTTACCCGTGATCAGCAGGGAAGGTATGGTAAAAGTACAGCTTAACATCTGAATGGATAAAGACATACATCAAAAGTTCTTTGAAAGACATGTCAATATTCACCATAGAAATGTAATATAGACGCAGCCTAACCTTTTCTTCATAGTCAAAGATGCATTTCTTGACAGTGTGCACAGCTAAAATGCCAAAGCACAATTCCTTGCCACCGATTCATCTCCTGAATTAAATTCCATGGGTTTTCTTGAGTGCTATATTAAGTGACATTTGCTGGAACTGGATTTAAATGTTCCATTAGTTAAGTGTTGGTTGATCCATTCGGAAGGCTACATTGATAAATAATGCTATAAATTGTCTCCCTGGAAACAAGAGTTTATGATGCAAATTTCTGCAAGGCTGATTATTCTGAGAGAAAACAACAATCACGGATAAATAAAAACATTAACAAAAATACTAAAGTTACCTGACAATTAAAAAAAACAAATAAAAACCGCATTTCTTTTGAATATGCATTTAGTAAATGAAATGTTTTCATGAATGAGACATCTAGATATTTATTAGTTAAAGCAAATAATTGATTTTCAGTGTGTTTTATTTTTTGTTTTTATTCATTGTTTGCAATGTCTAATAAATGTACAAAGTTTAAATTAAGAATCAAAAATAAAGTACCCTATCAGTTTTGTATTCTTTTAATTCAGAAATTATGTTTGGAAATACATTACCATAACATTAATTTAGTTGTAAAGCAGTTTTATTTTTGATCATGAGAGCCCTATCAAGATACTGTAAATGCAGTAATGTAATTCTGGGGTTGATGCTAAATCCTATTTGTTTGTATGGCTGATCTGCAAGCAATAGAAGAATCTCTCACAGTTATGTTCTGGTACCTGTATGTACTGTGAGTGGATTCTCATGCATGTGGTATAATTGTTCCTAGCATGCTGTAAAAAACAAACCGTTTGTTTAAAAGAAAACTATTCTGAGATGAAGAACACAATGTACCAATGTGCTTACGGCGCTTTATACTCTGGGTGACAAAAAAAAGACCTTGAAACCCAGATTTGCCTTGTTTAATTTAAAATGAATATATTGCAGGCCAATGTCATTGCAGGGCTTTACAATTAATTACAATTTAGGATATCTATAACTAACACATAATGGGGTTGGTTTACTGAAGAGGGCTAAATCTGGTGCAGCACTGCATATAAATCAGATTCCAGGTTTTATTTTCAAAGCTTAATTGCAAAAGCTGATTGGCTACAATGCACAGCTGCACCAGATATTGCACTCTCCAGTTTTGGTTAATCAACCTCAAAATGATTATATATGTAGTAGTAGCCTATATTGGTAATTACCTCAATATCCTATACCAAATTTTACAGCTGAAAGTAAAATCAAAATTCCCGCTGCGAGGGTTAAACGCTTGTTTTTGCTTACCTTATCCCTTGTTCCTACAGTCTTACGCTCATCTGCATGACCAGATAGAGAATTGTATTTTTGGAAGTTCTGTTCTTCTTTTGTTATGTTGTTTTACGTTATAATTTGTTTTGGATTAGTTGAAATTCTTTACTACTGTGATTCGGAGATTTGCATACATCCGAATCTCCAAATATCGCAAATTTTGTCTGTATTTAGATTTAAACAAACCACACCAGTAATGTAGGACCAGCAGTCCAGCATTGCGAGAAAGGACAATGAGGGACTGTCTTCTTTGCTAAAAAAGTGATGACATTTCAGGTTTGTAATTTAAAAAAAAAAAACCCTTTATGCCCATCTCCTAGATCCCCGAACGCTCCCCCCTTCTTTTTTTTTCATTAGTTTGGTTTTGACGGGTACCCACTCCCACTTTCGGATCTCCACAGCTATCCACCGAAAGTCCCCCCCTTCCCCTTCCCGGCTACAACCTTGTTACAGGTCCTGGAGGTCTGCAAGACCATTCACAAAGCGTAGTGGGGCTCACACATGCGCAGTGGGGAGCCGGCTGTGAAGCTGCAAAGAATAATAGCCGGTTACCCACATTAACAATTCTGGGGATGGGGACCCAGAGACCAGTGTAGAATCAGTTTGGGTGAGGAGGGTGCTGAACCCCTGGACTGGTGAGCATCCTTTTATTAAAAGCCAGCTGCTATGGTATTTGAAGCTGCTGACTTTTAATTTTTTTCGAACAGGGCAAAGCACCACTTTAATTCTACATATTCTCATCCAGCAGGTGTAGCTGTAGGTTCCTTTTACAGATATCAATATTTCAACCTGAAATTTACACACATAAGTGAATGAATCCGAGCAGCAACTCACCCACTCTGCTTTCCTCCCTCTCTCTGTATGGATGAAGCCTTAGAATCAAGGACAAAGGGTTGATTTACTAATGGTAGATAGGTTGTTCAACTTGCAAGAAGATTTTCACTTTATGAGGGAATTTTGACTTTTTGAATATAGTGAAATATCACTTTGCAAATAATACATAATCATGTGCAGGGAAAAAAAAAAAAAAAAGATTGTTTATGATGGATGATGGAAGCCAGCAGAGCTTCACCTCATTCACAATGCTAAGGGAAAATTCCCTTGCAAGGCTAAAACTCTCTTGCAAAGTGAACAGTCTAATTGCCTTTAGTAGAGCACAGTGTCTGAAAAGAGATTACTTCTGCTGTCTTTTAAGTAGCCCTTAGAGCTCTAGTAATTATTTGTTATGTATCAAACAGGGGCGGACTGACCATTTGGAAACTGCCCAAAGGCCCGGGGTCAGTAGGGGGCCCCATGAGATGCCCCTGGTACCTTTTTCATAGGCTTTTTTGAGTTTGGGCAAGGACACAGGGGCCCCATGATCCCCTATTGCCCAGGGGCCCCATGAGTTGTCAGTCCACCCCTGGTATCAAATGTTTGATTGCATGTGTATATAAAAAAGGACATAAAAAACATTTAAACAGTGTATAAATCTAAACAAAAATAATAAATACATTTAATTAAAATTAATATAGATTCAATTTAAAATATATATTATTTCACCTGGATGAATATAGTAATAAAGCTTCACAACTGTGGACATTTTTCTTAGTAAAGCCCTGTACACATGTGTCAAATATCAGCCGAAATCAGCTGGTACAGCAGATACCGGCTGACATTCAGCCTGTGTGTAAGGGTCCTTGTTTGATGGAAGTCGATCTCATGGCTGACTTCTGTCAATTGAGCTTGCTGAAAAACCAGCAGCTGATCAGCACTCCCAGTCAATGCCTGCGAGTGCTGATTGGTGTGTTCTGGCAGAGGGATTCAGTACCCCTGTCAGAACACAATAGCTCAGCAGGGAGATCACTGTACTAAAATCGCATTGTTAGTACAGCAACTGGCTTTAGAGCTTCTAGTACAGCAACCTGCTCTAGAGCCTGCTGGGCTGAACAAAAAAAAACTTACCGTATATACAAGGCTTAAATGTCTGGGCTGCTGTTTTATTTTTTTTATTATGTTTTTGTTACTTCAGAGATAAACTTTCAGCAAGTTAGATGAAGGAAGAAATGAAAGTGACATAAATGGAGAATTTATGTGCCCTGAGTGGGAAAAGGTTTTAGAAAGCAGCTGTATTTTGTTCAAAGAAGGTATTGTGTTACATCTGTCTTCCAGATTTTAAAATGTGCTTTTTTACAAGTGTCTACCGCATTTGAATTTTTTTTTTTTGTAGTAAGAATGATTTAATTTTAGGTTACTAACATTTTTAGAGATACATAAAATGGCACATATTATAAATATGTATTTGCATATCCTTGATTACTTTAAAATGTTTCTGTATCCAGAATATACACATCACAGTAACAGATTTGGAAGTATCCGGTATGTATAGAAAGAAAAAAATGGCTAATTGCTCAACTTTTAATAAGCCATAGGCAAAGAATTTTGTTTAAGTATGCATTTGCAACACTAAGAAAATGAGATTTCTGATTTTGCAATTAGGATTCATTTGAATGTAATCAGAAACAAAATTATTTTTTAGTAACTGACGGGTATGGTTCTATATTTAGTCCAATTTATATTTTGAAAACTTGAACTAATGCTGTAAGGACATTTAGAATCTTTTAGAATTTGTACAAAGCTATGTTAATGTACCACATACCTTACCAGACTGATCTGGAGTGAAGGAAAATGCTTTGGAAAGTTCTTTAAGAAAAAGATCCTCAATAATATTTTATTTATGTGTTGCTAGAGGTTGGGTCACAACAGCAAAGGGAGGTCCACAGTCCACAGTTTGAGGGGAATCACCTACAGCACTTTAACTGTGGCATCTTCAGTTTTTTATGTTTTCTACAAAGTGGTTTAGGTGTCTGCATCCACACACAAAAAAGCTGGAGAAATGGTATAGAGAGAGTGTACACTCTCCAGCCACTTTATTAGGTACACCTGTTCAATTGCTTGGCAACACAAACTGCTAATCAGCCAATCACATGGCAGCAACTCAATGCATTTAGGCAAGTAGACATGGTGAAGACGACTTGCTGAAGTTTGAACCGAGTATCAGAATGGGGAAGAAAGGGGATTTAAGTGACTTTGAACCTGGCATGGTTGCTGGTTTCAGACAGGCTGGTCTGAGTATTTCAAAAACTGCTGATCCTCTGGGATTTTCATGCACAACCATCTCTAGGGTATACAGAGAATGGTCTAAAAGAGAGAAAATATCTGGTGATCAGCTGTTGTGTGAACAAAAATGTATTGTTGGGGTCAGAGGTCAGAGAATGGGCAGACTGGTTGCTGCGACATTCAGATGGTAGGGTCAGAATTTGGCGTAAAAAAAATGAAGGAATGGATCCATCCTGCCTTGTATATATGGTTCAGACTGGTGGTGTAATGGTGTGTGGGGGGGGGGGGTATTTTCTTGGTATTAGCAAGGTGTACTTAATAAAGTGGACGCTGAGTGTATATATATTTATATATATATATATATATATACGTATATATATATATACTCACCAGCCACTTTATTAGGTATATATATATATATATATATATATATACCAGGGGCGGGCTAACAACTCATGGGGCCCCCGGGCAATAGGGGATCATGGGGCCCCTGTGTCCTTGCCCAAACTCAAAAAAGCCTATGAAAAAGGTACCAGGGGCATCTCATGGGGCCCCCTTTTGACCCCGGGCCCTCGGGCAGTGCCCGAGTTTCCAAATGTTCAGTCCGCCCCTGATATATACACACATACACACAGACAGGGAGAATTTTATATTTTATATTTCTATTAACTTTATATAACTGATCTACTGTATGTTATCTATGTGTTGATCTATTTATAGGTTTTCATCCTTGTTTTCCTTACATTATTGAACATGAAGTCCCTTTGCGGAATAATTTCTCAACCTTCCAGACTCCCACTGTCTGTACAATACTACTGTCATTATTCATGCATGCCAACAGTTGCTGGTAAAATTAGAAATTCTCATTTGTTATTGCAGAGTCTGGATTCTGTCACCTTGAGTCTAGCAAACATGGTTGACTGGCATCAGTTTGATTTGTCTCCTACTTTTTCCATATTCATAATTTCACTTTGTACCCTGATGTTATTTTGTGCAAGACAAATCAAGATTCTACAAGCAAGACAGACACTGCTGTCTACCTTTTATAATTACCAAATAGCCCTTAATGTGATCACTGTGGCTAAGAATGATTACTATGTCTGCTTACAGTTTACAGAGTACTGTAAAGACATTAAAATGTTATGTTTTTAAAGAAACTCCACTGCGTTGAACTGTTAATGTGTTTTTATTTTTTAATTTGAATTTTGCTGGGAACCAGGACCTAAATTAGATGTAAACCCTCACCTCCACTTTAACCTTTTCACTGCCAAAGCCATTTTTGCGTTTTTGTGTTTACATGTTAAAACAAAATAGGTCTGAAGATTATATAAAACCCCCAATGTATTATATATTTTCTCAAAGCAGACAACATAGAGAATCAAATAGTGGCAGTTCCAATTTTTTTTATGTCACACTATATTAGCGCAGCAGTTTAGGAAACATAACATTTCATTAAAAATTACACTAAAGTTAATTTTAGGGCCATGAAACGGCAACTAACTTCAGTATTCTATATTTTCATTAGTCTCCATTTTATTTACAGGTCATCAGTTTAGAGTTAAATGTGAATAATGGCCATACAATCATTGCTCTCACTCTGGAATATGTGGTGATAATGTAACTCGTGTAGCACAATCAACGTTTTTGTGTGTAGATGCCCCCTACGCATGCATTTACATTTGTATGTGTGTGTATGTGGGGGTAGAGGGGCTCAAATATTCTTGGGGGGATTTTAGTTGCTTCGTGGAACTACCGTATTTTCCGGCGTATAAGGCGACTGGGTGCATAAGACGACCCCCTAATTTTCCAGTTAAAACATAGGTTTTGGGCTATACTCGCCGTATAAGACTACCCCCCTTCCGAGGCAACACCATTTAAAAACATCAGATTTTTTTATTGAAATGGTTATGACTTACCGGTACTTAAAATCCTTCAAAATCCTCATGTTCATCCTCTGACATCATAAGTTCATGAATGACATCTTGTGATACATTTGTAAGACAGTCATCATATGGATCAAATTCCAAATCAGATGTTACCGCTGGATGTGCGGTAATACGGTAGCTTCGGCTACACACAGTATACAGTATATATACAGCCCGCTGGATGTGCAGTAATGTACATACAGTATACCGCGCTGAGCCAAGCTGGCTCAAAACAAATGTCCCTATGACAGATTAATCTGTCAGCCGGCTGGATGTGTGGTATATACAGTATACTGAGTAAGCTCAGTATACTTTGAAAACATACCGGTACGTCCCTACTGTAATCAGCCCGCTGGATGCGTGTATGTACGGTAGCTGCGGTTACATACAGTATACACTGGGCCAATCACGGCGAGCAATGTATTCTACTAATGAATACAAAGTCTGCTCGGATTGGCTGAGGTTGTCACATCATCAGCCCACCTCTCTGACTCAGCCAATCCGAGCAGGCTTTGTATTCATTAGTAGAATACATCACTCGCCGTGATTGGCCCAGTGTATACTGTATGTAGCCTCAGCTACCGTACATACACGCATCCAGCGGGCTGATTACAGTAGGGACGTACCGGTATGTTTTGAAACAGCTTGGCTCAGTATACTGTATATACCACAAATCCAGCGGGCTGACAGATTAATCTGTCATAGGGACATTTGTTTTGAGCCAGCTTGGCTCAGCACGGTATACTGTATGTACAGTATTACCACACATCCAGCCAGCTTGACCCAAACAAACTCAAGGTTCACATTTTATACCCCACGTATAAGACGACCCCCAATTTTTAGGGTATATTTTTAAGTATAAAAAGTAGTCTTATACACCAGAAAATACTGTAATTTTTTTAAATTTTTTTTACAAAACTTTTATTTTTTTAATTTACATGTGTGATGCTTTTTTTTGTGACAGGATCTCTTTAATGAGACATCAGAGGGGCCTAAATGAACCTTTATGTCTCACCTGTCCTCCAATGGAAGCTAATGGAATGCAGATTGTATTCCATTAGCAGTGACACTGACATCATTGCGCAACCAGACGTGTCCCTGGGAGATAGAATTGGCCGACTTTTACCTTTATTATGCAGTGCTGTAATAATTTTACTTGCGTAAGTGCAATTTTTAGGTTTTAATAAATTTATGTATCTGGTTTATACTATGTGTAGTGCTTGTCCCCCTCTTTTCTGCAGATTTAGTGCATATGAAATTGAAGACTGTGGGAACAAAAATTTATGATGCTCTTTGCAGGCGATCTTTGGTCTGAACCCCATGCTCTGCCCATTAGTGTGTATTGACATCATGCATATGACATCTCTGTAATTTGAGAGTCATGCACATCCGGTAAGCGTTTCGCTGTACTGATAAGGTGGTGAAGACTTATTTGAAGTGAGATTCACACAGCCTGGATTTTGGATATTTGCATGCACATTTATTTCACAATGTGTTTATTTGATTTTTATCTAATCCTGTATTGCACATTTCATTTATGTTTATTTAGTGCGGCACATGTAATATCCTACAATTGATTGTGTAGAGATGTGTTGGTTGCTTTAAATTTTAAACAGCAGTTGCAAAGCATTTTTTTCTTTTCCCTCTTTGGGAAACAGACTGGCAGACAGGAAAAGCAGGACTGCGCTCTGACTGGTTGTTGCTACAGCTGAGAAGGATCCACCCATAGCAGCACTGTTTCAGCTGGACTTATGATTGGCTGTGGAGGAAAGGAGAGAGGAAAAAGGAAGAAGCACATGTGGGGAGGCAGACATTTTCAGGGGACCGCATGGAGCAAGGGCTCCTGGTGTAAAGTCACAGAGTCTCACACTCTGTGCTTCTAGAGCTCATGGACTGGGCTGGGAGTGTGTAGCAGAGAAATTGTTGCAGGAGGACAGTGTGCAAACTAAGGACTGTCCTGCCTGACACTCAGGATTACAGCCACTCAAGTGCATGTGTCTCTCAAAGTCTGGAGCTGCTGAAAGAGAGAGGATTTCTACTACTATCTAATGCTATCTAGAGGACAATCCAGAAACAATGAGTACTCTGTGCTGAAAGGGATTTTGATATTGCTGCATTTGCTGTTCATCTCTGGAGAATGGTCATGAGGGAGAATGATCTTGAGAAAACCTGCTCTCTAATTCTCAGAGTGACACAGATCTTGGAAAGCCCAAGCTGCTCAGAATTAGCTATTCCTGCTGCTGATTGATGAGAGAACTCTGTCACTGTATATTACTGGTTTGTCTCCTCAAGATTTGTGTTGTGGCTGTAGAGTGTGTTTAGTTCCAAGTCCCCACAGAAGCTTGGTGCTCTAAATATACTGAGCAAGTGTCAGTATATCAGGATTTACCTGTATGGTAAAGATTTGTTGAAGTGTTGTTTTTCTTCTATTGCAATGTTCACTGGAAGATTCTGCTTAAAGGAGACTGTGCTATCCTGCTACCCCTGGATTACAAATACTCTCCCATGCAGAGAGTGAGCGCTCTTCCATTGATTAAAGGGCCCCAACGTTGGGGGACTTTAAGTTTCATCCCACTGGCCAGTGGTTAGGTAGGACATTTCTGCTCTAGATAGTACTGCTATAGCAAATGTCAATAAACTGCTAAATCTCATTAACAGTTATTGTTTCATGTGTCAATGTCACCCTAGTCAGTGTGATACTAGTCAGTTTTGGAGTTTTTGGCAAGTGAATTGTGACTTCTTACTAACTGTGTTATGCAAAGTGGTATCTGTGTTTTATGTACATTACCTGTGTTAAATCAGCTAGTTCTTTTTCAGGGTTTGTTTTCTTCAATAAAACCCATTTAAAATATTTTCAGAGTGTCGGAGTGTTCTGGGTAATTGGAGGTGTTACCAGATTCAGGTGAGAGCTGAACCTATATATCTAGCCAAGCTGCACCCCAGGGTGTGCTACAATTGCTATGTGCAGCATCTCATCGTGTGCTCGCAGCTTTTTTTCTCATGTTTACATGAATTTCCACAAGCTCAGCTACATTGGAGATTTTAAGTGTGATTTCATATGGTATGTCTTGAAAGAGAAGTATAGGCAAAGTGTATTTGTCCATAACTCTCTTTAGGGTCAAAGGAGTACACTTCTTTCTTTTTGTTCTCCTGTGATGCATAGTCAGCTGATAGCAGGCCATTGACCCCCAGTGAGCATTGGAGGAGCAGAGAGGAAAGCAATGTCTGACAGTCTAGCACTGATGAAGAAGGGACCCCGCTTTGAAACACATCAGCTTCATCCTGAGCATGTCCCTTCCTGATGGGATTTGCCCGTGTCTCCTAACCTAGGGACTCGGTTTTGGGATTTGATATGCCTGCTTTATTGCTACTCTTGTGAGTATATTTCTTATATCAATAAATCTAATTACTTACTGAAGTAATGCGTAAGGTTGGTGCGCCCTGTTTTTTGTTCTTTACTACACTCCACTTGGAGCAAACCCAGACCTGAGCAATCAGTGGTCATGTGATTGCTAAGTTCTCAGTCTTATAGCCAACATGGGACAACTGCATTCCTGCACTAAGTAGAATCAGGTATAAAAGTTAGTTTTTTTTACATATCCCATGCTTCAATTTTAATAAGAAACCTAAACAAACTTTATTGATTTATAAACAGTTATCATGTGCTGATGCTCATACTGTATAAAAAAAAATAAAAAATGATAATTTATTGGTGTTCAAGGGATATAAAGTAAACTTTCAATTGAATGGGCTATTTATTGATTAAACCTGTTACAGTTACAATAATTCCACTCAATGCATAGTAAAAGGAAGCCATTCAACCCAAAAGAATACTGACCTTATTCCTCACAACAAAAATTTTCAAGTCATAGATAATGCTCAACCTGAATTATCCACTTGTCCTCTGGAATATTTACCCCCCTTAGTGACCAGGCCATTTTTTTCTATACGGCGGTGTGCGCCTTTAACTGGCAATTGCGTGGTCATGTAATACTGCACTGTACACAAATTCAATTTTTTCACACAAATAAACTTTTTCTGGGTGGTATTTTATCATCACTTTTTTTTTACTTTTTGCTATAAAACATATCCAATGAAAAAATTAAATTTCTCCATAAATGTAGGCCAAAATGTATTCTGTTACATGTCTGGTAAAAAAAAAAAATCCCAATAAGTGTATATTAATTGGCTTGTGTGAAAGTTATAGCATCTACAAATGGTATAGTATGTATACTGGAATTTGTATTTATTTATTTTCTTATACTAGTAATGGTGGCGATCAATGACTTACAGCTGGACTGCGATAGTATGGTGGGCATTCTGACACTAGAGGACACTGGGTGGGAACTGACTAACTGCCACTGACATCTCCAGTGACACCTATACAGTGATCAGTGCTAATAAAAAGCACTGACACTGTACTAATGACACTGGGCAGGGAGGGGATATTATCTGGGATGATCAAAGGGTTAACTGTGTGTTAGGGAGAGATTACACTATGTGCTGTTTTACTAGGGAATGTGCTAGCTTTCATCTCCCTGCTTTGCAGAGAGATAAAAATCAGCATGTCTCTGCTTTGCAGAGAGATAAAAATCAGCATGTCCCTGCTGACAGGAGAGAGATCTATGCTGTTTACACTCACCAAGTCCTGGCCTTGAATCTCTGGCTGGGAGCCGGTGACTAATATCTGCAGGAGTTAATGACAGCGCGGGTAGGATGGACATGCGTGTCTCCTACTCGGAAATGCAAAATCACATATATACTGTATAGGTGATTCTACGCAGAGCGGTCGCCCTGTAGCAGTAAAACTGCTATGGGCAATCGGCAAATAGTTTTTATGATTAAAATAAACATGATTTCATAAGTCTGCTGCAACTGGAGGAAGCATTTCCTCAGTCTTCTCCCAGTGTTGTGACTTTCTAACAAGGAAAAAATCTACAACATAGGTTGAATCAGCTATTTGTGAACCAAGGAATACACAGACACCAATATTTACATGATTTTGTCATCGCTGAGCCAACATCTCTGGCCAGGAAATAGATAGCCCTGGATAATGCCTAAACAATGATTAGTTATAGAACTTCAGATGGAGGCATTGTCATCATTGTCATGGGGTGTATTGTAAAGCTGACGTAAAGTGTACTTTAAATGATTAATTACTGGTAAGTGAATAATTGCTCCCATACATACTCTGTTGCTAAAATACATTTGTAAACAACAGTGCGCCATGCAAAGAAGACAATTAATACTCAGAAAAAGTGCAGTTGAAGAATCTACAAATCTGACATTTCTGGACGTTTTGGATTTTTGGTCCACCTTTGTGCTTAATGGTTTGATCTGCCACACCCTAAGTCACTTTTGTGTCCTAGTGACCAGCAGGAAGAAACATAGCATGCAGCAGGGGATCAAGAAATCGACACTCCCAGAAGTGTCCAATTTTGATGATTTCTGGTGTTTTTTCCTAACTACAGGCAAGAAGTGAAGTAAGTATTAAATGCTTGCTTTGCACGGGGCATTTTTAATTACACATTGATTCTAGTTACATAGTCACATTAATTGAGGACAAGAATAAAAGTCGTGGAAGCCTGCATCCCTTATACTGAGTTGTCCAATGCATAGGTGGAGCAGCATATTGTGAGCTGCGGATCACTGCTCTAAAATCATATTACATACAGACTGGAATGAATTAAGTTTTCTACATCATTTTAACTGTGCAGGAAACTGTCAGGTGTGGCTTACACCACATGATCAGATAGACCTGTTTCAGATCTATCTGTGTCTGTTTCTACTTCATAGTGCAAAAGAAACTAGTACAACGTGTAACCAGATTACCAGAGGGAACGCGGCGGTTTTCCATACAGAAAACTTCCACAGATTCCTGCCAGGCGTGACCTTGTCATACGGAATGTGAGCTGACAGCAGATAGCTCACATCTCTCACTCTGTCCATACAGTGATTTCACTACATGAGCAGAGCCTGCAGATTTAACACTCTCCTTCTCCCGCCACTCTAAGCTGAGCAAGGGCAGAAATAAAGATTGGAGCATGCAGCTCCAGAGCTCTATTCCTTGTCCTGTGTACTATGCCTGTCACAGCCATAGAACAGAGAACTGATTGCCCTTATTAACAAAGTGTCTTCTGCCTCTTTTGTTAATTAGGAGCAGCATCTATCCATGTTCTAGATCTGTGGCCTCCAAACTGCAGCCCTTTGCTTGCTCTTGTCTGGCCCTTAAGGAACTATTCCAACCACTGACTCCAATGATGGGGCACTATTCCTATCACTGACACCAACAATGTGGCATCATTCTTCCCACTGATACCAATGATGGGGAACTATTCCTCCCACTGACACCAACAATGGGGCATCGTCCTTCCCTCTGACACCAATCATGGGGCACTATTCCTCCCACTAACAACAACAATAGGGTACAATTCCTCCCACTGACACCAGTGATGGGGCACTATTCCTTCCACTGACAACAAAATTGGGGCACTGTTCCTCCGATGGACACCAATGATGGGGCACTATTATTCTTCCTACTGGCCACATGCGCTGTCTAATTTTGTAAATCCTACTGACCATAAAGTTTGAGACATTGTGGACGCCCACTGATACTGGGGCATTTTCTACTCCCACTGGCCACAGTCTGGCCCTCCTAAAGTTTAGAAGATAGTAAACTGGCCCTTTCTTTACGAAGTTTGGAGACTCCTGTTCTAGATTTAAAAGAGTCGTGCAGGCATTGTGCATGCACAACTCTTTGTTAATTTTCCCCATTGTGTTCATTCTTTTCTGTCACACTAATCTTGCCAGCAAAATGCAGTACAATGTGCTTTAAAAAGCCAGTAAAAAAAGACTTTCTCTTAGAACATCCATTTAATTATCATTTTAACCTGGTATTATCCTGGGATTTTCTGCCAAGTAACATCACAAATTAAAACGATATATTTAGCATGTCACCCTTTTAACGATGGAAATGTTATAGCCAATGCTTACTTTACAGCATGTAACATTTACCATTCAGTAACTTTGTTGAGTGTAATACTGAAGTGATTCACATCTTCAGATTTGTAAAACTGCTTGGCATGTGGCCAAATAGCTTATATTTCTCTATGTTTCCTGCCAGTATCTTCCATGTGCTGCCTATATTCTGGGAAGTGTTGTCTACTCATAAATCCAAGTTGTCCGCTACTATTTGCAAACACACACTAGACCTCATATGTTGCCATAGAAATAAACTCTTTCCATATATACTCCCTGTATTGTTATAGTAGATATATGTAAAGGATTTTTCCAGAGTCAGTGAAGATCAAAGCACTCCTTGGAGGCAAGTAGGTAATGTTGTGTTTTTGATAATAGTTTCTGGTAAGGAGTCAGTTTTTATATATACACAGGTGCACCTCCCACAATGATGTGGCCAAAGGCATTTATCCCAGGCTTAGCAGGACAGTAAGCCACCATTTGCAAATAAAGCAGCCTGTATTGTGATCCAGAAATACAGCTCATAAATCAGTTCTAATGCTCTAGAAAATTGAAAAGCTAAAAACATCAACCTGTGCCCAGGCTATGAAGATTAAAGTATTTACATGTTCTTGACAAGTGGCTGCATGTAACGTCAAAGTAAAGTATGGTTTCTTTACTAAAGTTTCTTTACTGTAAAATAAGGATTTCTCGGAGATCTTCAAAGATCACGACTAAGACTGTAAAGATGGGTTTTATTCAGTTTCTAAGAGGTTAGAAACACTTGCTTTGTATAGCCTGGCAGAATGTCAAAATT
Source organism: Staurois parvus (assembly GCF_062004578.1). Lineage (NCBI taxonomy): Eukaryota > Metazoa > Chordata > Amphibia > Anura > Ranidae > Staurois > Staurois parvus. The sequence continues at coordinate 513,665 of NW_028317895.1, read as the reverse complement.
ATGTTGAAAAAAGAAGTAATAGGAAAATAGCCAAGGTTTCAGTGCCTCTGCTGTGAACTTTGAAGATTAGTTTCTCCACAATGACTGTAGCTACAAGAGCAGGCTATTTAATTATTGTCACAGTAAACATTCTATAAAAAATGATTAACAAAGTAATTTACATACTGTATATATATATATATATATATATATATATATATTTGGAGAGCATCATGACTTATAGCTACATATAACTGAAATATGCAATGGTATCACTGACCAAAGCACAAGTTGTTTACTGTAAAGACCTTATGCTCAAAAAATGACGTGTCTAAACACAAAAAAAATCCTATTCATCCTCTTTTAGCAGACAGTGTTACAATTTACGAGTACAGTATAAACTTTACTGCACTCAAACAATATATTTTCTATTTTTTATTTTTATGGCTCTGAACACATCGCTGCATTACAGATTGCTTTACAGATTGTTATACAGCTGTGTGCATTGTCCCATAGACAATTGTGCACCTGTGTTCAGATCCCTAGTGCCCTAAGGCAGCTGCCTACGCAGCCCTATGCTGGCATCAGCCCTACCAGCCCTCTTCATCCCAATTTATACACCCCAGAGGATACCTTCCATCCCAATTTACATTCCCTATAATATATCCCACCTACCCTAGAGGAAACCACCCCATACACATATACTAGTCCATGCCCTTCTGATCATATCCCACCTCCCCAATATACCCCCTGATCACCCCACACCTAGACACTGCCCCTCATAAACAAACTTTCAGATCACATCCCCCAGATAAGTCCACTTTGTCCACGCCTCCCCAGATACTCCTATTCTGATAAAACCCCCAGATACCCCCCACACTGATCACACCCCCCAAGATACCCCCACTCTGATCACACACACCCAGATATCCCCACTTTGATCACACCTCCCCAGATAACCCCATTCTGTCCACCCCCCCAGATACACCCCCACGCTCTGATCACACACACCCTGATACACCCCAGATCCCTCTGATCACACCCCCAGATCCCTCCACTCTGATCACACCCTCAGACCTCCCCCACATCCCTTCAGTCTGATCACACCTCCAGATCCCTTCACTCTGACCATACCCCCAGATTCATCTACTCTGATCACACCCCAAGATCTCATCCAGATCCCTGCACTCTGATCACACCCCCAGATCTCCCCCAGATCCTTCCAGTATGATCACACACCCCCAGATACCCTCCATCACAAACAATCCCCCCACATTTCACCGGTCCAGCAGCACCTTTTCCAGATGGTGTCAGTGGTGGAAATTGTAGTACAACAGGGACAGGATGGTTAGCTGTGTCCCAGGCAGGCAGGAAAAGGTTTCCGATGTGGCAGCAGCTGCAGTTGCAGCAAAGAGCAGGTAGCCTTCTCCACCCTGAGCTTCTCCTCCGCCAGTACCCCCCAGTCTGACCCACCCCACACAGTCAGATGCATACCCCCATTCCTGACCTGGCCTCCATCCACTGCTCCACCCTCCTCTGCATGCTTGGATCTGCTCTGTTGGTGACAGCAGCCTACTGAAGAGCAGGCAAACAAAAACCTCCATGCTGTGCCCTCACTTCTACCGGTCGCAGTGTGGAGGTTTTAGTTTGCCTGCTGGGGGACAGGCATTTCAATAGTCCAAATCAATAGCAAGTGGCTGGGGAATAGGATTTTATCCCCCACCCCTCATGCTGCCACCCTAAAACTGCCTTATGGTGGCACTGACCCTGATGACAAACACTTTCACTGTCACAAGAGACTTTGTGAAGTTGATTTTATGTAGAGAATGTTTGCCCTGCCCTGATATTTTTTATAACTGCCATTATCAATACTTAAATATATTATTTTCCTGTGGGCAGACCTAAGAGGGGATTTATTTGGGCATATCAGGTGGCAGTCAGGTGACATTTGGAAAATGTAAGTATATTTAAGAAAAATTGTACTCTGGGGGAACCCCAGGGGACAAGGAGGGGGGGGGGTCACTGGAGGAGGGCTGATCCCAGAGTAGCTCTTAATTTAGATGTGCTTCTGATTTATCAAAAGCCATGCAATCATTTACACAGTTCAGCTTGGTATCCTCTGAGCCCAGGACATCTGTAGCTACTGTCAGGATGGTAAATGGTGAGATTTCTGATTCCCCAACTGCCCATAATAAATAAATAAATAAATAACCTATCCCCATTCTATCCAAAAGGGAAAGAAAGAAAATGGTTATGTGGTTTTACTTCAAGGTAGATTTCGTTTACACAAATACAAGCATCTTTAAAATATATTGATTGATTTTTGCGTTTCCTGTGTTTTAGCTCTACAGCAAGTATATTTTTCAGAGTGGGATATGTACATCAACTTTTTTGGTTGTCATCAATATCTAAATAGTATGCAATCCTTTAAAGGTACCATTATACCATTATAACTGTATTCCAAGAATTGGTGCTGTGATATACACAGACGAGCAATTGCACATCAGAACAAAATATAAGCATCCCAGCAACTGTTTAATCATTTGAGTAATTGTTGCCAGTTCAATTATAATGGCTACCTGGCTGAAATACTGTATTTTTTATTTTCTTGGAAGGAGGACATTTGCTACTAATGAGTAATCCAGACACTTGAGCAGGTCTTTCAATGGGCTATTGAAGAAAACACATACAGTACAATAGATTGATAGATTTCCTGGTCTTGCAGATAAAGTGGACCGTGCAAAACAACGTATGATTTGCTTACAATGTCTCAGTTCCCTCCCCTTATTAAAAATCACCTCTTCTGTCCACTGTGTCTAGGGCAGGGTGATCAAAATGTAATTTTCCCAATGCACAAATTCCTGCAAGTGGCTTAAATGCTGTTTGGGTGCTGTAGTGACCACGGGATGGGAACCGCAGACAATCCAGAAAGAAAAATGTCACCAGCACTCCAAGGAATCCTCAAAAGGGTCCAAAGCTTTATTTAGTGGTCACATAATATTAAAAGTGGCAACATTTTGGATAAATGCAGGGCCCATTCATCAGGCAAGTGACAAATACACCAATCAGTGAAGACAATCAGGGTAAAACCCCACCCCCTGGCATCCTAATGACATCATAAGCCCGCCAAATATACCAGTTTTAAATAACTGTCAGTGAGCATACATGGCAATAAACAAAATAGCAATTAGAACCATTATTATGCCATAGTAATAATATACATTACAAGGGTCAGAGAGAGGGAGAGAGGGAATGGATGAAAAAAGAGGAGGGAAGGAAAGAGGAGTGGGAGGAAAGAATGAAGGGAGGGGATGGAGTATGGAAGGAAAAAAAGAAAAAGGAGGGAGGGAGGGTGGGCATGGATGCAGGAAGGAAGAGAGAGGGGGGAGAGAGAGAGAGATTGTACATTCAGAAGCATCACAGAGCTGCTGGCTGATCTGGACAGGGGAGGCAGAGCAGATCCTCTCTCCTCTGCCTCCCCTGTCCGTGGAGGATGGGGGGAGAGGCTGGACACTGTCAGAGAAGACGAGGCATCAGAGACCTGCGAGGGGGGGTTGAGGAGCACAGAGGGGGGGCCCAGGAGGGAAATCTGATGCACAGGCAGGGATGATCGATGCAGGGGAGGGACAGTGACAGCACTGATCTCCCTGCATGGATTTCAACAAGGGAGCTGGAAGCCTTCCCTCCCGTCACCCGACTCACTCTGCCACCACGTGAAGTGACAGGTGAGCTATTTCTGTGTCGGGATCTGAGACTGCCTCCTCCACTCCCCAAACTGTCACTGGACAGTGATCCTCTCACGGGCCTCCTACTGACCCCGGGCCCTCGGGCAATGCTCGAATTCCCAAATGGTCAGTCCGCCCCTGGTGGGAAGAATTCCCCCCATACAGTGGTGGTCAGAGCATCCCCCTTCCAGACACTTTAAAATCGGTTAAAGCCACTGGTTCTACCAAGTGGCAATGGACCCCAGTCTATGTAGGCATCACCAGATGGGAAGTCAATCAGCCACGTCTCAAGAAACCCATAGCAAACTCTGAAGATACCCTAGGGTTCCATGGAACCTTGGTTGAGAATGGCTGGACTAGAGTATCTTCTTGTGGGATTTTGCCTGCTCTGTATGTTCCAAGAATCTTCCTGGACGTATTACTATGTCACACAAGCAATGTGGAGGAGAGGTTAGCTCAGTTTAAATCTAAATGTTTTTTTACAGGTAACTCTAGCACATACTAAGAGGTAGTAATTTTTATTGGGGGCAGATGGGGGGTGGAATGGGTATTATAAACAGATTATCATACATTTAAATACTTTAAATAAAATGTGCTAATACAATTTAATTAAAAGCTGTCTTACCTCACATTACTATCAAGTTCTTCCATCACAGTCAGTAGGCATGGGAGGCTGGGAAGTTGGTGCCCTTATGATCAAGCTTTCCCTGGAAAGTTAAATATGAGATATGAAACAATGAATAACAATGTAATTCATTTAAACATGAATAAAAGCATAATTCAAATGGACGTTGGTGTCTGTTTTCTACTCTGAGCTGCTTGAAAATCCAGTCAACTTCAGCAATACAAGGAATGTGACCATTCCAAAGACTGTACAAATATTGTAGAGGAGCAAAGCAACTGACAGATAAGAGTGTGGCACATGCTCTGACAAAGGATTTATCTGTTTGGATATCCAATGAGCAAATAGATCTGCTATAGAAGGAACGAAAGAGTAGGAGTGCCCTAGAGTGGCTAATGGAATTGATATGGCATTCATTTCACCACTGCCCTTGCCTGGTCCTCCACAATGTCTGATAACATCCCTTTTTGTTGTTAAGCACTGCGCAAACTGCTGGTGCTATATAAATCTTGAATAATAATAATTATTATTATTATGCTTTTTGAATGGGGGTTGTTAGGTGCTATTTTTCATAATCTCTTTCTTAGGATTATTCAGCACATGGATTTCTATTTTATTCACTTATTCATTTTGGATAGAATAAGGGTGGTTTGGAACCCCTGTCGTTTTTTTTTTTTTCTTTTTTTCTGTACTTTCTGTGTCTCATTGAGAAGATTTCTGTTCACTTAAATCAGAAAGCAATCATTACATTAAGTATTAAAAGAGCATTAAAATGTCATTAAACCCACATAATTAAACACTGCCTGTAAAGGCTGTATTACATGCTGTTCATACTCACTTAGTCACTATGAGATTTGTTTTCTCTATTACGCAAAAAAAAGGTTTATCCTTCTGTTCTGTCTCCCCCTTCTGTCCATGTCCCCACTGCAGTTAGGCATTTTGCAGAGCAGTGTTGGCAGCTAGTGCACATGCTCAGTTTTCAGTGTGTTTCTAAGCTGTTTATTTCCTCCTTGATTATATCTGAGCAGCACATGTGACTATGGTCAATGGTAAATGAGAGCCCTCTCCCTCCTTCCTTCTTCATGCCTACTAACAAGCTAAACACAATGGGGGGGGGGGGATATTACAGCTTGATTGGTGGGGGCTTCACCTCCCTGTTATTCTAAGACACAAGCATGAGAGGTGCGACACCATTTTATTGCCTAAAAATAACAATGATTTGGTTTCAAGTATATATTTGTATCACAATTTAAAACAGTTTATCAGTATTAAATATTTATTTTACTCTGTATTCCAAAATTTATTTAACATGGCACTGCTTCTCTGCTGGCAGGTTGGTAAAGAGCTGGTTCATGTGAGAGCTGTATATCAATTAGGAAAAAGGGTACTTACATTTTTTTATTAAAATATTTACACTGTCGTAGAGAACAGATAATGTAAACTAAACAGTGTGTGTTTAGTATCACTTTAACCACTGACACAAAATGTTGTAATATTTTTTTTTCTTACTTAAATATGTGCATATTCTCAGTGCATCCCCATGAATGCAGCTGCTGTTTTTTGACTCTTCATAACTGCCAGTAGGGGGAGTAATACAACAATTTCCCTCTGATTACAAAAGTGAAAAAACACATTCCCAGACACCCTTTAGATGCATATGTTCCAGCAAGAATCTTGGCCAGTGAATTATATTAACTTTAGCTATTCAGTAAACCCATCAGTTGATTGATTGCATTCTTATACCTGCTTTTTAAAACAGTACCGCACAACTAAAAGTCTGCACCATCTAGTGACTAGCAGGAAGGAGCCTGGTCTAAAGCAGCGTTTTTCAACCATTGTGCCGCGGCACACTAGTGTGCCATGAGATATTGTCTGGTGTGCCGTGGGAAAAATTGCCTCGGCTCACAAATAGACGGGCAAACTACGGCCCGCGGGCCGTATACGGCCCGGCGGACCTTTTAATCCGGCCCACGGAGCGTGATACTGTCAGGATGATCTGTCCCCCTCGACGTATCTGCGCATGTGCCGGAGATTGCCGATCGGCTGCTAATGCCTGAAACTGGCACATGCGCAGATACGTCGAGGGGGACAGATCCTCATAGGAGACCTACACCGGAACGGCGAGAGGAACGCGCGGCGCAAAGGTAAGTGAATTGACACAGGGGGGGCTTGGGGACTTAATATGGGGGATGAATTAATATGGGGAATGAATTACTATAGGGGGGATGAATTACTATATGGGGGATGTATTACTATGGGGGATGAATTACTATGGGGGATGTATTACTATGGGGGATGAATTACTATATGGGGGATGAATTACTACAGTCATGGCCGAAATTGTTGGCACCCTTGATATTTCTCCAGGAAATCATGTATTTCTCACGAAACGTATTGCATTAACACATGTTTTGCTATACACATGTTTATTCCCTTTGTGTGTATTGGGACAAAACAAAAAAAGGGAGGAAAGAAAGCAAATTTGACATAATGTCACACAAACCTCCAAAAATGGGCTGGACAAAAGTATTGGCACCCTTTCACAACTGCGGATAAATAAGAATGTTACAAGCATGTGATGCTCCTGTAAACTCACCTGGGGCAAGTAACAGGTGTGGGCAATATAGAAATCACACCTGAAAGCAGATAAAAAGGAGAGACGTTCACTTAACCTTTGCATTGTGTGTCTGTCTGTGCCACACTAAGCATGGACAACAGAAAGAGGAGACGAGAACTGTCTGAGGACCTGAGAACCAAAATTGTGGCAAAATATCAACAATCTCAAGGTTACAAGTCCATCTCCAGAGAACTAGATTTGCCTTTGTCCACAGTGCGCAACATTATCAAGAAGTTTGCAACCCATGGCACTGTAGCTAATCTCCCTGGTCGTGGACGGATGAGGAAAATTGATGAAAGATTGCAACGCAGAATAGTCCGGATGGTGGATAAGCAGCCCCAAACATGTTCCAAAGACATTCAAGCTGTCCTGCAGGCTCAGGGAGCATCAGTGTCAGCGCGAACTATCCGTCGACATTTAAATGAAATGAAACGCTATGGCAGGAGACCCAGGAGGACCCCACTGCTGACACAGAGACATAAAAAAGCAAGACTACAGTTTGCCAAAATGTACTTGAGTAAGCCAAAAGCCTTCTGGGAAAACGTCTTGTGGACAGATGAGACCAAGATAGAGCTTTTCGGTAAAGCACATCATTCTACTGTTTACCGAAAACGGAATGAGGCCTACAAAGAACAAAACACAGTACCTACGGTAAAATATGGTGGAGGTTCAATGATGTTTTGGGGTTGTTTTGCTGCCTCTGGCACTGGGTGCCTTGACTGTGTGCAAGGCATCATGAAATCTGAGGATTACCAAAGGATTTTGGGTCGCACTGTAGGGCCCAGTGTCAGAAAGCTGGGTTTGCGTCCAAGATCCTGGGTCTTCCAGCAGGACAATGACCCCAAACATACGTCAAAAAGCACTCAGAAATGGATGGCAAAGAAGCGCTGGAGAGTTCTGAAGTGGCCAGCAATGAGCCCAGATCTAAATCCCATTGAACACCTGTGGAGAGATCTTAAAATTGCTGTTGGGAAAAGGTGTCCTTCCAATAAGAGAGACCTGGAGCTGTTTGCAAAGGAAGAGTGGTCCAAAATTCCGGGTGAGAGGTGTCAGAAGCTTATTGATGGTTATAGGAAGCGACTGATTTCAGTTATGTTTTCCAAAGGGTGTGCAACCAAATATTAAGTTAAGGGTGCCAATACTTTTGTCCAGCCCATTTTTGGGGTTTTGTGTGACATTATGTCATATTTGCTTTTCTGCCTCTGTTTTATATTTGTTCCAATACATACAAAGGGAATAAACATGTGTATAGCAAAACATGTGTTAATGCAATACCTTTTTTGTGTGAAATACTTGATTTTCAGGAAAAATATCAAGGGTGCCAACAATTTCGGCCATGACTGTATATGGGGGGTGAATTACTATATGGGGGGTGAATTACTATGGGGGATGAATTACTATATGGGGGATGAATTACTATGGGGGATGAATTGCTATAGGGGGGATGAATTACTATGGGGGATGAATTACTATGGGGGATGAATTACTATATGGGGGATGAATTACTATATGGGGGGTGAATTACTATGGGGGATGAATTACTATATGGGGGATGAATTACTATGGGGGATGAATTACTATATGGGGGATGTATTACTATGGGGGATGAATTACTATATGGGGGATGAATTACTATATGGGGGGATTAATTACTATGGGGGATGAATTACTATATGGGGGAGATGAATTACTATGGGGGATGAATTACTATGGGGGATGAATTACTATATGGGGGATGAATTACTATGGGGGATGAATTACTATGGGGGATGAATTACTATATGGGGGATGAATTACTATATGGGGGATGAATTACTATATGGGGGCTGAATTACTATATGGGGGATGAATTACTATGGGGGATGAATTACTATGGGGGATGAATTACTATGGTGGATGAATTACTATATGGGGGATTAATTACTATGCTTACTATGGGGGAATATTACTATACTTACTATGGATGACACATACACATCATTCATCTACTCTTGGTCCGGCCCCCGGGTCCAATTATAAAATACTTTATTATTTCATAATAAAGTAATTATAAAATAATTTCTTTGTGTTTGATTCCTATTCAAGAGAATTACTTTATATATAGTCAATATAGGCACAGAGGTAAATTTTTTAACATTTTCTAATGGTGGTGTGCCTCGTGATTTTTTTCATGAAAAAAGTGTGCCTTTGCACAAAAAAGGTTGAAAAACACTGGTCTAAAGGGTTGCTGGAGATGTGCTCCTTCACTCAAGCTCATCACTTGTCATAACTTAAACTCTGCACCCAGTACATCTGAATTTATGTCTACAACAGGGGTGCTGAAAGAGCAGAATGAATTGTAGACACGGGCATACAGAAAATGGATGTAGATGGGGATCTCTGGAATTATTCTAAGGTAAGGAAAAGGGGGGGGGGGCACCAGTCTAGGCATCGCAGTATCGCGTATTTATGCATATATTATCATTTTATAGAGCAATTGGGGTTTTGTAGCCATCGAGACCATAGAGTAATGAATTTGTGATGGGAAGAATTATTGAGGGCTGATCGTCTTTCCATGTCGCATTGTAAGTTGAGGTCTGTTATGAGGGCAGAGAGAGAAGGAGTTTTGGAAGATTTCCATAATTTAGTAATGTTGGTTTTTGCAGCTGCTAATGTGTGGATGATGATGGTGCGAGATTCGTTAGGGAATTTGTCGATTCCTATATGGAGAAGTGCGAGAGCAGGATTTGGAGCTACTTATGGAAGAATTCCATAATTTAGTAATGTTGGTTTTTGCAGCTGCTAATGTGTGGATGTAGATGGTGCGAGATTCATTAGGGAATTTGTCGATTCCTATATGGAGAAGTGCGAGAGCAGGATTTGGAGCTACTTATGGAAGATTTCCATAATTTAGTAATGTTGGTTTTTGCAGCTGCTAATGTGTGGATGTAGATGGTGCGAGATTCGTTAGGGAATTTGTGGATTCCTATATGGAGAAGTGCAAGAGCAGGATTTGGAGCTACTTGGGCTCCAACAACTGATGAGATCAATTGGAATATGCTGTTCCAATATGATCTTAGAGATTTGCGCGTCCAAAGTATATGAATTTGTGATGGGAAGAATTATTGAGGGCTGATCGTCTTTCCATGTCGCATTGTAAATTGAGGTCTGTTATGAGGGCAGAGAGAGAAGGAGTTTTGGAAGATTTCCATAATTTAGTAATGTTGGTTTTTGCAGCTGCTAATGTGTGGATGATGATGGTGCGAGATTCGTTACGGAATTTGTCGATTCCTATATGGAGAAGTGTGAGAGCAGGATTTGGAGCTACTTATGGAAGATTTCCATAATTTAGTAATGTTGGTTTTTGGAGCTTCTAATGTGTGGATGATGATGGTGCGAGATTCGTTAGAGAATTTGTCGATTCCTATATGGAGAAGTGCAAGAGCAGGATTTGGAGCTACTTGGGCTCCAACGACTGATGAGATCAATTGGAATATGCTGTTCCAATATGATCTTAGAGATTTGAGCGTCCAAAGTATATGTAGGATTGAACCTATTTCTCCGCATTGTCTCCAACAAGCTGGTGAATGGTGAGGGTAGTATAAAGAGAGTTTAACAGGTGTTAAATACCACTGGTGTAGAATTTTCATATATACGATTCCCAATGGGAGCTACATCTAGATGCTTTGAGGGTAATGTTAAACGTTCTTTCCCATGTGTGGGGTTGTATTGGTTGTGCAAAAAGTTTCTCCCAGTTAGATAAAGAAGTGGTTTGTAGGGTAAATATTGATTCGGTTATAAGCGTGTAGAAGGTCGAGATCCCTTTCTTGGGGTATTGCGCTTTATTAAGAAAGAGGTATGCAGTAGTAGGAACTTTAACAAGATGCGGAACATTTATCTCTTGTAAGGAGTGAGCTATCCTTAATCTAGTTTGCGGTTTGTATAGAGGTCATGTATACGGGAGATGCCTTGATTATCCCACTGTAGGAGGTTCAAAGAAGGGGTAATAAAGTGTAGTACGGTAATTGGGGTAGGTATTGTTTTGCACTCTGGTGGGTTAGATGCTAAAAGGTCATGACAAGCTTGTAGGGAGGCCCGGATGCAAGGATGTTTGGGTAAGTTTCTGAGTTGAGATATACAGTGGGGCAAAAAAGTATTTAGTCAGCCACCAATTGTGCAAGTTCTCCCACTTAAAAAGATGAGAGAGGCCTGTAATTGGCATCATAGGTAGACCTGAACTATGAGAGATAAAATGAGAAAACAAATCCAGACAATCACATTGGCTGATTTGGAAAGAATTTATTTGAAATTATAGTGGAAAATAAGTATTTGGTCACCTACAAACAAGCAAGATTTCTGGCTCTCACAGACCTGTACCTTCTTCTTTAAGAGGCTCCTCTGTCCTGCACTCATTACCTGTATCAATGGCACCTGTTTGAACTTGTTATCAGTATAAAAGACACCTGTCCACAACCTCAAACAGTCACACTCCAAACTCCACTATGGTGAAGACCAAAGAGCTGTCGAAAGGACACTAGAAACAAAATTGTAGACCTGCACCAGGCTGGGAAGACTGAATCTGCAATAGGCAAGCAGCTTGGTGTGAACAAATCAACTGTGGGAGCAATAATTAGAAAATGGAAGACATACAAGACCACTTATAATCTCCCTCGATCTGGGGCTCCACGCAAGATCTCACCCCGTGGGGTCAAAATTATCACAAGAACGGTGAGCAAAAATCCCAGAACCACACGGGGGGACCTAGTGAATGACCTGCAGAGAGCTGGGACCAACATAACAAAGGCTACCATCAGTAACACACTACGCCGCCAGGGACTCCAATCCTGCAGTGCCAGACGTGTCCCCCTGCTTAAGCCATTACATGTCCGGACCCGTCTGAAGTTTGCTAGAGAGCATTTGGATGATCCAGAAGAGGATTGGGAGAATGTCATATGGTCAGATGAAACCAAAATAGAACTGTTTGGTAGAAACAAAACTCGTCATGTTTGGAGGAGAGAGAATGCTGAGATGTATCCAAAGAACACCATACCTACTGTGAAGCATGGGGGTGGCAACATCATGCTTTGGGGCTGTTTCTCCGCAAAGGGACCAGGACGACTGATCCATGTACAGGACAGAATGAATGGGGCCATGTATCGTGAGATTTTGAGTGCAAACCTCCTTCCATCGGCAAGGGCATTGAAGATGAAATGTGGCTGGGTCTTCCAACATGACAATGATCCCAAACATACCACCCGGGCAACGAAGGAGTGGCTTCGTAAGAAGCATTTCAAGGTCCTGGAGTGGCCTAGCCAGTCTCCAGATCTCAACCCCATAGAAAACCTTTGCAGGGAGTTGAAAGTCAGTGTTGCCCAGCGACAGCCCCAAAGCATCACTGCTCTAGAGGAGATCTGCATGGAGGAATGGGCCAACATACCAGCAACAGTGTGTGCCAACCTTGTGAAGAATTACAGGAAACGTTTGACCTCAGTCATTGCCAACAAAGGATATATAACAAAGTATTGAGATGAACTTTTGATATTGACCAAATACTTATTTTCCACTATAATTTGCAAATAAATTCTTTCCAAATCAGCCAATGTGATTGTCTGGATTTTTTTTCTCATTTTATCTCTTATAGTTCAGGTCTACCTATGATGCCAATTACAGGCCTCTCTCATCTTTTTAAGTGGGAGAATTTGCACAATTGGTGGCTGACTAAATACTTTTTTGCCCCACTATATGTGGTAGGAGTAATATATCGCGTAGTGTTGATGCAGGGTGAGGGAGTGTTTCCATGGTAGTCCATATTTTTTCGGTAATTGGATGCCACCAAAAGTAGAGTTGGTCTAAGAGTGCGGCATTATAATATGACTTTAAGTGCGGGAGACCAGCTCCTCCTCTAGAGGTTGGGCGTATGAGGAGGTTTGTCGTGCATCTGGGTTTCTTTGAGTTCCAGAGGAATTTAGCAAATATTGCTTGTAATTTGGAGAAGAATGTATTGGGGACTGATATGGGGAGTGTGGGGAATATATAAAGAATTTAGGCAGTATACACATTTTTAGGGTAGCTACCCTTCCCAATTTTGATAACGTGGATGTGCATAGGTTTTTTAGTTCTTGAGGGATTGAATCGAGTAGTTGTTTATGATTTAAGGCGTAAAGTTGGCTTGTCGAGGTGGGAAGTTTAATTCCCAGATAAGGGATGCTGTGTTGTTCCCAGGCGAAAGGGAAGCATTTGAGAAGTATTCCCTGGAGCTTAGTAGGTATATTAAGATTTAGGATAGAGGATTTAGGCGCATTGAGTCTGTAGAATGATACTTCCGTGCAGTTTTGAAGATGTGTATGGATTGTTTGGAGCGATTTGCACGGATTGGTAATCATTAGTATGATGTCATCTGCAAATAGGCTGATTTTATGTTCTCTTTTGAGGTGGGTGATTCCCGTGAATGCTGGGTCATCTCTAAGCTTTGAGGCTAGTGGTTCAATGAGTAGAGTGAAGATTATGGGGGATAAGGGACAGCCTTGTCTAGTACCGTTGGAGATTTGGAAAATCTGTGAGAGAGTGCCATTGGTTAGCACTCTTGCTGAAGGGTTGGAATAAAGGGCAAGGATCACCGATAGCATCCAGTCTGTATTTCCGAACCTTTGGAGTGTGAGTTTCATAAATTGCCACTGTATCTGGTTAAATGCTTTTTCAGCGTCAAGAGATAATAGTAGGGAGGGTTGTTTTGTGGTTTCTATTTTGTGTAAGAGGGAAATTAGTCTCCTAGTTGCCTCCGGAGCTTGGAGACCAGGAACAAATCCTACTTGGTCTGGGTGGATTAGCATAGGCAAGTGGGGAAGCAGTCTTTGGGCTATTAGCTTGGCATAAAGTTTTATCTGTATTGAGTAGTGAAATTGGTCTGTAGTTCTAAACAAGTTTGGGGTCTTTGCCGGGTTTTGGGATAGTTGTGATTATAGATTGGAGCATATCATTAGGGAATGTGCCTGTAGAGGCGGCATGGTTAAAAAATATAGTGTAAGATTTGGGGCAAATGTTTTATAAAATTCGTTAGTGAAGCCATTGTTCCGTGGAGATTTGTTAAGAGGCAAGGTTTTTATAATATTCTCTATTTCCATGAGAGAGAATGGGGTGGAGATAGAGGTGAGTTGCGATGGAGTAAAGTGGGGTAGATTCATGGTGGTTAAGGGGTTTTGTATAGATAGTGTTGTCGGTTGGGGTGTGTCTGAATCGTCTTTGATATTGTACAGAGTCTGGTAGTTGCAAAAGCGTTAGCTATGTCTTGTGGGTTTGTAAGCAAAGTGTGGGTAGTTGGGTGTAGGATTGAGGAGATTTTTGATTTAAGGTGTCTTTGTTTAATTATTTTTGTTAGAAGTCAGTTTGCTTTGTTACCTAGGGAATAAAATTGTGATTTAATTTTTTGAAGGTTGAGGTCATATTTGTGGAGTAAGAGGGTTCGGAGCTGGTTTCTGTCTGAGGTAAGGGATGCAGATGTGGAGGCGTTTGGATTTTGTTTATTAATTTCTTCGTTTAGTTTTATGGAGGCTAGAAGCTGGTCAACTTGTTGTCATCTCTGTTTAGTGATTCTAGAGTTGAGTTGTATGAGAATACCTCGCATGTACGCTTTGTAAGCGGGCCAAAGTGTGGTTATAGAGACATCAGGCGTAGTATTCAGGTCAAAGAAAAGGTTATGAGCTTCTAACAAATGTTTTTGATTTTCTGAGTTCTTTAATAATGCAGAGTTCAGTCTCCATATGGGAGGGAGTGCTGAGCGTTGGGAGTTGTCCAGGATTATGTTGATTGGAGCGTGGCCTGACCATGAAATGGTGCCAATGTTGGATGATGATACGCTTTGAAGAGTCCATTTATCTGTAATAAAAAAGTCGATTCTGGAATTAGATATGTGAGAAGGGGAGTAGTAGGTGTAGTCTCTTTCGGTGCTGTGTTGACATCTCCAGATATCGTAGAGGTCATGATCGTGCAGGAAACGGCTGAAATTCTGTTTGGGGGATCTTTTGTTGGAAGATGTGTCTAGGAGTGGATTGCCGATGATATTGAAGTCTCCGCCGATGATAAGTCTGCCTTGTTTTTAAAAGGAAATGATGGTATGAAGTTTACGGAAGAATCGAGTCTGATTGTTGTTTGGGCCGTAGACGTTCACTAGAGTGTAGAGCATATCGTTGAGTTTGCAGATCAGAATGTGATAGCGACCTTGAGGGTCAACTACTTCCGATATATAGTGAAACTGTGTAGTGTCCTTTATAGCCGTAAGAACGCCATTATGCTTCTTGGGATTAGTGGCCATATAGACGTGAGAGAAACGATGCAGTTGTAGTTTGGGGGTCTTGGTTGTTGCAAAATGTGTTTCTTGTATGAAGAGAATGTCCGCATGAAGTGTCTGGGTTTCCTTTTGGAGCATCGATATTTTAAAAGGGGAGTTCAGGCCACGAACATTTAGAGATGTTATATTAATCATAGTGGATATCCTTGGTATGGTTAGTGGAGTAGTAGGGTTGTTGCTTGAGGCGTTGATCAGGGTTGGACGGGTATGGTTGTAAGGAAATGAGTTTTGTAGTCTGGGCAGCTCGAAAATGGCTCGATCGAAGAGTAAAAAGCTGTGTTCCATGTTCATTTGGAAGATTTAAATAAGTTGGTGGAGTGTTTGGTCGACTGGTGGTGCAGAAGGTGAGGAAAGTGGAAGGGGGTAAAAAAGGCTTGCATAAAATGCAAGAAACATGAGTAGCTTGGTGTGCTACTTCAAAACTGGGGGGTATGAACAAGCATTGACCATAAGGTCATGCCAAACAGTGTCTTGTAACGAGAAAATTTTTCTAATTGGGTCGATCGCCAGAGAGTAGTAGAATGGGACATAGTGGAGTAGAGCATCAGAGGTGAGGAATTTGACGCAGACTGGAGGTATAGTGTGTCAGAGTCAATCTGCTTCCATCTGTTACGTATTCACAGAGGTTGGTGGTTGGGGGTCTGCGGGTAATATGTTCCATGTCTTCAGTAAATCCAAGCCCGCTTCTAATCGTGTGAACTCTTCCCTGGTGTCTGACAGTTATTTTTGTGGGGAAGCCCCATTGGTAACCTATGCCGTAGTTTCGTAAGCCTTTTGTGATGGTAACCATTTTTTTACGGTTAAGGAGCGTGGCTTTCGATAGGTCTGCGTATTGCCTAATATTTGCATGTGATGATGGGAGTGAAGAGAGATTTCTGTTGACATGATTATCTTTTCCTTTATGTGATAAAAATGGATGCGAGCCAAGACATCCCTGGGGATTGATGCTGACAGGAATGACGGTTTGGGTATTCTATGGCGAGCTCCATATCCGAGAGAGACGGAATGAGGTGTTTCATATATTGCTGGATGTAGGGAAGTAATGCCTCATTGGTGATATTTTCAGGAATACCCCTAAATTTAATGTTGTTGCGCCTGGAACGATCCTCTAGATCTGCTAGTTTCAAATTTATTTGTTCGATGTCAGACGTGTGGTCAGCATGTGCGTCAATCAAGTCATTGTGGGCCACAATTATTTCTCCCATCTTTGTCTCAATATGGCGCAGTCTGTGATCTTGTTTTTGAATCACGGTAGTAATTTGGGCTGGTGAAGTTGTTAGATCGCTATGTAGCGTCTGCCTGAGCGAAAGGGGCATGTTTTTCATGCTAATTTCAGATATAGGTTGGTCAGACACAGGGAACGATTCAATTATTGGGAATTCAGTGCCATGTTGAGGGGATGGATGGATGAGAGTCTGGTATGCAGATGTGTTGTCTGTGTCCAGACGTGGTCTGGATTTAGCTGGGCTACTTGTTGTGGGGGACAAGGGAGGAGATGACTCACCAGGGTCCCCTGGGTAGAGCGAGTATTGTAGCCTGGGGTCCGCTTGCTGGGTTATGTCATCCTGAGGAGATCTGTGTGCTCTGTTCCTGCTGCCGGCGCCATCTTGGATCCCTGCATTGACGGCAGGGAAGACGTTTGTTAGTTTTCCTGGCTGCCCAGGTGTTTTGCGGTGGTGGGGCATCACTGGGGAGAGTTGTACACCTCTACCCTTGCTGGCTGTGATGTTCAAATGTCCCGGGGCCGGTGTGTGCCGTGTTGGATCTGGCGGGTGGACGGAGCGTCTCTCTCTACGCATCCATCCAGGAGCCGGCTGCGCATGCTCCCCGTAAACAGAATTTTACAGAAACAAGATGTAACAATTGAGAATAAAAACTAATAAATAAAAACAAAATATATATATTTTTTACACTTCAATCCCCTTTTAGACTTTTACCACTGGGACAGGTGTTCCCTACTGGAAGGGTTCCCCTCACTTTCTGTTTTGAAAGCAACTGTAACATTTTATATTTTCCATCACATTTTATCTGGGTAACAATGGTCACCATGACAGAGAAAGTGAATCTCTCCAGAGGGGATACAGACAGCAATAAAAACTTGAAAGAGGTTCTAATCTTTACTTACTTATCCAAAGCCAAAAAAGAAAATCTATGGCTAGAGATATGCGTGAACCATTTCTTATGCTGTCATAAGATTTACATAAAAATCATAGAATGAGGTTTATTGTAAACCTTCACAAATTTTGAACCTTTCTCCTGTAAGTAAGCTCTCATTGTGGCATTATGGGGTTATTTGAAACCCTTACCAGTCCACCTCCATAACTCATGCTTTGTTTGAAAATGGTATCACACACTTTAAATAAAGGCAATCCTCCCACTCTCACACTTTGAATATAGGCAGTCCCACCCTCTCTCAGTGACCAAATGTGTTTTACTATATATTTATAATGTGATGCACCATTATATTTATTTATACTCAAGGTATAGTAAATATAAATAGTTTAATTTTATACACCCATTTTACTTTATACTGATTATTTATATTTTTCACAGATTAATTGACACCTGCTGTGGGTATTATTATGGATTATCCTATGGATTCCCCTGTCATTAAATTTCCATCTGTCCTTCACCTGCCCCTCTTGGTCTATATGGGTCATACTACCACAGCTTCCAGGGCAGACATTCCCCAATGACCCTATATCCCTGGATACTATGCTATGTTATCTTTGAGCTGTACTATATGGACTTTGCATCTGCTCCTGAGGAAGTGGACTGTGATCCACGAAATGCATTGAGATTTTAGATGCAATTTGTTATAAAATCATGTATTACCATCCGGCATATATATATATATATATATATATATATATATATACACATGCGCGCACACACAAGCATAATAGAATTATGGTGAAAAAAATATGGCTTTGTCCTGTTTTTTATGAATTAGCTCAAAACTGCTATTAATTGGATTTTATTTTATAAGATCTGTATATATGGTGTAATAAATTGTAATCATGTATAATAATTATGTTATCATTTTTATGTGTGGCACATAAAGTCATTTGAAGTCCCACGTAATATTTTTTTGGTTTTGGATATATGGATTTAGGGATGAAGGCACACCACTTCTTATGGTGCTCCAGACCACAATCTTTTTTTATATATCAAGGTAATGTAAGTAGTCAGTGCAGCTGTTAGATTAATTTGCAAATTCATTTGTCCAAAATTCTATTGGATGGATAGTCCATTCACCAAAACACAGTTTGAGGTAAGAGGTTCAAAAGATACCAAGAATTCGTGAGAGACCGAAAGTTTGGAAGAGAGAACAAACAGAAAGGCCACTGTGCACTCTGAATGTGAGAGATTACCAAAAAATGGTCCAAAGGATCTCTACCAGAGACTGATACCTGGTGAACCTCTTATCTCTGTGATTTGCTGAAGCTCTAGGTTCAGGTGGATCATGCTGGACAAGAAAAGATCTTTGCATTATAACGTCATTTTTTGGTTCCATGTTTCTACTCAATATAAAGTTTTGTAGACCCAATTTCTTAGCGACCTCCCTTTAAGAAGGTTTCATACAGTATGAACTGTTGTAAAAATTAACAAGTAGGAATACCAATTCCTTTGGTTAGCAGAGGCTGTGGATTTAGAACCCGAACCCCTTTCCGCCAATGACAGATTCATTTAGATTTGAACAATGATAATTGTATAATCTCAGCAATCTCAGCAGCAATGCTATAAACTGACAGATATCGATTACAGAGAAGTCACAACAAAGGTCTCCCAGCACATTTCCATTAATCTATGAATCATACTCTAAAGGCATTAAATACTGCCATTGGCTGTCATCACACTTAAAAGACTGACGTTTATTACACGTATATAACAAAAGCAGCTTATTAAATGCTGAAGTACTGTTCAAAGATTGAAAAGAAGCTGACATATAGTACAGGCTGCTATTTTTAATCCTTTTTAAGACCTGTTAATAGTTTTCCCAGAGACATGTAATTGGTTAATTAACTCTAATTACATTTGTTTGAAGCAGATCATGGCATCATGATTTTATGCAGATATAGCCTATATTACCCACAATTGGAAGATATCCTTTTTTTGTTTAGTCTATCAGTTGTAATAATGATTCTAATGTCAGAGAGACCATACAAATTGTGCACATTTGTAGTCAGAATGTGTTCAGGGTTTATCTCACATGTCATTTTAATCATTCACCAGCAAAAGCTTAAATCCTTGTTGACAAATGCCTTATCTTAAAAGGAGGTATTTATCAGAAAAGGGTTTAAATACTGTACATGTAAACCCAATCACTAAAATATATGTTGACTGTATTCAGGTTCACTCTCAGTAATCTCTGAAAATGCAGTATCAAATCTTCTAAAAATGTAATATTTTTGTGTGTGTATTTAAAATTAGGTTTAATATTGGCTTTAATTTTTTTTGTTCTTGCCTTGGACAACATAAATCTATCCTAATACTGTAACTGTAACTTGTCTCTCCCAGTTTAACCACTTGCCATGCAGATTTAATGCGGGCCAGTGGCTCTCCTGCATCAGATCACGTACATGATCTGTGACGTCCGGGTAGGGGCATGCACTACAGCACAAGCTGATCATCAGGCCAATGATTTAACCCACTTATTGGCTGAGCAGATAACAGAAGACAGCCCTGTGTTGGTAAACAACACAGAGCTCTCTACAGTCAGCAGTGATGTGCCATTTTTGTCTCCCTGCAAGCAGGGAATAAAAACTGTCACATTGCTTTGTAAAAACAACACACAGTACACACATTAAACATTCTTATACACACAGTTAACCCTTTGATTGTCCCTAAATGGTAACCCCTTCCCAACCAGTGCCATTAGTATAGTGACAGTGTATATTTATTAGTACTGATCACAGTATAAATGTCACTGATGAAGTCAGGGTCAGTTAGGCTCAGTTCACACTAGCTTTGTCAGCAGGCGTCAGACAAGCCTTTGGGCAGCACACAGTGCTGTTCACACTGAAGTGTTAGCGTTGCGTCACGTTGTGTCACGGCAAAACTGACGCCTCGTGTCGAGTCAGGAGGAGTTGAAGCCTCCCATTCAAGTCTATGGTGCCACTCCGCAAATGCCTGGCAGGTTGAGAGGCGGTTGCGAGACAGTTGTGGAGAGTTAATACCATTTAACTTCATTATAGACATTTGTGGTGCGGTTTTAACGCTTGGCAAACGCCTATCAACCGCCTCCAAA
This sequence comes from Staurois parvus, assembly GCF_062004578.1. Lineage (NCBI taxonomy): Eukaryota > Metazoa > Chordata > Amphibia > Anura > Ranidae > Staurois > Staurois parvus. The sequence continues at coordinate 493,148 of NW_028317895.1, read as the reverse complement.
CTGCGCATGGGGTGTTTGGGGAGCATTTGAGGAGTGCTTCCCAAACGCCTGTCTAACGCCTGTCAAATGCTATAGGGTCATTTGGCAAGAGTTAGAAATAAAGTCAAGTGTGAACAAGCCCTAAGTCAGTTCCCACAAAGTATAAGATAGTGTCAGATTGCTCACTATAGGTCACTGATCGCTGCCATTACTAGTATAAAAAAATAAATAAATACAAATTCCAGTATATATATATATTGTAGAAGCTATAACTTTCACACAAACCAATTTATATATGCTTATCGGGATTTTTTTTCCACCAAAGACATGTAGCAGAATACATTTTGACCTAAATTTATGAAGAAATTAGATTTTTTTTTATTGGATATGTTTCATAACAGAAAGTAAAAAACATTGTTTTTTTTTCTCAAAATTTTCAGACTTTTTTCGTTTATATAATAGAAAATAAAAATGTCAGCAATAGAAAGTTCTATTTGTGTGAAAAAAAATTATATAATTTTTGTTTGGGTACAGCGTTGCATGACCATGCAATTACCAGTTAAAGTAGTGTAGTGTATAAAAATGTCAGATACGTCACTTCCGGTCATGCGCACTAGGTGGAACGCACGCTGACCCATAAGGAGGAAGCCATCTTCACAAGCCATGAGGCAAGCCTAAGCAGCACAAGCGCCGAGAAGGGGCTGAAACCCGCGGTATATCGGCGGATGTCAGCGGTGGTTCCTTGGCCGCCTTGGCCCTGTATGGCAGTACCTATGAAGGATTTCTCTTTCATTCCCGTTATCCATAGCACAGGTGGTGAGTGGATTGTTGCAGGACATTAGATATATGGTCCTCTGTGATCTATATGACCTATATATCTTCTATAGAGTGTGAGCTCTGTCAGTGACTTCCCACATATTGTTTGTTTCACTACAGGATGGGGACATCATGGTGCTTTGTATAGGAAACAAGATATACCATATATATTTCAACAGGCAGAAGAGTCTTTGGGATGTGTCTTGTTTTTTCCTACAAAAAGTGGTGTATAGTCCACATGTAGTGGTGAAGAAACCATTTCAAGCAGAGTGCTGCTGTGTGCATCTTTTCTTCCATCCTGGAAATAAATGGGGCATATTCCCATCCAAGAGCTCTAGGAAACAGCTATCTATATTACAGATGAATGGGCCCCAACCACTTGTGCCGGCACAGGAATGTATTGTACAATATATTTGACATTTATGTCTTCCTTCATACAGGCCTGAGGCCTGCTACTCTCCTTTTTGACGCATATTGTGCTTGCTCCATTGCATACATGTGAGATATATATATTTACAGCATAATTTTTTGGATTTCTTGATAGGGATTTGCCATTATGGTTACTGTTTAATCCCTTATATCCTCTATTATGGTATGCCCATGGCATAATTTTTGGATACACCTCCCTAGGGAAGTGTTCACCTGTGTGTTTGTGTTGCAGGGACACTAGACTCATGTAGCCATTTTCCCTGCTACACATACATTTAGACCGGTTTTTGTGTCATTTTAAATGGTTTTAGGTCTGTGTGTATTGTCTCATACTGAGGTGATGGTAAACCAGGGCAAATGCCCATATGTCATATTCATTTGTGTGTAATAAAGCATAATTTTTGGAAATTATTCCTTTAGTGTCACGTTCTGTTCATTATGTAGCCGCTTTTCTGTGAATCTCTTTTCACAACCCTCCTTTTTTGTATGCCTCTTTTGGCTACTGAATGGAGACCATACATTGGGTGACACGTTAATGTATTTAATAACCTCTTTAATAACTTTCTTAGTATAGTGTATAAAAATGGCCTGGTCATGAAGGGGGTAAAATCTTCCAGAGCTGAAGTGGTTAAAGCTGAACTAAAATAAAAACTCAGCTTAGGGCTTCCCTGCACTGCAAGGTTAACTGCTCAAGGTGGAAGAGAAAACACAGTTTTACTTATCCCACATTTCCACAGCAGCTGGAGGTCCATTTTTCTCCAAAGGCTCAGGGTTGTGGACTGGCTCTTAGGGTCTTCATTTATAATGGAGGACTGCTGGTCCCACATTGTACATAACAGTGATGAATGAACAGAGCAAGGCTTGGTTTGCTGGACACTCAATAAATTCAGAGGGAAGTTCACTAACACTGAAAATAGTTGAATGACGTTTAACCACTTGCCGCCCAGCCACCGCATATAAACGGCGGCAGGGCGGCGCTCGTAGGCAAAAGCACGTTTTTAAAACGGCTGCCTTCAAAACAGGTAGGGGGCACGCGCGAGGCACGCGCCCGCCCTACCTGTCCCACGGGTGTCAGCAGCGGGTCTCCGCCGCCGGGTCACAGCCAGTTTTTACCAGCCGTTTTCCCGCGATGAGCGGTGATCACTGACACAGTGATACACACAGCCCTGCTCTGTGACAGTTCGCCGACAAGCTGCAGAGGGAGAGAAGAGTTTCTCTCCCTCGATCAGCTCCCCCCTCCCTCCCCCTGTCCAGTACACACCCCCGCCCCCTAGTAAAACACTCCCCTTACACAGCAAATTCTAAAAATGTTAACCCCTTCTTCCCCAGTGACATTAGTACAGTTTCAGTGGTTTTTTTTCACTGATCACTATTGGTGTCACTGGGGATGTCAGTGACCCCAAGTCAGTTCCCCCCAGTGTCAAAATGTCCGCCGCAGTCCCGTAGTTCAGCCATAAGTCGCTGGTCACCGTCATATGTCGCTGATTGCCGCCATATGTCGCTGATCTGCGCCATTATTAGTATAAATAAAAATTCAAAATCCCAGTATCTTTCCCGCCATTTGTAAACGCTATAACTTTCACGTAAACCAATTAATTTACACGTATTGGTTTTTTTTTTAGCAAAGACATGTCGCAGAATGCATTTTGGCAGAAATTTATGACTAAATTTGATTTTTGCATTTTTTTTTTACTGGACATGTTTTATAGCAAAAAGTCCAAAATATTGTTTTTTTTTCCTCAAAATTGTCAGCCTTTTTTTTTATAGCGCAAAAAATAAAAACCGCACAGGCGATCAAATACCACTGAAAGAAAGCTCAATTTGTGGGGAAAAAAAAGATGTAAATTTCATTTATGTACCGTATTGCATGACCGCGCAATTGTCCGTTAAACTAGCGCAGCGCTGTATAGCAGAAAAATGGCGTAAATTGCAGTATTTATACCATAGATTGTAGACGTATAACTTCCACACAAAGCAATCAATATACACTTATTGGGATTTTTTTTGTACCAAAAACATGTAGCAGAATACATTTTGGCCTAAATATATAACCAACTTTGAGTTTACTATATATTTTTTATAGCTGAAAGTAAAAAATATTGTTTTTCTTCAATATTTTTGGCCTTTTTTTGTTTATAGCGTGAAAAATAAAAAGCGCACAGGTGATCAAATTACACCGAAAGAAAGCTCTATTTGTGTGAAAAAAAGACGTCAATTTCGTTTGGGTACAGCATTGCATGACCGCGCAATTATCAGTTGAATTAGTGCAGCGCTGAGTAGCAAAAAAGAGGCCTGGTCATTAAGGGGGGTAAATCCTCAGGAGGTCAAGTGGTTAAGGAAGCCAAATGTAGTTATTTATTTCTGGCCTTTTTTCCAAGGCTAATTTGCAATCTTTAGTTAAAAAAGGGTAGCTGGACACTGCCATAAGGAACATGTACCAGGGGAACAAAATTTTTTTTGAAAAACACCATTTAGTGGGGAGAAGGTCTTTTATTGTGGCTTTAAGGATAACAATAACCCCTTTATGACAACTTGGGCATGTGTTAAAAAAAAACTGTACATATCTTTGCAACTACTTACTATACCCAGGAGACGTATACCTGGTTTTGTTCAGGACAAACTGGGCTTTCATTTGGTTGGAAATGTTAATGGATATCTCCTGCTTTTTATTATAACAGAACAACTGACCCCAAATATTTTTTTTCTAAAATGTACATTTTAGTTGTGCTGTATATTTCTTGCCATTACCCGATTCACCACCAAAATGACATTATAATATGAATTCTCCTACTCCTGATGTTCATACCACATTTTTTTAACTTACCAAAACCTGACACTAAATAATTGTATTTTTTTTTTAATTCTACCTAACCCTAGGTTTACACCTAAGTGTTTTCTGCAGCATTTTGCAAAAACGCAGTACAGTCCATTTAACATGATTTCCTATGGGACAGGTTCACATCTGTGTGTTTTAACCCGATGCGTTTTTTGGAAAGGATCAGGTATTTTTTTAATGCAATAAGTTGCATTTTTTTGTTCTATAGACTTCAATGGAAATGCTGCAGAAAAACATGTATTGCGTTTTTGCTGCATTTTTGCCACGATTTTGATGCGTTTTGCATTTTAAATCTGCCTAGCAACAAGAAAAATGAAAAAAATGAAAACAAAAATAAAAAATGTAGCAAAAACGCGGCAACAACGCAAGTGCTAAAACGCAAAACGCAATGCAGAAACGGCTCAAACGCAACCTGCATAGGTGTGAACCTAGCCTAAAACATACTCATCCTGACCTCTGGCCTCTGACCCTGCCCCTGACACTAACCTAGATCAAGGTCTTATTGAGCTATTTTATCTTTATTTTTTTAATTAATATTATTTTTTCTTCTGCACACAAGACTGTTTTTGTTTTAGTTTTCATTCTTAGTCCTCGTGCACACTGGACATTTTTACAGCTGCTGTTTTTGGCTTTTGACGTTTTTTGATGTTTTTTTCTACAGCTAGTAAACCCCCCAGCATGTTATCCTATATGTCCATGCACACATAGACTGCAACCAATGTTTTTTGGCAGGGAAGTTTTTTGGCTGGAAAAAAAAAAGGACTAGTGGGTTTCTAGAGGAGTTTTTTAGTTGTAACAATGCTCTAATGCTGAAAAACGCGGCAAAACGTGGTAAATCGCTGTAAACCAGTGTTTTTGGACTTTTTTTGACCGAAACAAACATTTTTTGCAAGATGCTAAAAAAAGCTGAAAAACTCAAGTTTTTAATTTGACTTTACACAGCTAACGTTACCGGCATTATCAAAACATTCAGTGTAAACAAACGCAAAACAGGGCGCACTCTCTTTGTGCATTACTGTGGCTAAACACGAGTTTATTGGAAAGCATAAAAATGCATACTCACAAACCAAAGGGGAATAAAAACAGAAAGACAGAGTCCGTGATGACGGTTCAAAGTGACGGTAGACCCTTGGTGAGGTAGGCTAACTCGTTTCAGGAGACCTACTCCCTTCTTCAGAGCCCTGACTCTATATTTCTGTTTTTATCCCCCTTTGGCTTGCGAGTATGCATTTTTATGCTTTCAAATAAACTTGTGTTTCACCATAGTAATGCACAAAGGGAGTGCGCCCTGTTTTACTTTTGTTTACCTGACAGTTACAGTAATCCCAGTCAGCATGACGATTTCAGCGCTGGTTTAATTTTTTCATTTAAAAAACCCAGTGTGCATGGAGCCTGATCCTTTTTTTTCCTAGGAGAAAAAAATACATTGTATCTTTTTTTCCCATTCAGAAGAGGAAAGAATTACAGGGGTGGGTTTTACTTTCACAGTAAGCATGTGATTGGGAGCTGGTCCTCCTGGTCCTTGGCACCTGACCCCTTAGTATGAGACTAGGGACAACTCAGTCTTCATCCTGAGAGTGCTTGAAGGAGGACAATTCCAGCACAAATACTGGTGATCATATACAGTATGTGGCACCTCAGAAGAAAGCCTAACTCCATGATACTAATACATATACAGGATGTGTGACTTTAATCCTTTATATAGCATTGGGGATGCCTCAGACCTGCACATAAAACTGTGGATGTACTCCTTTATAAGTGAACTATGTTTACAAACAGTGTCCAGGGATTTATAATTTAGCAGCAGCAGCACTACCAACAGTAAATAACAAATCCCTGGCTGACTACAAAGTGTTCTGTGATTGGACAATGGGCATATTAATGTCATGATCTCCACTCCACCAATCACAGAATGATTGTTTTCTATTATAAGAATACAATACTTGTTTGAATAGAGGAGCTGCACAGAGGGTGACTTGCTGTGATCGCAGTGCTCCAGCCTTGTCAGTTTATCAGTTCTACAGTGCTTACCACATTGCCAGAGGCTGCTTGTAAGAAGAAGCAGCAGCCACCAGTGGGACACACATCATAAGAGGTACTTTATTGGTACCTAGCTAATATCCCAATAATGTTTTTGCCCACACTTCAGTTTTATTATGAGTCTGTTTAGAGTGACAATCTGTCTTAAAGTGTTACTAAACCCAGGAGCCTGCATTCACTCTATATGGTCTCCCACAGTACACACAACATGGAAATGCAATTATTTTAGTAAATATAAACTGCTAAATACCTTTTCTCATCAGCAGACTCTCATCTAGTGACTTCAGCAGAGCACTGGTTAAAGCTTGTTTTCTTTCTGCTCTAGGAGGATGTGAAACCTTTGACTCTCTGTCTGGAGAGTGCTGATTTGCCCTTAGCTGATCACATGCACTCTCCCCCCCAAAAAAAAACCTCTCTAGCAATACACACCAAACCGAGCATGTGCATGTGACTGCGGATTCAGTCTGTATCAGGTGGTCATTTCAACAAGGGGAGGGGCAGAGAAGAAGCCTTTTTACACAATGCAGAGGATTAACCCCTTAGGTTCCACAGTGAGTATAACAAGCATACTTTACTGCCTATAGAGATTGATTTTACTGTTGTGGATTTAGTAACACTTTAAGTAATACATCTGTTCAGACGTGTTTACAGTTGTTACAGTTTTTGCACATTTAGAGTATCCACTTCTGCTTAACAATAAATCAATTGGATTTTGTCTTCTTTATTGAACAAATCTGGTACATATTTTAGAAAAGCTTTTTTTTATGAAAGCGTTGTCGGGTTTAAAGGTATGACATATGATTAGAGCTCCATTGCATCCTTCATAGATCAGCTTGATGCCCAACTTTAATGTTAGTAATTTCACCTTTTTGTTGACTGAACCTTCCACACATATCTAATATATAACCTTTATAGTAATACTGCCTTGAAGGATCTCATTTCTTCACTAGAAAAAAAACAAGCTTTCCTATAATACACTCTGCCAATAACTTAACCCTGTTGTAAATATCTTTTAAAAGTTTTTTTTTCATCCTGCAAATGCTAGAAAAGACATTTTGAGGTCCCACACTCATTTATCCCTGTCTGAACTGAATGTACATTACAGAGGAAATACAAGGTTAAGGCTTCACAGGTTAATAACATAATGCTCTATCAACAATTTATGCAGGGTAGGAACAGAAAATTCATTTTACGGCACTGCTTCACAGAATCATGGATTATTCAGGATCATGGTAAACAAACTAGATAGGAAACACTCATTAACCACTTGCTGACCCCACACAGTACATTTACTGCGTCAGGTCAGCTCGTACAGGTACAATTATGTACCTGCATGTCATAGCTTTCTTCCGGCTCTGTTCGCGCATACATGCGTGGACCCATAAGACTGTGCTGTCATTGGATGCAGGACAAGCCGATCAGTGGGTCCCGGCCAATGATTTATGGATGGGACTTGCTGATCGGCTCAGCAAATGACAGAAGGGAGCTCTGTGTTGGTAAACAACACAGAGCTTTCTTCATACTGCATAGATGTGCCTTTTTTCTTCCTGAAAGCAGGGAGTAAAAACAGGTGCATTGTTTAGTAAAACACCACACAGTTAACACACTAAACATTGTTCAGTACATATTTAACCTTTTGAACCCCATGCTAAAGTAGCGCAGTGCCGACTGAGCAGAGAGAATAAGAATAAATAGGATTAAAAAAAGACTTCTATGAATTGTTCAGAGTGTGGCAATCCCACAGCCTACATGCAGCACCATAAAGTCCATTCATCATCTTCTTGGATGATGCCGGGGGGGGGGGGGTAGAGATGGATTAAAGCAGAATATCATTCTAGGCAAGATAGCGGATCCCCCCTACCACCACCCTTTAGCACTTTGATTGATATTAATAGTAACTGCAATAGTCACAGAGAAAGCTCCCTATTTGCATTGTCATTATTGGCATGGTTTGGTCCATTAGACACCAACTGCTTTGACCAGTTGTGCTATCCGTCTGGATTATTGCAGGAGCATGGACTTTATCTTGGCCTCCTACGCTGCTTTGTGAGTAATCTTGAATATCCAGAGGGCTAATAATGAAGTAGAAGAATAAAAACATGGACTTCCTTTATGGGTCACTGTCAATGCCATTGGTATCTTAGACCAGGTAGGGGGCTGCTGGGAATATGCTAAAAATAGAGATTTTGTTCTTCACTTCATATTACCGAGGTATGACAGTATGTGAGATGAAGTATAATCAAAATAATCTGTCACCATTGGAAAATGTTTTCTAAACTTCTGTTTTGGTGACATTTGTAACATTTTGGAATTCCCATCACTTTCTCGCTCAGCGATGGGGAAGGCATGGGTTATACCTCTTCCCATGTTTATTCAAAAAAGAAACATAATTTGGCTAGTGAAATAATTTAATGACTATGGGCACTTTCTGCAAAAAGCATTGGGTGAAAACAGGGCCACATTTGCTTTAAAACAACTTGTATTGTGGATAATCCAACATTAGAACTGGAGAGGTTAGACAGGAGCTGCCGAGTGCTCGAATGGTCAGTCCGCCCCTGGTTTGGTGACACTCCTCTAACAATCTCTTGACAATGTCATTACTTTGTATCTGTAAGTATATAAATTCCTGTTATATAATATCAGAAATTAGTATTCAAAATTTTTGTCAATGAGGTTAATGTGGCATTCTGACTGACATAGAAACTTCATAGTGGCGCTTTAATTGGTTTTAAAGGAGACTCGCAGAAATTTTTTATTGAAATGTAAACAGTTCAAGTACAGTAAATAACCTGAAATGGAACAAAGGCAAGCGGTAAACTGCCAGAGGTGAAAAAAAAGTTTACTTTAACAAAATTGAAAAATAATGTATATTTCAGAGGTATACAAAAAGGCATATTTTCAGGGTATAAATAATGAGTTAAAAACTCACAGTTGTTCTGCAGCAATATAAGTAAATTAGGCCTTGAACGTTTATGCTAACAATTCCTACAGGTGTCCCAACTTTTGTTATTACTTGAGAGTTCTCTATCTGTCAGTGTTGAAATAGACTGTGTTACTACACCCCCTTAAGCAAAATTTGGACAGTATTGTAAGGCAGGAAGTAGTATATTGCTCTCAAAATGGTGAAAAATAGACAATTAACAAAGGAAGACAGACAGACCATTAAAACCCCTAAAAGTGTAGGTCTGTCCTTCTGGAGAAATTTCAAAGAAAGCCAAAATGTTTGTGAGTGGTTTCTTACACCATCAAAGGGCACATGTAAACTGGAGGAAACTCTGACAGGAGGAGGTCTGGCAGACCCAAAGCCACATGAGAATCAGAATGCAAGCTTCTGACAGTCAACAATTAGCGTGACAAGCGGCCCACAGGATAATAGCTTCAAGCATAGTTTAAAACTGATAGAAGTATGCAAGTCTCAGTTTCAAATGTGAAGAGAAGCCTTTGAATCTTTGCTAAGATGGCAAAGTAAGAAAAAGAAGCTTGCCTGGGACATGAAGTACAGCCAGCGGACTACCAAAGACTAGAAGGTCTTATGGACCAATGAATCAAAATCTGAGATCTTTGGTTCATCACACAGGGTTTTTGTATGCTGTCAAGTAGGTGAAAGGATGGTTCCTTGGTGTGTGTAAGGGAATTCCCATGAGACAGCTGGCGAATAGACCTGTGCATGTGCACAGAAATGCGCGATCACGCACGCGCACATGCACGGCGAAGATTGGCGCCAGACGGATTATTTAAAACTTCCTCAGCCTGTGCTGAGTGCTGACTGGTCTTCAGCTGTTCCCCGTTTCCTGCTTGTTCCTGTGTGATTCCTTTGTTGCTGACCCAGCTTGTTCCTGACCTGACTCTTGATTACTCTCCTGCTTGATACTTGTTCATGACCTCAGCTCTGCTCCTGACTTTGGCTTGCTTTTGATTTGGTACCTCGCTGTCCACCCGTAGATGACCCCGGCTATTCCTATGACATTGCTCCTGTCTCCCATCCCAGCTTCCTGCCTTGCTCTGGTGCAAGCCTGGCGATCTACCATACCAGCTCTGCATATCGCTACTGTTCCTGAATCGGAGATTCATCAGTCTTCCAAAGTCTCCAGCTGCAAGAGCTGCAACCAATATCTGCTGGCACTCTCGTCCCCCTGGTCCCTAGACACCCTCTGTTCCACTTCCAGTGGGGTCAGGGCTAGTGACACAAGTGAGGTTGACCTCGTCATTTTAGTCTCCAATCAGGTACGTGACAGTGTGACACCAACTGTCAAACATGGGAGAGGAAGCATGATGGTCTAGATCTCTTTTGCTGGATCCAGAGTCGGTGACCTGCATTGAGTGAGTGGCACGCTGAGCCAAAACTACTACTACTGCATTTAGGAGTGACATTCAATACCCACTGGAATATGCTCAATTGGTCAGGTGTTTATCCTACAGTAAGAGAATGACCAAAAAACATACCTCCAGACTGTGTCAGCACTACCTTAGAAGAAAAGAGCATCACAGTAGGCTTCAAATCATGGAATGGCCAGCACAGTCTCCAGACTTAAAGTGGTTGTAAAGGCTCAAGGCTTTTTACCTGCATGCATTCTATGCATGAAGGTAAAAAACCTTATGTGTGCAGCAGTTCCCCCAACCCCCTCAATACTTACCTGAGCCCCATATTGATCCAACGAAGTGTACGACAATCTTGGCTGTCTCGGGTCTATTGTCTCTTCATTGGCTGAGACAGCAAGCAGGAGCAATTGGCTCCCGCTGCTGTCAGTCACAGCCAGTCAGTCAATGAAGAGAGAGCCAGTCAAACAGGGGCCAAACTGTGGCTCTGTGTGTGAATGGACACACGGAGCAGTGGCTTGGGAATATGCCTGCTCCGGTGCCCCCATACCATGCTGCTTGCTATGGGGGCACCCGACAGAAAGGAAAAGCCAGGAGTGACAGCAGGGGACCCGAGAAAATGAGAATCTGGGATGTTCTGTGCAAAAGCACAGCACATAGCAGGTAAGTATAACATATTTGTTATTGAAAAAAAAAAGAACATTTAATATCACTTTTAACCCCATTGAGCTAGTTTGAGATGAACTGGACAGAAGGGTGAAAGCAAAGCAACCTAGAAGTGCAATACATGTGCAGGAACGTCTGCAATAGTGTTGTGAAGAACTTTTTCTGAACAATATTTGATTTCTGTTGTAGAAAGAATGTCACGAGTGTGTTTGGGATTTTGGAGAGTCAAAAATGTAGAATAGATTTTGTAAAGAAAATGCTTTATCTTCAAAATCTTCAGAATATTTAATATAGGATGTAAAAAGAAAAACATTTGAAACCGCAGTTTATATATATTTTTTAAAGCCTGCAACAAATGTATAAACTGCTATTGTGGTTATGAGCCAACTACTCGTGGAAAGATTATTGGACATTCAGTAGTTTAATTAATAACTCCTAGCCATAATGAATACAGAATAAATGTTATCAGTCAATTATATGAACTCATGGTTATTTCAACAGTTTCATGAGTGTAAACAGTAAAGGTTCACCTGGTGTGCAATGTAATGTTGGCTATAGTCAATCTGTTTTATTTCTGAAAGGAACAGGAGGTTAAAGCAGGATTTAATTACTATGGGTATTTCCACTGAAGACAACAGTGATCAGCTTAGTTTACAAACATCCATTCATTTGGTGCTTAACAGTGGCTTGGTAAATGGAAAGATTAATGTTGATTTAATTACCTATACTACACAGTATTCTTGCTTCTCTTTTCCATGTTATTTGTTCCAATTTGGAAGTTACAGCGGCAAGACCATGAGAATACTGTTGTTTTGTTTAACAAAATAAAGTATATTCTTGGCAAAAATTTTGATGAAAGAACTGGTGGCAAATATAATACCTTTTCTGTTCTATACTCAGTAAATGAAAAAAACTGGATTGTTACTGAATCAAAGATGATGGACTCCTTAGTGTTTTATTTAAACCACATGAATGTATTCAGAATTGTAATGTTACTATACAAATATGCCTGTATGTATATTTCCATTTACAAAAAATACATACTTGTGACTGCTGGGTGCTACTAGAGGCAGCAAAAGGGCTTGCTCAAACTCCGACCTCCGACCAGACAATGCACAAAAGCAGCTATGCTCCATCTTTCAGCACTTGTACTGTTTAGTTACACTTGAACATGGTCCCACCAGGACTATCCCCCCTCTCCTCCCCTCTGCATGTATTTTAGGGGAAGACAGAGATGACCACATGAATTAGCCACTACTCCTTCATTATCCTGTATCAGTTTTGACCAAGTTTTATTGCTTTGACCTCAGTGCTGAAAAGTGACTGGTCAGATCAAGTGTCTGCCAGGTGTCTCCGGATTAGAAAATAAGCTAAACAGCCTTATATTTTGCTTAGTAAGATGGTTCACATATATGTATTTCAACTTTGTATTTAGCTGTTTGTCTACACTTGCACTTTAAGTATAATTTCCTTTCCTTCTAATATTACCTTATTGGTAGTTATTGACATCTCATTGCAGAGAACCTAACATTTTAAAGGACCTTTCTATAAAGGTCAAAATTGCTATTTTAATCTTTTTTTTCATGAGAAGTATCATTCCCAACAGTTATCCTTACTTATTAAGCTACACTACACAATTAGCCCATGCTTTTTGTCACATTTTCATATTTTAAAAGGTGAATTAGTTATTAATTGTTTTTTGTTTTTCAGCAAAACTTTCCATATTTTTATATCACTCCACAACATATAACCATGATTATTCTTAATGTAATGTATGCCTTCTTATAACAACCTATTTTCATCCTTCAGAGAGACTGTGATCATGTTTTTGCACATGTGCATAAATTTGCACATAGCTTTGGGCATGGAAGTTTAACCAAGCATGCAAGGATGCCCATGTGCACACACAAAGGAACGTGTGAACATGGGTGCACAGGCATGTCCGCTCTAGATTCTGATGCCTAGTAGACTATATAAAATTGAGGCTTGCATGTGATCATTGCTGGATGGTCTTTCAGTTGGTATCTCTGTTATTGTTGATCCTAAATCCTGTATCCTGTTTGACTGTTGTGACTGTTATAGACCTGGTTTTTGTCTGCCCTGCCTCTGGACTACCCCTGCTTGTTTATATCTACTAAATGTAAATGGTCAAAAAAGTACCACATCCCTATTTGATTTGGACTAGTAATACATTTGACATGGTGGGATTTTTAAGGCACAACACAATTGTTCTGTTAAAATATACAGTTTATTTATGTACACACATATTGGGTAGATTATCCCACATGTAGGTTGCAGTGAGGAGGCCGTATGTTGTTAGAATTATCTATAATGTATATTAAAATGCATATTTTTAATTATTTATCATTATTCCTCAGGGCATAACTCCAAGTATATATATGTGCATAAACATGCACGCCCCCCCACCCAAAATTAACCCTTAAAACGTATAACGTTATATATACATTTTAAGGATTAATTTTGTGTTTGGTGGTGTGCATGTATGCGCACAAATATATATATATATATATATATAAATATAAGCCCTAAGGAATAATGAGAAATAAATAATTAAAATACGCATTTTATTATACATTATAGATTGTAAGCTCTAACGAGCAGGGCCCTCTGTTTCCTTTTGTACCTAACTGTATTGTAACTGTAATGTCTACCTTCATTCTGTAAAGCGCTGCGCTGTTGGCGCTATATAAATCCTGCATAATAATAATAGATAATTGCAACAACTCTAACCTATATGTGGGATAGTCTACCAATATGCTGCTGCAATGTCCACTGTCCAAATTATCTTAGTGGGACCTTCATATTTATACGTGCTTCCCTGCTTGAAGCCTCCGACAACTATCTTTTCTTCCCCTTTTCAGCTATACGGAAACTAAACAGCCATATATGTACATTGGGTGGAATATAATAATAAGTGTTAACAATATGTATGTTTTTATATCAAACGATATTCATCTGCAGATCCTGATGAAGTGGATAAAATCCAAGAAACGCGTTTAGCTTTTTGGGAGTCTGAATATGTAATCTGTAATGTATTGGAAATGTAAGTCTCAACATGTGTGTTTTTAGACACCAAATCTGGTTTAAAAAAATCCCACCATGTCAAATGTATTGTTTATGTCTACTGCCTACCGTTGTTACTGACCTTGGCCTGGACTCTTGACCAAGATTCTGCTTATCAATTCTGTACCTCGTTGCCCTCATGTTGTCATTAACTGCTTGTCTCTGACCTTTAACCTCCCTGGCGGTATGATTATTTCCGATTTTTGGTGCTGAAAGCGGTACCATTTTTTTGCATGGAGATATGTATTTTTTTTATTGTAGGCTGTAATTTTTAGGAAAAACTCACTGAAATCTGTCCGAACAAGAGTCTAGTAAACATCCCGGGTATGATAAAATTTGAAACACAAAATCATAAATTATAATTTAATAAATAATCATAAAAATAATATAAAAATAATAAAAAATTTAATTCAATAATATAATCAAACCAAAAACACTGAAATGTGAAATAGAGCGCCAAGTTCGCACATCGCTGAGCAAAGTCGCAAAATCGTTTTCAGTTTCTGATGACGAATTTCCCCCACGAATCATTATCACTCAATTCTGCAAGTGGTTCTGATTTACTATCGCTGTTCTCTAGCTGATCTAAACCGCTTTTGACCTAAAGGGACACTTTTTGGACGCCATGGACATTTCTCAGTTTCCAGGCAGAAAGAATAGACAAAATGCAGGCAGGGCGCAGGACAAAGCACTAGGGACAAAATGTATGTGAAATAGGTTGAAACAGCAATGTTTTACTGTGTAAAATGTAAAAAAAAAAAAATGACATTTTTTAAAATTTTTAAATTTCCCGCCGGCGGCGGCGGCGGCGTCCGTACGTCCCGACGTCACAGGGACAGGACACAGAAGCCGGATGCCGGCATCGGCCGGAGGAGATGGCCGGGGACGCTGCAGGGGACACATCGTGGGAGCGCAGGGTAAGGTAAGTGAAGAACACTTGCCGGAGCAGTGCCGCAGGGTAAGCCCGAGTGTAGCTCGGGGTTACCGCTTTTGGTACTGAAATGTTACCCCGAGCTACACTCGGGAATACCGTCAGGGAGGTTAAGTCCATGGTTCCAGTTTCCAGGCACCTGCACTCTTCCATTGCTTTAGCAGTCCCTATCTAAAACTCCAGGGGAATTGTGCAAGAGGCCACTCTCATCATCTTAGACTGCTCATAGAGGTATGTAACACGTATTCACATGCCCTTATTTCTAGCACAAAATCCCAAAAAACAAGAAGCTCAGTCTCTGCTCATGGGTCATCACAACTTTGATGGTTGTGCTCTTCCCCTTACTCTGTATATAACCTTAAATCTATTTCATTTAGTATGTTCGGCATTATGTCTCACTGTTTTCCTAAACATTTTTTTGTGAATCTATTGCAAAGCTTCTTACCAGGAGATCCTGCCAGTAACAGTACAGCTGACGACACTAAACCATTGCCTTACAATTAGCAGCAGCATTTCAGTTGGCTGTTGGGCTACCTATTAAGTCTACCATATAGGAATCCCAGTAGTTAACTAAAGGAGTGCAGAAGGCAGGCTGACAAAGCTGTTGTTAACTGAGATGGAGTGGCTTGGTGCTGTCAGCTGGAAAGAGACAGTTCTGTTATTGATAGGATCTCCAGCTAAAAAAACATTACAACAGATTCACAAAAAGCATTGTGCTTAAGAAAAGTACATAGAGTGAGGCATAATGCCATACATAGGGACAAATAGGTTTAGGGATTACATATGCTTTAAAGTGGCCTCATTAGTTATACACTGCTCAAAAAAATTAAAGGGACACTTTGAAAACACATCAGATCTCAATGGGGAAAAATATCATGCTGAATATCTACACTGATATGGACTTGGTAATGTGTTAGGAACGTAAGGATGACCTATCGTTTGATAAAAAGGAAGATTCAAAGACACCCCAAAAATCAAAGTGAAAAAATTATGCAGCAGGTTAGTCCATTTTGCTGAAATTTCATTGCAGCAACTCAAAATGGTACTCAGTAGTTTGTATGGCCTCCACGTGCTTGTCTGACAACATCGGGGTATGCTCCTAATGAGACAACGGATGGTATCCTAAGGTATTTCCTTTCAGATCTGGACCAGGGCATCACTGAGCTCCTAAACAGTCTGAGGTGCAACCTGGAAGGGTTGCATGGACAGAAACATGATATTCCAGAGGTGTTCTACTGGATTTAGGTCAGACGAGTGTGGGAGCCATTCAATGGTGTCAATTTCTTCATCCTCCTGGAACTGCCTGCATACTCTTACCACATGAGGCCGGGCATTCCCGTGCGCCAGGAGGAACCCAGGATCAACTGCACCAGCGTAGGTTCTGGCAATTGCTCCAAGGATTTCATCCCGATACCTAATGGCAGTCACGGTTCCATTGCCTAGCCTGTAGAGGTCTGTCTGTCCCTCCATGGATATGCCTCCCCAGACCATCACTGACCCACCACCAAAACGGTCATGCTGAACGATGTTACAGGCAGCATAACATTCTCCATGGCTTCTCCAGACCCTTTCACATCTGTCACATGTGCTCAGGGTGGACCTGCTCTCATCTGTGAAAAGCACAGGGCACCATTGGTGGACCTGCCAATTCAGATGTTCAATGGCAAATGCGGGCACAGGGCCACTAGAGGATGTCGGGCCCTCAGGCCACCCTCATGAAGTATGTTTCTGATTGTTTGTTAGAGACATTCACACCTGTGGCCTGCTGGAGGTCATTTTGTAGGGCTCTGGCAGTGCTCATCCTATTCCTCCTTACACAAAAGAGCAGATACTGCTCCTTCTGATGGGTAAGGACCTTCTATGGCCCTGTCCAGCTCTCCTAGAGTAACTGCTTGTCTCCTGGAATCTCCTCCATGCTTTTGAGACTGTGCTGGGAGACACAGCAGACCTTCTGGCAATGGCACATATTGATGGAGGAGTTGGACTGCCTGTGCAACCTCTGTAGAGTCCAGGTATCGCCTCATGCTACCAATAGTGACACTGACCCTAGCCAAATGCAAAACTAGTGAAAAACAGTCAGAATCAGAAAGCTGAGTAGGGAAAACAATGTCAGTAGCCTCCACCTGTAAAACAATTTCAGTTTTGTGGGTCGTATCATTGTTGCCCATCTAGTGCACCTGTTGTTAATTTAATTAGCACCAAATCAGCTGAAACTGCTTAACAATTGCCTCTGCTGCTTAACTAACCCGTTCAATATTCCTGGAGTTTCATTGACTTGATGCTATACTCTGATTAAAAAGTGTTCCTTTAATTTTTTTGAGCAGTGTACATTTCGCTTGAATTTTAGCCAGTTTGTCTTATTTTAATCATTTCAATCACTTTGACATTGAAAACGTTTAAACCTTTAAACTGGAGAAAAACTGTGGCAAAATAGGGTAAAATTTGTGAAAAAAGATGAATTAGTCTCTATAAATAGGTCCCTAAGAGTCAATCTCCACAGTGATTTAGAATTATAGACCTAGATGACTAGTGGAAGCAGGGAAAGAGAACCGTATATTTCATCCTGTAGTTTTAAACTAAATATAGCTTGAAATAACGTCAGATGCTACAGAAATAATTGGTGACCTCAACTACTACCACACAATAAACTATAATGTGCTCTACTATTTTGTTTGCTTTGCCTACCATGTTAATTTTTTAAATCTATAACACAGTGTATAATTTTCTGCTAAAATCATGTTTTCACATTTGGTTTATTTGTTATATTAAAAAAAATATATATTATTAGGAACACCAGTTTAATTGACTGGTAACACAAATTGCTAATTAGCCAATCACATGGAAGCAACTCAATGCATTTAGACATCTAGACGTGGTGAAGACAACTTGCTGAAGTTCAAACTGAGCATCACAATGGGGAAAAAGAGGAATTTAAGTGACTTTGAACATGGCATGGTTGTTGGTGCCAGACAGGCTGGTCTAAGTGTTTCAAAAACTGCTGACCTACTAGGATTTTCACGCACAATCATCTCTAGGGTTTAAAGAGCATGGTTCGAAAAAGAGAAAATATCCAGTGAGAGGTAGTTGTGTGGACAAAAATGCCTTGTCGATGTCAGACGTCAGAGGAGAATGGGTAGACTGGTTTGAGATGATAGAAAGGCAACAGTAACTCAAATAACCACTCATAACAACAAGGTATGCAGAATACCATCTCTCAATGCACAACTCTTTGAAGCAGATGGGCTACAGCAGCAAAAGACCACACTGAGTGCCATTCCTGTCAGCTAAGAACAGGTAACGGAGGCTACAATTCAGACAGGCTCACCAAAATTGTACAATAGAAGATTGGAAAAATGTTTCCTGGTCTGATGAGTCTCGATTTCACTAGAGATGGTTGTGTGTTAAAATCCCAGTAGATCAGCAGTTTTTTAAATACTCAGACCAGCCCGTCTAGCACCAACAGCCATGCCACATTCAAAGTCTCTTCTTCCCCATTCTGATGCTCGTTTTGAACTGCAGCAAGTCGCTTTCACCACATCTAGATGCCTAAATGTATTGAGTTGCTGTCAAGTGATTGGCTGATTAGCAATCTGTGTTACCAAGCAATTGAACAGGTGTACCTAAAAAAGTAAATATGTATATATAGTCTATTCCAAACATCAACTACTCTTTTAGTAACATAATACTTTCTAGAATTAGTATTGAACTTTCCTCTTGCTACTTTGAGGTCATGTCCCCATGTTCTTGATCTTATGTTCATATTGAAAATACTGCCCTCCTGAACTAGTTCACCCCCTTGATGTATTTAAAGGTCTCATCCATGGCTCCCCTTTCCCTTCTTTCCTCTAGATATTAAGTTCTTGACGTCTCTCCTAATATGTTTATCACCTATATGGATTTTTATTTGAACAGAGGCAGTCAACAAGTGGAAAGGCAGGGTTGGTCTTTCTTACTGTAAAACCCAGCATACTCTAGAAAACTAAAAATAAAGGTGCATGACCTATATTAAAATAAACATTTTATACAATGAACTAAACCTTTTGAGTTTAGAACCACTTTAGGCCTAGCTTCACGCTAAAAGCATTGATCTCTGTAAGATGATGTGGCACACTGCATATAATATTCTACAAGCATTGCAAATATTTTCTATGTACATAATTTACAGTCAAAAGCGTCAGATCCAATGGAAATTGGAATCTTCACAAGCTCACCTTTGTATTAATATGGTCTTTTCTTTTATTCATATAAAGCAATAATCATTGTAGCAAATTGCTCCTTTACACACCATGCTCAGAGGCAAGCACATACTCCTTTAACACTTTTTCCCACAGTCACCTGGGCTCCCTGTGCTGCCTGGTTTGCAGTTGTTTCCCCCCTTTGGATGTAGTATGTATGTGTTCCAGAAAAGCTTCTGCTACTAGATCTCAGCAGGTGCTATGGGCTGGGGACCTGAAGGAAACTTACCTGTGGGAGCTGCGATGGAGAGATGGGACCTTTTGCCTGTAGCTCCAAGTATGGAAGTACTTATTGAGGGTGAGATACCAGTAGTTGCTGCTTATGAACTGTGACTGCTCACGTAGGGTTAGAGATTTACTTGGCTGTCCCCTCTCCATCAGCATTATTTATGAGGTTGCTACTACATGGCCTAATACTGCTGAGACAAGATATTCAGGAACCTGTTCTCCAAAATTTGTGTTTCTTAGGTATCCTGCTCCCTGGATCTCCTGTTCAAGACCTGCAATAAACCTTAACAAGACCTCTAGACTGAAGCCTGAATTTGTCAGTATTTCTCCATCGTGCCTTCAGGAGTCATCACTATACATCAACTACAATTAAAAAAGTTGTCAGAAAATGTCAGTGCTTGAATTCCTAAACGATATGATTATTATAGTTCATGAAGATCCAGTTAAGGTAATGGGCACTTTGACACTGGTACATGCCTTAATACGTTTGCTTTCATGAATTGAGCAGTGTTGTGGTAAGAAAAGGGTTTCCAATGCAACACAGTGCTCCACAACACATGGCATTTCCTTTGTGTTGCACTGTAGAGCAGGTGCATTTGCAGCTACTGTGTATATGCAATGGGATGCTATTTTAGACAAATATGACAGATTAGGGTGTACTGCATTAACACAAATTAAAATGCGTTCTAGATGAATGGTACTCATTAGGGTGTGCTGTGCTAACACAAAATAAAATGCATGTTTCTCCTTACGTAACCACAATGCACAAGTGTGAAGCCTGTATAAAGGTGCTACCTGCAGTCTCTGTACAGAGGGTTATACATGTGGATTTTAACATTGGATTGCTACTGAAATTTTTCATGATGCATCAGATTCATTTACTTGTGATTGCAAGTAAATTCAGTTATAGAGGTAATAATATCATCCTAATTTATTATTTATTTTAAGCAAATATCAGCTTTAAATCAGTGTCATAAGAAGGTATAGCTCCCTGTCGTACTGATACCTGCCTGCTTGTGTTCAGCAGGTAAGAATTGCTTTAAGATGGGTCCACAAAAAGGTCTCTCCTGTCTAAGCACTAGTCAACTGATGACAGGGACTTGATTGATTGAGTTGCTGAATGGGCATACAACATGAGAAAAGTGTGAAGTTCCTCACAAAGTATTGTGCTAAGAACCTAATTCTCTAAGGCGCAAAACAAAAAAAGAGGCAAAAAAAAACGAATGGGGGGGGGGGGGGGGGGGAGACCAAGGTTGTTAGTTCTTAAAGCAGGGATTGAGATGAGAAGAAAGAAGAAATTGTGTAGAAAAACTATCTTGATTTGTAATCCATTTCTATTCCATAATCCAACTCAACTCTAGCAATGGACTGTTTTTTTTTGCTTCCTTTTTGATCTGTTATTATACTTAAAGCCATTTGTTGGATAAGTGCAAAAAAAGACATGTTAAGCCTTCTAGAAATACAATATCTTCCTTTGTCCAGTGCACTCTGATGGATTATCTCAACAGCCTTGTTTAAAAGAGAAATAATACTTATCTAGGTGGATGCAGCATTGGTCCCATGCTGCATCTGTCCTCCGCTGGCTGCCGCTCAGTTTTCAGAGCTAAATGAGCAGAGAGCTGGTGACTGTCAGTCACCGCTCTCTGCTCTGCCACCCTTCCCCTCCTCCTGTAGAGGCTCTCAGCGAATCACTGAAAGACTGAGCCAGGCTATGCTTCATATTTACATTTTAATGTTTAAATTGACAATCGGCTAAATGGTTAGCACTTCCGCCTGGCAGTACTCGGGTCATTGGTTTGAATTCCAACCACGGCACCACCTGCCTGGAGTTTGCATGTTCTCCCTGTGCCTGCGTGGGTTTCCTCCGGGTACTCCGGTTTCCTCCCACACTCCAAAGACATGCTGGTAGGTTAATTGGATCCTGTCTAAATTGTCCCTAGTATGTGTATGTATGAATGTGAGTTAGGGACCTTAGATTGTATGCCCCTTGAGGGTTAGGGACTGATGTGAATGTACAATATATATGTAAAGCGCTGCGTAAATTGACAGCGTTATATAAGTACCTGTAATAAATAAACCCTAACCCTTAAACCTTTTAATGTTTAAATTTACATTTTGACTGAAATAAACCTTTAACCTCCCTAGTGGTCTGATTATGTCCATATTTCTGTGCTTAAAGCAGTACATTTTCTTGCATGGAAATATGTATTTTTTTTATTGTAGGCCTGTAATTTTTAGGAATAATTCACTGAAATCTGTCCGAATAAGAGTCTAGTAAACATCTCGGGTATGATAAAACTTGAAACATGAAATCATAAATTATAATTTAATAAATAATCATAAAAAATAATAATATAATAATAATACATTTAATTCAATAATATAATCAAACCAAAAACACTAAAATTTGAAATATAACACCAAGTTCGCACATCACTGATCAAAGTCGCACAATTGTTTTCAGTGTCTGATGATGAATTTCCCTACAAATCATTATCACTCAATTCTGCAAGTAGTTCTAATTTACTATCGCTGTTTTCTAGCTGGTCTAAAACCGCTTTTTGACCTAAAGGGACGCTCTTTGGACGCCATGGACGTTTCTCAGTTTCCAGGCAGAAAGAACAGGAAAAATGCAGGCAGGGCACAGGACAAAGCACTCGGGACAAAATGTATGTGAAATGGTTTGATACAGTAATGTTTTACTATGTGATTTTAGTATATTTATTGAATATCACTTTTTGACATTTTCAAATTTCCCGCCGTACGTCCCGACGCTCGCTGGGGATGGAACCCAGATGACAGATGCCGACATCCACCGGATTACATTGCCGGGGACACTGCAGGAGAGACATCGCAGGAGCGCAGGACAAGGTAAGAGAAGAACAGATCCCGGAGCAGTGCCGCATGGTAAGCCCGAGTGTAGCTCAGGGTTCCCGCTTGTGGTACTGAAACTTTACCCCGAGCTACACTCGGGAATACCGCCAGGGGGGTTAAGCCTAATCGATAACTGTATCCCTAAGAATAAACTAACTGCTAAAAGCACGATTACCTATCAGCACCAAAACTACCCTGTGCCAAAGTCTCAACACGAAAAGATATCAGTATATACCTGTATACGTAAATACATCAAATCCATTAGACGTCACTACACACTGTCCAGGGAGTATCAGCCCAAGTGCAGCGCATCAAAGTAACATCCGTAGTTAAAGTGGCACCCTCAATCAACATTGACTTTTATTAATTATGCTGCTAGCAATAGTAACTAGAGAGGAAAGTATACTATAATTACTTGTCTTAAAGCGGTGGTAAACCGCAGTAAAGGGAAAAAAAAAAGTCCCCTTCAGGGTAATGTCATAATGTGATAGTATGCATTGCATTATAGCACATTATGTAAAACTTACTGTAAAACAAAGCCCACCAGCAACGTGTTGTCACCGCTGTAGAGGCTGCCATCTTCACCCATCTTCCTTCCAGGTTCGCGAGCTCCAGCCGTCTGACAGGCTGGGCCGTGATGACGTCACTCTTGAGCATGCACGCGGTAGTCCCGGGCAATGTCACACAGCTCTGAAGGAACGGAACGGATATGCAGTTCCTTCAGAGCGCATGCGCTGGCTTAAAAAAAGAGAGAATATTTCCTAAAAGGTGCATGTGTAGGAGATATTCATTTTACCTACAGGTAAGCTTTATCATATGCTTACCTCTAGGTAAAATAGAAAAAAAAAACAGTTTACTGCCACTTTAAACCTTTTTTTTAAATTTATTAAGTTACTTCCTGGTTTCCAGGTCTAGGCAAGTTACATCATACATCCCAAGTGCCTTTAGGAGGGGAGGAGGGGCTTTCTCAGCTAAGCACACCCTCCTGCCTATATGTCTGAACTAAGGGTAGATGGATTCCCGGAAGTAAATGCTACATGAATCATCTGCCCTTACTTAAGATGGCCACAGCCAGAAATGCTAGGGGATGTTTTTCAAAGTAATTTCTCAGCAAAATAAAGCATGAAGACATAGATGCATGGGTGTGTTTGCTTTGAATATTAAAACTGAATTACATTGTGTTTTTGGTTTGTGTTGCTCAGGTGCAATGTAATTCTGCTTTAAGTAGAAAGTAGTAGAGCCACTCACGGGTTTTGAACAGGAGTGTGTCTCCAAACAAGAGGATTTTATTCTGTTCAACATTTCGATGTATTGAAGTCCATCTAAGGCTCCATGCACACTGGGTGTTTTGATAACACTGGTAACATTAGCTGTGAAAAGTCACATTAAAAACGTGAGTTTTTCAGCTTTTTTTTAGCATTTTTGCATTAGTGCTTAGTGGTGTTTTGCCATGATTAGCGACATTTTCCCATGTTTGCGTTTTTTAGTGTTTGTTGTTTACCAAAAAAAATTTTTTTTGGTCAAAAAGAGTCCAAAAACACCAATTTGCGACGTTATTTTTTTATTATATCTTTTATTATGTTTTTTCCCCCTAAAATAGAAAAAGATACATACAAGTTGGGAAAAAAAAGAAGAGAAATAACAAAAAAAATAACAGAAAAAAACCCACATATAATAACTAACTTCTCCCATTCCTCCCAAATAACTTATTTCATATTTACCCTACCCCGCACAAACCCTAAAGCTCTAAAACTGCACCACTTTCCTGGTTTCTAACCTTCATCGTTATCAGTCTAAATCTGTTTGCGGCATTTTACCGCGTTTGCCCGCGTTTTTCAGCGTTAGAGCATTTTTACAGCTAAAAAACTCTAGAAACCCACAAGTCCTGGATTTTTTCCAGCCAAAAAACATTGATTACAGTCTATATGTGCATGGACTCGTAGGATAACATGCTGGGGACTTTACTGGCTGTAGCAAAGTACCTTGATTGAGATTTATCAGATAAATAGAATAAACTCCCCTTGTTTGAAGACATACTCCTGCACAAGACCTGTGAGTCCCTCTACTACTTTCTATTTATCTACCGTACATAAAAATAAAGGTGTTTTGCTTTGGTGTTCAGTCAAGCTAAGAATATAATAATTTTATGGAAAATGACTTTGGCTGTTGGCTGTTATACACAATATGAAATACATGACAATATTCACGATTCATGATGTCTTGTTTTTTTAATTCACCTTTTAGAATAAATGAAATATTTCTGAAAGGATTGCTCTGACTAGTGGCTACTTAAAGCCTTGGAAAGTTTTTTTTTCGTTCCAGCCCAGAGGACACATCTAGCTGAGGATCCAATCTGTGTCCATCACAGAGAGCCTTTTCATTTCTCTTGCACATCACAGTGACTGCTCCTGTGCAGTAGGTGGCCAACACTAGCTGAATACAGCCAGCTCTGACAAGCCATTTCACTGGAAAATACTCTACTGAACAATTATGTCCTATTGTTTCCTTTCAGAGAGTTCTGATGGGGGACTGACAAGTGGAAAATGACGCTGTCCTGTTAGTAGGTTCCATTCACTTTGTGCTATACAAGCAATCTATTCATGATAATTACTAATATGCTATTATGCTCATCCTTTTAGAGGCGATAATCAAACAAACAACAAAGATATTCCTTAAGATTTCAATTATCACATCTATGTAACGAGCCTATCAAATAGATTTCAGAACAGAGCCATGTGGAATTTATGTTTGCTAAATAAGACTTAGAGAAAACATTGTAACTAAGAGAGATCTTTTAGTAAGTCATTCCACTGCCAGGCGTATATCTAGAATCTTGTATTGTGAATTGTATTTCTCTGACATTTCAAATACACTGGCAGGATTAGTAATCTCTTTTTTCACTGTTTCTGATATTTTATGTCAAAAGTAGTTCATGCTGAATTGCAGATAAATACACAGATGAAATATATATAAGGGAGCTGTTTTATCTGCTCAAAGATTTGTATTTTTGGTCATCCACTCATGTGATTCACGCTGCTCTGCCACACAGAACAGATAGGTGGACACCACTAAATGGATAGCCAAAAAGAAGCAGCTCACTCACGAATGCAGCAAACCTGAATGGCTTCCAGGCTATCCTAGTGCAGCTGCACAAGACATTGCAAAAGGCTAACATCAAGTCAAGTTTAGACATACTAGCTTGATTACAACAAAATACAGGTCATGGTTTATTAATGGATAAAGAGCTGAAATAATGTGTGTTTTCTATATGAGCCAGGAGTTTAACTTTAAACTTTTTCTGCAATAGCAATTGTGTGGGTTTCTGCACATAATATGCTAAAATTACTCCTTAACTACAGTTCTCTGGGGTGTGTCAGGCTGAATACATACAGCATAGGTGGATTTTTAAATATTTTTTTACCCTTCTAAAAATGTTCAAAGTAACCCTGCAGCCCCAGATCAAATTTACCATCAACCAGCTGAACTGCAATGATCTGTACAAAGTGATCAACTTTGTCATAATTCATTGCAGGACCACAGTAGGGTATGTGTGTCCTTTTAAATCCAGGAGGTGACAACTAAGCATGAAGGCATGTAATGAGGACTTTCAGAAAGACAAGAATCGTAAATACATATACAGTTAGGTCCATATTAATTTAGGCACAGGCACAATTGTAGTTTTGTTTCAGGTATTTACCAAAATATATTCAAGCTATAGTTATATAATGGATATGGTCTGAAAGTGCACACTCTCAGGTTTACTTTGAGGGTATGTACATCCAAAACTGTTTCATGGCTTGGTATGGGCTACTTCTTCGTTATTTCTTCATCAATTAAGTAGGTAAAAGGTCTGGAGTTGATTCTAAGTGTGGTATTTGCATTTGAAATCTACTGCTGTGAACCTACATCTTGTGTTCAAAGGAGCTGTCCATGCAAGTGAAACAGGCCATTGTAAGGCTTCAAAAACGAAAAGAGAGATAGCAGCAACATTAGGAGTGGACAAATCAACAGTTTGGTGCATTATGAGGAAAGAAAAAAGCACTGGTGATCTCAGCAACATAAAAAGGCATGGACGTCCACAGAAGACAAGTGTTGGAAAATTGCAGGATGCTCTCTATGGTAAAGAAAAACCCATTCACAATATCCAGACAAGTGAAGGACACTCTCCAGGAGGTGGGCCTATCATTGTCATAATCTACAATCAAGAGAAGACTTCACGAGATCAAATATACAGGGTTCACCACAAGGTGCAAACCATTCATAAGCCTGAAGAATAGAAAAGACAGATTAGACTTTGCCAAAAAACATCTAAAAAAGCCAGACCCATTCTGGAAAAGCATTCTTTGGATGGTTAAAACTAAGATTAATCTGTTCCAGAATGACGGGAAGAAAAAAGTGTGGAGAAGGCTTGAAACAGCTCATGATCCAAAGCACACAATGTCATCTGTAAAACATGGTGGACGCAGTGTGATGGCATGGGCATGCATGGCTTCCGGAGGCACTGGGTCATTGGTATTTATTGATGATGTGACAGAAGACAGAAGCAGCTGGATGAATTCTGCAGTGTTTAGAGATATACTGTCAGCCCAGATTCAGCCAAATGCAGCAAAGTTGATTGGATGGCACTTCACAGTACAGATGGACAATGATCCAAAACACACTGCAAGCAACCCAGCAGCTTTTGAAGGAAAAGAAGTGAAATATTCTGCAATGGCTAAGTTAATTACTTGATCTCAACTAGCTGAGTATACATTTCACTTGCTGAAGGCAAAACTAGGCAGAAAGACCCACAAACAAAGAACACTGAAGACAGCTGCAGTTAGAGCCCGGCAAAGCATCAGAAACTCAGTCTTTGGTAATGTCCATGGGCTCCAGACGTCAGGCAGTCATTGCCAGTAAAGGATTCTCAACAAAATATTAAAAATGAACATTTTATTTATGATTATATTAATTTGTCCAATTACATTTGAGCCCCTGAAAATGGAGGGACTGTGTATAAAAATGGCCGCAGTTCCTAAAATTTGTACTTGATATTTATGTTCAACCCCTTGAATTAAAGTTGAAAGTTTGCACTTCAAATTAATTTGGATTGTTTCATTTTTATTTATTCTGGTGGCATACAGAGCCAAAAGTATAAAAATTGTGCCTGTATCCAAATATATATGGACCTAACTGTGTGTGTGTATATATATATATATATATATATATATATATATATATATATATATATATATATATACATACAGTTGTGTTCTAAATAATAGCAGTCAGACATCACTAACCTGATCAATCTCTGTTTTTGGTAGAAATAATATTTCTACATGGCAAATAATTTACTAGCAGGTGTAGTAGAGTAATGGAAATCCAACAGACCCAACAGTCATGACATGCATACTGCTGATTCTGTGTAACTGGATCACTAATTGAAAGGGGCATGTTCAAAATAATAGCAGTGTGGAGTTCTATTAGTGAGGTCATTCATTGTTTGAAAAACAAGTGGCAATTATTGCCCTTATTTAAGGAAGGAAGGCAGCAAATGTTGTACATGCTGGTTATAGTGCATTTCTCTCTGAAATTCTGAGGAAAATGGGTCGTTCCAGACATTGTTCAGAAGAACAGCGTACCTTGATTAAAAAGTTGATTGGAGAGGGGAAAACATATAAAGAAGTGCAGAAAATGATAGGCTGCTCAGCTAAAATGATCACAAATGCTTTAAAATGGCAACCAAAACCTGAAAGAAGTGGAAGAAAGCAAAAGACTACCATTCGAATGGATAGAGGAATAGCCAAGGACTCAGCCAACAATCAGCTCCAGGAAGATCAAAGAAGGTCTAAAGTTATCTGTGAGTACTGTTACAATTAGAAGACGCCTATGTGAAGCCAAGCTATCTGCAAGAAGCCCCTGCAAAGTCCCACTGTTGAAAAAAAGACATGTGCTGAAGAGGTTACAATTTGCCAAAGAGCACACTGACTGGCCTAAAGAGAAATGGCGCAACATTTTGTGGACTGATGAAAGTAAGATTGTTCTTATTGGGTCTAGTGGCCGGAGACAGTTTGTCAGACGACCCCCAAACACTGAATTCAAGCCACAGTACACTGTGAAGACAGTGAAGCATGGTTGTGCAAGCATCATGATATGGGGATGTTTCTCATACTACGGTGTTGGGCCTATTTATCGCATACCAGGGATCATGGATCAGTTTGAATACATCAGAATACTTGAAGCGGTCATGCTGCCTTATGCTGAAGAGGAAATGCCCTTGAAATGGGTCTTCCAACAAGACAACGATCCCAAACACACCAGTAAACGTGCAATATCTTGGTTCCAGACCAATAAGATTGACGTTAGGGAGTGGCCATCCCAATCCCTGGATCTTAATCCAATAGAAAACTTGTGGGGTGACACAAAAAATGCAGTTTCTGAGGCAAAACCAAGAAATAGAGAAGAACTGTGGAATGTAATCCAATCATCCTGGGCTGGAATACCTGTTCACAGGTGCCAGAAGTTGGTTGATTCCATGCAACACAGATGTACAGCAGTTCTCAGAAACAGTGCTTATACAACTAAATATTAATTAAGTGATTCAAAGGAAAGCAAAAACATTTTTCAGTTTATATAGTGAATGTTTGAGTTTGTAAAGAAGAATACAAACACTGATATTTTTTTGAACAGTCTAATATTCACTTTTCTTCAATTTTTTTAGAGGAACAACACAAATTTGATATATTTTTCTTCATGTTTTGATTTGGAATAGAATGTGTAGTGTTCCCAATGCATTTGTGTGTATGGAAATAAAAGCTATTAGAAGGATTTTGAGCTTTATGCACTTTTTTCAACACACTGCTATTATTTTGAACACAACTGTATATATGCCAGCCATGCTGGTGTCCTGACTAACAGTGGTCAAAAGCACCTCAAGGATTTTTAGTATATTAAGAAGTGACCTGAACTGAACCTGTTCTGCTCAGAAAGTATATCATAAATATTAAAGAATGAGTCTACTGGATATTAGATCTAGAGTCTGTCTTTAACCTCCTCGGCGGTATGATTCTTTCCGATTTTTTGTGCTGAAAGCGGTACCATTTTTTTGCATGGAAATATGTAGTTTTTTTATTGTAGGCTGTAATTTTTAGGAATAACTCACTGAAATCTGTATGAACAAGAGTCTAGTAAACATTCCGGATATGATAAAACTTGAAACACAAAATCATAAATTATAATTTAATAAATGATCATAAAAAATAATAATATAATAATAATAAATTTAATTCAATAATATAATCAAACCAAAAACACTGAAATTTGAAATACAGAGGCAAATTCGCACATCGCTGTGCAAAGTTGCAAAATCGTTTTCAGTGTCTGATGACGAATTTCCCCACGAATCATTATCACTCAATTCTGCAAGTGGTTCTGATTTACTGTTCTAAAACCGCTTTTGACGTAAAGGGACGCTTTTTAGATGCCATGGACTTTTCTAAGTTTCCAGGCAGAAAGAACAGTCAAAATGCAGGCAGGGCACAGGACAAAGCAGTAGGGACAAAATATATGTGAAATGCATTGAAACAGCAATGACAGCAAAAATGAAATTTTTCAAAAATTTCAAATTTCCAGACGTCACAGGGACCGGAACAGGGAAGCCGGATGCTGGCATCGGCCGGAGGAGATGGCCGGGGACGCTGCAGGGGACACATCGTGGGAGCGAAGGACAAGGTAAGTGCTGCAGGGACCCCTGAGCAACGCCGCATGGTAAGCCCGAGTGTAGCTCGGGGTTACCGCTCTTGGTACTCAAATTTTACCCCGAGCTACACTCGGGAAAACCGCTAAGGAGGTTAAAGGCTCTTGTGTGTTTTTATTGTTTTTGTTTTTTCTTAGTATCATGTCATACTTAACTGCTCTGTGCAATGGTTTTGCACAGAGAAGTCCTAACCCTCCTCTTCTTGGGTCTTCCCCTGATGCTTTTGGCCCTTCCCTCTTGCCGAATGCCTCAAGAACAAGATTCTTGCTTTAAGGGCACTTGTGCATTCTCACTCTTGAGCCACCTCTGTGCATCTGTGAGACACAGAGCATAGCTCAGTCCCTCCCCTCGCTTCCTCCTCACTGGCTGTGATTGACAGCAGTGGAAGCCAATGGCTCCTGCTTTTGTGTCTCAGCCAATAAAGAGAGAGAGTTCAGGGAGAGCTGCTGTTTTCGTGTACATCACTGGATCGGTAAGTATTAGGGGGGTTGCGGGGTGGGGATCTGCACACTAAAGAATTTTTACTTTCATGCATAGAATGCATAGAGGTAAAAAAATGTTAGCCTTTAGAATGACTTTAACTGACAATTACTCCTTCATGCAACACTGTACCCCAATCAATTTTAGATCACTGAAAAGACAGTGTGGAGATTAGATGTATGGGAGGGGAGAGTTAAAAAAATATTTACTTGAATCTGCTGCTGCTGCCATTCCCTCTTTTCTCCCCTTCATCCCTTCATCAGTTGTGAAAGGCAGATGAGGACTCACGGAATAAAACACTACACTGTTTACATTTGTGACTGGTACAGAATTGCTCAGATCAGCTCTGTACACAATGTCACAGACATTAATGGGCACACTGACCACCCCACAGGTGTTTCTGCATTGATGTTTTTTAAACAGTACTGAAGAATTAAGCAGCCACCATATCACAGTTTAAAGATGTAGGCATTAGGCAGGTAAGATAGGCTCTAAATTAAAACATTACTAAGCCATGTTTGTACTAGATGCTACAGCATGTGTTATGTTAGTGAACATTCTAACAGATGTTGTGTTCAGGCCAAAACAGCATGGCATATACAATAAAAAAGTTTTAGGCAGATGTGAAGAAAATGATGCAAATTAAGAGAAGTGTTAATAGTTTATTTTTATTAATTAACAAAATGGAATATAAATGAACAGAAGAAAAATCCATATCAAATCAACATTTGGTGTGACCACTCTTTGGCTTCAAAACAGCTTCAATTCTTCTAGGAACACTTGCACTTGTTTTTGAAGGAACTTGGTAGGTAGGTTACTGATGAGGAAATCACGATCTCTCCAGGGCTCCAAACTTTTTATCTCCACCCAGCCACCTTCTCTACACTCCCCTCCATGGATTGGCTGAGGAGTGATAAATATTTAGGCTGGTCATTTGACTGTCCCAGTCCTATGTTTTGGAAACATCTTTATTATTTCCTTGACTACAAAAGGAACCAAAAACTAAATTTGCCGTGCATCCTATGCTAGGAGGGTGCTACATCAGGTTGCATATCTGAGGGCACTAGATGTGTTTTAGACCCCTGCAACAAGCTGCTGCTTCCAAGCAAAGATCAGTGTTTTTTTCTCATATGGCACAGCATTTTATACTCTCACTGACGCTGCTTTACAAAAAGAATGAATGTTAAGAATCTAAGAATTTACTGTTTTGTACACACCACATTTTATAAAGTATTTTCCCTTACTTACATCGGACATTAAAAAAAAAGGTAGCAGTGTGTTCCAATAATTGTGATTTTCAGTTTCAGGTAAAGCATACTAATTCATGAGGCTTGTTTTGTCAGGCACTCAAATCTTTTGGGAAAAGATCTAACAGAGAATTACTCATTGAAATCTGATCCAATAAAATAGCAAACTGAAAGCTTTTATATTTGTTAAATCCTAGGATTTATTTAGAATCTGCCCAAATAAAGTAGTTTATACTGTATACTCCTTGTATTACAGTATTAGCTGTTTTTGCCTTTTTTGGTTTTCTTTTTCCAGTTATACATAAGATACTTTTCTTTTAAACAACTGGAGACTTCTAGTTATACAAGCATGAATTACAATGGCATGTGAACTTTACTTAATGTATTTTTATAATACACAGTACAGTAAAATATATAACATATACATATGTTTCAACATTGATATAGTCACTAAGTGGGCATGAAGGACAGAAAACTTAAAATAGCACAATTTTCCGTATCTATGAAACCTGATACCTCAAGCTACAAAACAGAAAAATGTGACTCCCTCCTGTTGTTTTCCTTGTATCTCACTTTCTTTTATTATAATATTTATGGATTATTATGAAAGAAAATGAAATCTTCAAAAGAACAATAATGTTTGCCTTAATGGTTGTTTCAGTGAAAATAAAAATAATCCTAACCAACCCCAATATACAGTAACAAAGAGGCACCATCCAAGCCAATCAAATCCAACCAAAATAGAAAAACAAAGCTGAATTGTGGGCAGTGATGTGTGAACCCCCATTTAATTATCCCTCTGTAATGACAGTTATTGTATTCCCAAACACACCCACCATAGGTTTGTTGTTACCTCTCATGTACAGAGAGCATGATATATCAGTGAGTAATAGGTTAGTTTTAGTAAAGTTGTCTATCTATAAACTATGTAGTAAGGGGTCTGCCTGGCTGGATACAAATTAAATGGTTTGATTAGTAAGTCCTCATATCATATACTTTTGAAAATTCAGAAGGATACTGTACAAAATGTAACGCTTACCCCGAAAGGAGTGCTGGAAATAACCCAGGTGTCCTTTAACTGTTCAGAGGTTGGCAGGCCTAGATACCAGTTCCAAGCACACCAACATACACAGGCTATGTCTAGGGGATGTCGTTTTGTAGATTTATTGCATTGCTTCAAACAGGAGACCCTCTGTTTTGTTTATTTAGATTTTTTTTGGGGGGGACATACTTAGTTTTGGTTGGTTTTGCCTGCTGATGCTTTCCAAACTCATATTCTAAATTTTACACAAATATTTTGCATGAACTTTATATAACAGGATATGATTGAAAGTTAATACATAGGGTTTTTTTTGCCATGATAAAAGGTAACAATATGGACAGAAGCCCATGTGGTGTCATGGATTAAGTAGAGAGCCAGGACTACTCCACTACAGGCTGAGGGGAGTAGTGACAGCAGTATTACTGCCAGCTGAGTGCTGGAAGCAGGGAGCCAACTCTAGAGAGGAGGAAAAAGCCGGGAGGAGGCACAGGCTGTGCTCTCTCTTTCCCTCCAGATCCTTCTTCCTGCCAGTGGAACACACGTATAAACACAGCTGCCAGCTAGTTATGAACACAGAAACATAAAAAAAAAGTTTATGTCCTTTACGTTTTGTGCATATTTTTGTTGTATTTTTCTTATTTGAGTTATTTTAGACAAATACAGTTCAAATAGTGACTTTTAAACACAAGCATGTGCCCAATGGAAAACTGCAAAATGTTGTTCTTTTCAATCCCATTTTTTCTAATGTATTAGCTAAGAAATACTTAATTCACACCTAGGTGATCTTATGTAAACAATCCTTCAATTCTTCCTAACCTGTGCAACTACATACTCCACTGTGACTGGTATGCATGCTCTGCCTTTTATTTTTCTGTAGCACCCCCATGGCACTTCCCTTAGTGACAGGGACGCTGCATGGGCCCCCTGAAGCTCCACCAGTAAAGCATTATACAATGGGAGGAATCAGAGAGAAGAATACAGTGTGGGGGAGGGAGCAGAATATGGGGAAGGGGAGCAGTGGGCAATATATAGTGGGGGAGCAGTAAGCAGTATACAATGGGGGCAGTGGAGAGAGACAAGTGAGCAGTATACAGTGGGGGGAGCAGTGAGCAGTATACAGTGGGGAGGGAGCAGTGAGCACTATATCGGGGGGAGCAGTGTACTTGGAAGGGGAACTTTGGGCAGTATACAGTGGGAGAAGGGGAAATCAGTGTGCAGTATACGAAGGGGGAAGTGGCCAGTATACAGTGGGGAGGGAGAAGTGAGCAGTATACGGAGGGAGCTCTATACAGGAAAGGGGAGCAGTGGGCAGTATACGGGGGAGCAGTGAGCAGTATACGAGGGGGAAGGAGCAGTGATCAGTATACGGGGGAGCAGTATACAGTGGGGATGGAGCAGTGAGCAGTATATGGGGGAAGCAGTGGGCAGTATACAGTGGAGGGGGAATGAGCAGTATATGAGGAGAGCAGTATATGAGGGAGACGGAGCAATGAGCAGTATACGAGGGAATGGAGCAGTAAGCAGTATACGAGGGGGACAGAGCAGTGAGCAGCATACAGTGGGGACAGAGCAGTGAGCAGTATACAGGGGGGCAGTGGGCAGTATACAATGGAGAGGGAATGAGCAGTATATGGGGGGAGCAGTATACAGTGGGGGAGAGAAATGAGCAGTATACGGGGAAGGGGAGTAGTGGGCAGTATACAGGGGGAGCAGTGAGCAGAATATGAGGGGGAGGGAGCAGTGAGCAGTATACAGTGTGGGTGGAGCAGTATATGGGGGGAGCAGTATACAGTGAGGATGGAGCAGTGAGCAGTATACGTGGGGCACCAGTGAGCAGTATAGGAGGGGGGCAGTGGGTAGTATATAGTGGATGGGGGAATGTGCACTATACTGGGGGGAGCAGTATGCAGTGTGGAAGGGGCGCAGTGAGCAGTTTGGGGGGAGACAGAATACAGTGGAGGGGGGAATGTGAGCAGTTTGGGGGGCAGGCAGTATACTGGGGGAAGCAGTATGCAGTGGGGAAGGGGAGCAGTGAGAAGTTTAGGGGGGAGGCAGTGTACAGTGGGGAAGGGAGCAGTGAACAGTTGGGGGGGCAGTATACAGTGAGGAAGGGGAGCTGTTTACAGGGAGGGGGGCAGTAAACAGCATGAAGTGTACTAAGCACAGTAGGAAGCTAATGCATTACAGATGGAGGGGCTTGCTCCAGGAGTCACTCACCATATGGATGAAGGTATAGACTCCCGAGTTGACATCTATGCTCCTCCTCCCTGTCCCAGACCATTTCCAGCAAGAGCAGCCACCCATGCAGGTGAGTCAAGATGGCCACACCCCCTCCCTGCCCACCAGCTTGGTCAGCCAGTGGAGAAGCTGCCAAGCTGGGAGAGACACCATCTGGTCTGCCAGCCACAGGAGGTTACACGCCGGACACATAAGCTGTGCTGCACCCCAGGGAGAAACCAAAAGCAGCCTGTTGCTCCATACAAGTTCCATGGTCGCATAGATAGCGGGGCCCACACAGGCCCTCTGCAGCATGACCAGGGCCGCCTGGGTGGCACATAGGGGGGCCGATCTGTCTATTTCTCTAATGCCGCTGCTGAATGCCTGCAGGAGGGAGTGGAGGAACTAGAGAAGTAGATGGCTCGGCCCCCCTATGTGCCGCCCAGCCACCCCTCCTATCCAGGCGGCCCCAGCCCACCTGGTGAATGCCCAGTATGCCCTATGGCCAGTCTGGGCCTGATCATAAGGCAGGAGTCCGTATAGTACATTCAGTGGAGCTGAGAGCTCACCCTCACCCCATCCGTCCTTTACTGACTTTCCTTGTTGCTCAAGGGCTGCCCTACCTCACAAGAGGATCCAGAGCAGAGGAGCAGTGATGTTTCAGGTGGTGGCATCTATTGTCCGAACCAGTGGTGTATTTATAGGCGTGTGATCCACTCCAGGTATTGGAACTCTGGGGTGCCAGCTGTCTGCCTAACAATTTTTCTTTTGCACCTTGCAACTGTCAGATAGGAAGAAGTAGCACTGTAATACTACTATTATGGATCCAGCTGTGGAAGACAATTGGGGGGTGGGGCATTTTAGAGTCAGTTTGGCATCTTCGCCATGGACACTGCACCATACATATGCTTGGGAGGGAGGAAGGGCATGCCTGGCTGATGTCCCTGGGGCCATACCTGGCCATTGTCCATAGAAGCTGGAAATCACTGGTAGACACCTCTATTTCAATTACCCCCACTTGCTTCCATATTTTGCACTGAGCAGCTGCCCTGTTGCAATGTGAACACAAGAGCTCATCCACTGAATGAATGGAAATTATTTGTTGCACCTTACAACTGTCAGATAGGAAGAAGTTGCACTGTAGTACCAGTGGTGTATTTAGGTGTCGTGCTGCCCTAGGCAACACAAATATTGGCTCCCTCCCCAAAGGAGAGACCCTGACACCTCCTCCCTCACAAAGAGAGCTTGACATTGACCAACAACACCCTGGACCCCCACCCCCACCCGAGAGAGCTTTACACTACTACCACCCCCCATATACTGGCAGCTCTCCCCCCAACCCTGCGAGAGAGGAGACACTCACCTTCACAGCTCTGGACATCCCCAGGAGCAAGAGTCAGGCTCTGCATACACCATCAAGCAGCCCCTCTCAGATCCCACTTGGTCCCCATGCTGCGCGTGTCCCTGCTTCCATCCCTTCCTTTGGGGGGGGGGGGGGTGCTGCCCCCCCTGAAAAAAGGCCGCTGACCCCCTGAAAAAGGCAAATGCCTTGTTTGCCTTGTGGTAAATACACCCCTGTGTATCATAGATCCCAGCTACAAAATACAATTGGGGATGCCCACATTAGGGGAAGGGGCAGTTTAGGATCTTCGCTCTGGGTACTGGTTGGCCTTGTCCCAGCACTACACAGCACCATACATGCTCCAGATTGCTTCTAATATGATTAAAATTACAGCAGGTGTTCTACAACCAGGGCAAAAAAAATAGAGAAAAATAGAGTAGCAATGTGGAAAGCTGTTTCATAAACATTTTATAGTATTACCCAGAGGCACAACTTCACACTGAGCATCAACACTTACCTAGTGCTAATCACTGCACACTAGACATGCATATATTTATTACTTGGAAATAAGGATTTTGTTTTTTTCTTAATGCTGAGCGAAGGGAGAGTTTACTCCGGCTTGCTCAATTTATGGCAATTTTCATCTCTTCAGTAAATTTAGCACAGAGAACTGGATTACATCAGCTTCACCAAAGAAGCTTTTAGACATACCTGACAAATTAATTATGAAACAGAAAAAATCCCGCACACACCTGCCACGATCGTCAGAGAGAAAGAGGCTCTGGAGTCTACGCACATAAATATGAACCAAGGGAATGGGCTTCTGCAATCCATTTTAAAGCCAGTAATTTCTCGACATTATTTCACAGGATTAGCATGGCTGAAGTTATTTCTCAGCACCTGTTATGTGCAGTAGCTACACTTTTCTTGCTGATCTTACTGTCTAAGTATATTGACTAGAATGGGGAGAGACCTTTAATAATATCACAGAGACATCTTCATTAAGAAGTAGTTAAGCGGTTGATTGACTAAACAGATTTGATTTTTTCATAAGAAAGGATAAGACTCCCTTTTGCCTTGACATTTTCTTGGCATATAAACTTAACAAACCAGCTATTGCTATATCTTTATTACAGATACTTTTATAGCATCATCAATTTATGCAGCACTTTACATATATATTGTGCATATTGTATATTTTCACATTGATACTGTGAGTCGATGCAATTTATAGAGCGCAGTGTACCTTATGCACTGAATTACTGCTTTGTACTGGAACCCAGTGCAAAGGCATAACTAAAACTACCACGCTTTAGTGCAAAATCTCAACAAGAACAAAAGTCACTTACTGTTCACATAAAAAAGTTTTTAAAACTTTAGGTACTAAAAAATTTGCATCATCACGCTTATACAACGTAACAATGCATTGCAAAGTGCAGTTAAAATCCATCCTGGCCTTGTCTAACTAAATTTTCATGGTGGCTATGATTTACTGCACATTGCTTATTTGAGCCATAGTATGTTAGCCCAAAGTATACTATTAGGGCTCATTTAGACCTGTGGGAGACCTGTAAAGAGTGATCAGTGGTGGATAGTTTTTCAGAGGACAATTGACAAGCAGCAAGGAGGCATTATGTTACCTCCTTACCACCTTTTTTACTCCTAAAAGGCCACACCATTGCACTGCAACGACATGCATTGCATACGTTTTCAAGGTGGTTGGGGCATGGCCCCATTTATTTAAATGTGTCCTGTTCATTAGCCCCCAAACACAGCAGGGGAGATCATTTTTGCAGCGCTGCAATACAAAGCATCCTTGCTGTGGCATGTTTATGCCCCCATAAGGGAGCCTTTGTAGTAAACTGCTATTACCATAGATCCCAGCTGCAGAAGATACTCAGGGGTGCCTGTTAGGCATCTTTGTCCTGGACACTGCACAGCACAATAAATGTGCTTGGTGGTGGTGGTGGTGGTGGTGGTGGAGCATAGCTGGCTGATGTCTCTGGGGCCATATATGGCCATTTTCCATGGAAGCTGGAAATTTTAGGAGTAAAACAGGTGGTAAGGAGGTAACATAATGCCTCCTCGCCTCTTTTCAATTGCCCTCTGAAAAACTATCCACCACTGATGGCTCTTTAGAGGTCTCCCACAGTTCTAAATGAGCCCTAATAGCATGCTATGGGCCAACATACTATGGCTCAAATAAGCAATGTACATTAAGTCATAGCAACCATGCAGAATTTAGACACCTCTATTCCATTTGATTCCATTCTGGTTGCATTCTGAACATGGGAGGTTTTCTGTAGAATTAATGCAAAGCATCCTATGATTGGATAAGGTCGAAAGCGTTACATCACCGCCCTGCCTCCCTACTTTGTTCAACCTGGACCAATGTAACTATGTATAAAATATCCATACCTGGGATTCTTTAAATACAATATATATTGAGTCCAATAAGGCATCTCTATACCGGAACCTCCTCATATTTCTTCATATTTCTTATTACAGTCCATTAGAGGTTTTTCTCTAGCAAACTTGCACCATCTCCTGAGACCAATTAGTATATAGATATTTGTAGGATTTTCAGGATGTCTGGAAATATGAATTCTGATGAGCCAGAACCTATAGAACTCTGTGGATTTGTGGTATGAAAACACCTTATTGTGCTGGGCACACCATTTCTGTACACTACACACAGAGCAGAGATTAAACTGAAAGCACACAAGCAAGCACAAAAAGATTAAGGACTCTAGTAAATCTTACAGGAATCACCCTGGAGCTGCATAGATTTATATCATTCTCTTAAAGCTGAACTTAAAGCAGTATTAAATTCAGAAACAAAAATAATATATTGCAGCTTACCAGTCCTTAGATGTGGTGGCTGCATTAGTTTTCTTTTTTAGGCTTTTTTTCCTCTGTATTCACGTGGTGATCTGTCCAGTAATGCACCTCCTGTATTAGAGCGCCCCCACTCTGGATGAAGAAGCACAGGGACATCTTTGGACAGGAGCATTGTCAGTCTAGGGGAGGGGATTGTTAGACGTACTAGCAGATTTAGATACACTAACAAATTAAACTTCGCCTCACAGTGCAATTACATAAGAAATTACAGCAAACAGTTTTTTTTCGTCCTTTTGAAATAAAGGTTTTACATGGGTAAATAAAAACTGATCATTGTAAAGACCCCTGTCAGTGGCAAATGGTCTGTCTCAACACTCTAATAGATATATTTGCAGGAGAGATTGTTCTGCTGAAAACAACACACTTACTGGTTAGATCACCAGATGAAAATAAAGGAAAGAAAGCCTAAAAAAGAAAACTAATGCAGCCATCACATCTTCCGGTAAGTATTGAAGATCTGCAATATTATAAATATTTGATTTTGGACTCCAATTTAAAGTTGAAACCCTTGATAAGAATATATTGTCTAAAAACAAGATGCATGTACCTTGTATATTCTTACTTGAATCTTGTGTATTTCATACAGATCTGTGCAGTAATCCAGTGTGAAATGTTACCACTCTACAGGCACTTTCTGTAATAAAGACCAGGCTCTGCTGCTCTCTCTTACTGTGCAGCATGACTGGTCTTGTATCCATCCTCATCCGTAGTTTTCTGTAGTGGGTGGACCTTCTGGGTCCCTCTCACAGCTCTGCTCTCTGCACAGTTTATGTGCAGCACAGTGATAATGTTACTTCTACTTTTATATGGTAATAACTTGATTTGTAAACATTTGGTGCACACAAAGTTAATGTATATCCTTTGTAACTATTGAGGAATACAGTATATCTAAACGGAACATTTTGTGTCCGAGTTCAGCTTTATTATACAGATAAAATATATATATTAGAGCTGTTTAACCTACCAAAGCATTCATATTTCTGTCCATACAGTACTGAGATTTACACAACTCTGCTATACAGTGCAATCCTGCTTGGAGGGGAAGGACGCCTTATTTCTCCTGTCAGCAGGACATGAAGTGAGGGTAAATCTCTCTAACAGAGCCCAAGATAACAGTAATAACCCAACATGAGTTCAAAACAAGACAAATGATTTATATTTCAGCTTGGTGGACAACATCACTTACAGGTAAGGGATCCTTTCTCCACCCACCCTGCCGTAATAGGAGAAATAACAGGCTGCTATGCTCATCTCTGTCACTCGGCTGTCTTCTCCTATCAACTCTTTGTTAGCATGTGAGTAGAGATGAGCGAATTATTCAAAAATTTGATTCGGCTGATTCGCCGAATTTCAGGAAGAAATTCGATTCGATGCGAATTAATTCGCTACGAAGTTAACTTATAAAAAGGGTTTCTAGGCTTCAGAGAGCCTTTAAATTAGTGCAGAACACTGTACCTTTAATTTAAATGCCCTTGGAGATGAGGAAGGAGAAGGAGAAGGAGAAGGATGAGAAGAAGGAGAAGGATGAGAAGAAGGAGAAGGAGAAGGATGAGAAGAAGGAGAAGGATGAGAAGAAGGAGAAGGAGAAGGAGGAGAAGGAGAAGGAGAAGGAGAAGGATGAGAAGAAGGAGAAGGAGAAGGAGGAGAAGGAGAAGGAGAAGGAGAAGGATGAGAAGAAGGAGAAGGATGAGAAGAAGGAGAAGGAGAAGGATGAGAAGAAGGAGAAGGATGAGAAGAAGGAGAAGGAGAAGGATGAGAAGAAGGAGAAGGAGAAGGATGAGAAGAAGGAGAAGGATGAGAAGAAGGAGAAGGAGAAGGAGAAGGAGGAGAAGGAGAAGGAGAAGGAGAAGGATGAGAAGAAGGAGAAGGAGAAGGATGAGAAGATGGAGAAGGAGAAGGATGAGAAGAAGGAGAAGGATGAGAAGAAGGAGAAGGATGAGAAGAAGGAGAAGGAGAAGGATGAGAAGAAGGAGAAGGATGAGAAGAAGGAGAAGGATGAGAAGAAGGAGAAGGATGAGAAGGATGAGAAGAAGGATGAGAAGAAGGAGAAGGATGAGAAGAAGGATGAGAAGAAGGAGAAGGATGAGAAGAAGGATGAGAAGAAGGAGAAGGATGAGAAGAAGGAGAAGGATGAGAAGAAGGATGAGAAGGATGAGAAGAAGGATGAGAAGAAGGAGAAGGATGAGAAGAAGGAGAAGGAGAAGGATGAGAAGAAGGAGAAGGATGAGAAGAAGGAGAAGGAGAAGGATGAGAAGAAGGAGAAGGAGAAGGATGAGAAGAAGGAGAAGGATGAGAAGAAGGAGAAGGATGAGAAGATGGAGAAGGAGAAGGATGAGAAGAAGGAGAAGGAGAAGGATGAGAAGAAGGAGAAGGATGAGAAGAAGGAGAAGGAGAAGGATGAGAAGAAGGAGAAGGAGAAGGATGAGAAGAAGGAGAAGGATGAGAAGAAGGAGAAGGAGAAGGAGAAGGATGAGAAGAAGGAGAAGGAGAAGGATGAGAAGATGGAGAAGGAGAAGGATGAGAAGAAGGAGAAGGAGAAGGATGAGAAGAAGAAGAAGGAGAAGGATGAGAAGAAGGAGAAGGATGAGAAGAAGGAGAAGGATGAGAAGAAGGAGAAGGATGAGAAGAAGGATGAGAAGAAGGATGAGAAGAAGGAGAAGGATGAGAAGAAGGATGAGAAGAAGGAGAAGGATGAGAAGAAG
Source organism: Staurois parvus (assembly GCF_062004578.1). Taxonomy (NCBI): domain Eukaryota; kingdom Metazoa; phylum Chordata; class Amphibia; order Anura; family Ranidae; genus Staurois; species Staurois parvus. Next base: position 451,044 of record NW_028317895.1, on the reverse strand, counting down.
AAGGATGAGAAGAAGGAGAAGGATGAGAAGAAGAAGAAGGATGAGAAGAAGGAGAAGGATGAGAAGAAGGAGAAGGATGAGAAGAAGAAGAAGGATGAGAAGAAGAAGAAGGATGAGAAGAAGAAGAAGGATGAGAAGAAGAAGGAGAATTCCAAGCCGGCAAAAAGTGTATCTGCAGAGCTCCGCTATTTCTTAGGCTATTTCTGACAGTTCTGTGACATTCACTCCATACAGCTGTTGAAACATTGTATCTATTTGTTTCCATAAATGGATCCATTTATGGAAACAAATAGATACAATGTTTCAACCGCTGTATGGAGTGAATGTCCCAGAACTGTCAGAAATAGGCTATTTCTGACAGTTCTGGGACATTCACTCCATACAGCGGTTGAAACATTGTATCTATTTGTTTCCATAAATGGATCCATTTATGGAAACAAATAGATACAATGTTTCAACCGCTGTATGGAGTGAATGTCACAGAACTGTCAGAAATAGGCTATTTCTGACAGTTCTGGGACATTCCCTCCATACAGCGGTTGAAACCGCTGTATGGAGTGAATGTCACAGAACTGTCAGAAATAGGCTATTTCTGACAGTTCTGTGACATTCACTCCATACAGCGGTTTCAACCGCTGTATGGAGGGAATGTCCCAGAACTGTCAGAAATAGGCTATTTCTGACAGTTCTGGGACATTCACTCCATACAGCGGTTGAAACATTGTATCTATTTGTTTCCATAAATGGATCCATTTATGGAAACAAATAGATACAATGTTTCAACCGCTGTATGGAGTGAATGTCCCAGAACTGTCAGAAATAGCCTATTTCTGACAGTTCTGTGACATTCACTCCATACAGCGGTTTCAACCGCTGTATGGAGGGAATGTCACAGAACTGTCAGAAATAGCCTATTTCTGACAGTTCTGTGACATTCACTCCATACAGCGGTTTCAACCGCTGTATGGAGGGAATGTCCCAGAACTGTCAGAAATAGCCTATTTCTGACAGTTCTGTGACATTCACTCCATACAGCGGTTGAAACATTGTATCTATTTGTTTCCATAAATGGATCCATTTATGGAAACAAATAGATACAATGTTTCAACCGCTGTATGGAGTGAATGTCCCAGAACTGTCAGAAATAGCCTATTTCTGACAGTTCTGGGACATTCACTCCATACAGCGGTTGAAACATTGTATCTATTTGTTTCCATAAATGGATCCATTTATGGAAACAAATAGATACAAGGTTTCAACCGCTGTATGGAGGGAATGTCCCAGAACTGTCAGAAATAGCCTATTTCTGACAGTTCTGTGACATTCACTCCATACAGCGGTTGAAACATTGTATCTATTTGTTTCCATAAATGGATTCATTTATGGAAACAAATAGATACAATGTTTCAACCGCTGTATGGAGTGAATGTCACAGAACTGTCAGAAATAGCGGAGCTCTGCAGATACACTTAGCGGAGCTCTGCAGATACACTTTTTGCCGGCTTGGAATTATTCTTATTTTTATCCTACTTCTTCTTCTTCTTCTTCATCCTCATCCTCTTCTTCTTCTTCTGAGGATGAGGATGAAGAAGAAGAAGAAGTAGGATGAAAATAAGATTAATTCCAAGCCGGCAAAAAGTGTATCTGCAGAGCTCCTCTAAGTGTATCTGCAGAATAGAGGAGCTCTGCAGATACACTTTTTGCCGGCTTGGAATTATTCTTATTTTCATCCTACTTCTTCTTCTTCTTCTTCTTCATCCTCATCCTCAAAAGAAGAAGAAGAGGATGAGGATGAGGATGAAGAAGAAGAAGAAGAAGAAGAAGTAGGATGAAAATAAGAATAATTCCAAGCCGGCAAAAAGTGTATCTGCAGAGCTCCTCTATTCTGCAGATACACTTAGAGGAGCTCTGCAGATACACTTTTTGCCGGCTTGGAATTATTCTTATTTTCATCCTACTTCTTCTTCTTCTTCTTCTTCATCCTCATCCTCTTCTTCTTCTGAGGATGAGGATGAGGATGAAGAAGAAGAAGAAGAAGTAGGATGAAAATAAGAATTCCAAACCGGCAAAAAGTGTATCTGCAGAGTTCCTCTATTTCTGACAGTTCTCTGACAGCTCCTTCACATGTACAGCGGTTGAAACATCTGTTTCCGAATAAAAACATCTGTATCCTAAATGGAAACAAATAGATACAATGTTTCAACCGCTGTACATGTGTTCCTTCTGTCAGAGAACTGTCAGAAATAGCGGAGCTCTCTGCAGGGACACTTTTGCCGGCTGATCGGGAAATATCCGATTCGCGCACCCGAAGTAGGCAAATATTCGTATTCGACGCGAATCGAATTTTTCCTGAAATTCGTATCGAATTCCGGTTCGCCTGGTTCGATTCGCTCATCTCTACATGTGAGCATTGCAGCACAACTGTTTTGCTCCATACACTGTTTTATCCCCTCCCAGTTTACTGTAAATCCTGCTGTACATGGATTTACCAGAAGCTGCTACCACATCCATTGCACATCTTGACACTGGTTGCATTTAAAAAAATGCATGCATTGTTGACTTATTTATGAAAACAGAGCTCTGTTAATGCATTCCTTTTAAATCTGGCTGAAGTGCAGCTTTAAAGGGAATTCATATAGAGCCACTATCTAAACATAGGTTAGTTCCTCACTAACAGGGTGTCCCTCAATGCTTTTCCCCAAACAAACAGGATCCCTTTTTAGTGTTCTGTTGGTATTCAGCCTTTTCACACAGCAGCAGGCAACCCAGCAGACAGTGAGAGAGAGCCTTGAGCATCTGTCAGCCTGTGGACAGCTAATACTAATAATAAAAAGGTGCAAATACCAAGCACAATGAGGTTCCAGGGGATATGTAGATAACCACAGTATGGGCAGCTCAGACAACTCATCTGACCAACAATGAAACATGAGCACAAAACAACAAATAAAGGAGCGCTCCAAACCCTGTGGAAGTCAATAGAATCACCCATGAACAGTTAAAATTGAAATTCAGATTGATATATCACCAAGCCAGTGGAGAGGAGAAATAAATATTTCCAGAAGCTGGAGGATGTCACATGATCTTCCACCCAACAGTAGGTTGCTCAGCCCAGGAGCCTCAGGACAGTGGGAAGGGTGCTGGGATCACTAAGATAGCGCGTCCGCCAGAAGTCATGTGTCCCAGACTGGAAGCCTATGGGAGCACTCAAACCATGTCAAAACATGCCATTTTAGTAATCCCTTTTAGTAATCCCAGCAGTTGTCATCCACACACCCTTCCCACACTACCAAAAAGGCATATGGCCTCCTGGTTACTGTAGGACCATTTTAAATCCTTTGTAGGCTTCAACTATATTTATGTGGTACAGACACAGCTTCATGCACACTGATAATACAGACTCAGTCTAGGGGATGTTTTTCTAGAATACATTGCTGAACAACTTGAACAGGAGATGGGTTAAGAGATCTGGATACTCCAAATTATATCAGAAATAACAGGAGAACAGCTTCTCTAACCAGCCTTTCCTGAAGGTAACAGTGGACAGTCACTATATGTAGGACTATAAGAGCATTCCTAGTCCATATAACATCTTCTAGCCCTTTTTACCTTTCTAGGACTTGCACACTTCTACAGCATTGTCTTCACTTAGAATGTCCAAGGAGCTGGCCACCACCCAGCAACCACATGTGGTTCTTCAGTAAAGAACACAAAAGATCCTTCTTCAGATCAGGACTCCAGCATGATACCCTCCACAAAATAATCTTTTAGTAGTCTTCTCCAGGCCCTCAGCCCAGCACCAGCTAAGGCTCAGACTGCAATTTTTTTGTCTTTCTAGCTATCTCCCAGAGGCAGCAACCCTAGGAGAACTGAAACCCTTCCTGAAGAGAAAAGAACATTGTAGAAGGGCCTCCCAAACATTTATCACCTCCGCCAGATAGCTTCCAGGGATTGGCTGAGGCATGATAAATATTCTTACTGGCCATTTGAGTCTCCCTATCCTATATTCTGGAAACTTTTTCCAGAAGCAAGTGGGAGAAATCAAACACTCAGCTAAAAAACCCTATCCATACAAAAACAATCAATTACTACTTTACTGATTACAATGAAGTCAAACTAGAGGAGAGTGCTGCATCTATAAGCAACATCTGGTACCACCTAGAGATACCGACGGGGATACTAGGATCATGGGATATACATAGGAAGGTTTGCAATTTTTTTTTCAACTCTTCTTTTTTGTTCTCTTCTATTCCCCACTTTCTATCTTTGATCTTCTTACTCTGCCCTTTCTCTCTTACTGACCTCCATGAGGAGTAATAGAAGACCCAAGCACATGAGACAACCATAGAATCTCAAACAATAATACAAAAAAATATTAGCTGTCATTTTGCCTTTGCCTCCTTCTTCATACTTGACTTAAGAGATGAAAATCAGAAAGATTGTTAGCAGTGCTCACCTGATTTCAGCCCCGATTACCACATAACAATCCACATCATAAAAATAATAAATCAATCTTTAAATAGTCTGCTATTTGTGGCTGTTGAAAGTTTAATGGCCAGATTTTCATGTAAAGACTTTTTTTAAAGTTTTTATGTCAGTAACATCTGTATAATTTTTCATCACAGAATCTAGTAAAGGGAGTTGCGGAGTCCATCGTTGTGCAATACAGAGAACTTCTCAGCAGGGCTATGAAGTTAGAGGTGTGATTACAAGCCAACAGCTGTGAGACCCGTACTGAAAGGTCTGCCAAAAGATCCTTGCCAAGCAGGGAAGACAAGACTTACAGATAGACTCTGAAGCTGTTTTGTTCTGACTGTAAGACTGATTTATTTTAAGTGTCCTATATCTAGAGTTACATTAGACTTCTTCATCGATAGTCAAGAGCATTTCTGCAAACAGGTGTATTATTTTAACTACACAACGCAAATTTTAATAACTAGAGCCTGTAGACACACACATTTTGGGATCCAAAGTAAATCCTTCTGCTAGGATCTCTTTTACACAGAATATTTGTTGTTTACCTTGTCCAAACTGTCTTTGAAACAGTGACAAGTTTTAGTAAACTTATATAAAAATATAATATCTCTACCAGTGGCAGACCTACTGTGCCTAATGGAAAACTCGTCTTCACTAAATATGAGTTACCAGTGTGGAAAATCCCCAAAACCCTAAGGTCTCATGAATATTGGCACTGTCAAACCTGCATTTATATTCATTTACAGGACATTTTTATCTGCATATAAAAGGAAGTAATGATTTTCCAATGATGAGCATTTAGACGTGGTCAGTTTAGCAGCGCTTAGAGAAAATAGTATTCTGTGTGTCCAGGATCTGATTAGAAACTCCAAATGAATGCAGACCTTAGTTTTCTTACCTGTTTCTATCTCACTTGTGAACACTCATACAACCATCACCTATTCCTACTAGTTCACTTGCTTCTTCTTCTTGGCTTACTTTGATACAAAATGTAACAGACAAAAACTGTTATGCTTTATTTAATAAACATGATATATAATTTCACTTTATTCTACCTGTAGGCAGTGTTTAAATTTAGTTCTCTCCTTTATCTGTTGCCACTCCCCTGGTGATCCTTGGGTTGGCCCAGCCTTCAACCTCTAAATAGGGATGGTAGGATCATTTCATGCAGCTTGAGATATCAGTAGTGTGGGCAGGAGGTCATATTCATAGCAGGAAAGCATTCCCTGGGCCTGGGGGAAGCTACGGGGACAAATGGAGGCCTATTGCCTATATTGTAATGAGCAGCATTCCTGAATTGTAAGTAGTGCCACAGCACCCTTCAGGGGCGAAATGACAACTCATGGTTTGACGGACCGCCTGGTACCCCTCCTTTGTGTGTCCATCAGAAAACTGCTTCCTCGCCACTGGAACACAGGACCAAGGTATTATTGCTGGACATTGCACCCAAGACCTAGACAACACTAGCTTAGGTGCAACTGGAACTCTTTGTTGAACAGAAATACAGGTTTTTACACTCTTCAGAAATAGGGGCAGTCCTCACATGAACAATAAAGGCAAACATTACACATGGGGATAAAAATCCAACATTGACTAGGCAACGAAGTCAAGTTGACACAAGACTAATCCCATCATGTAGGAACTTCCTGGACTATCCAACAGACATAAACAATAGGTGACTCAATTAACTCAATTAACAATGGAACAAAGACACAACGGTAAACACATCAAACCTTAATAAACAGATTACAATAAGAGACTTTAGCATCAGATTGTTTTAAGCTGATCATACTAGCATCTGCTTGCAGTCTCTGAGTCTATGAGAAGGGTTGCAGCAGTCAATGCAGGTTTGGGCACAGAGACCCCAAATCTGTATCCTGGTCCTCCAATTATCAGAGTCTGTGTGTTTTGGGGAGACCTGGACTTGAATCCAAAGTAAACCTACTCCAAAGGTCCCCTAGGCACACACCTCCCAAAGAATAGAGCCCACTCAAATGCGGACCCATAGTCAGTAGCCAAGAGGCTAGCCTGCAGTCTCCTCCAAAAGACCCTGTCCCGGTTGGGTCTGTTACACATGGCCCTTCAAATGTATGGATTTCAGGTTTAGTCCTAGGGTTGGTTATTTTCCTTTAGTGATAAAAACAAATTCCAAAATACTGACATGATCTCAGTTTGAAGCAAAGTGATTAAGAAAGAAAAATGACTTACCTGGGAGCCAAGTTTTCCAACATTTGTATTATTAGCAAAACAGGCAGTACCTAAGGGATTTTGTTGAATTGCCATTTAAAGTTGTACTTAGCACAATCAGCGAGCCTCCCCTATCACTGCTTATCAGTTGTATTGAACTCTGTGATCAAAAGTTCTTCTATGTGCATGTGCTCTGGGCTATTTAGCACTACACAAATCATCAAACCATAGAAAAACAAGCTATGCAGATGTCCTGGCAAAACAACCTTAGCACAGGTTAATACAGATCAGGTTCCAACAACCTCCTATAAAATCTTCTATAACAGCCATAAAAATGCCACAGAGGTAGTAGAAAGCTCTGTCAGCAGCCAAAGCTAACATTCCTGTGAACAGAGGAAGCAGGCCATTCCAGTGCACTAGGAAAAGGCAATTAAGTAAAGACGGGATCCTCTTTGATAACCCGTTACACACATGCGGAGTAGCACTGTATGACAACATTACAGCCTTTAGTAATGTGGGGTTGATTTACAAAAGGCAAATAGGCTGTTTGCTTTGCAAGGGAAGTTTCACTTTGCAAGGGAATTTGCCCCAGAACGTAGTGAATGTGGTAAAGATTCACTTTGCAAAGAATACTCAATCACATGCAAGGAAAAAAATACAGTATTTTTTTTTGCATATAACTGAATGATAGATGTTTGTAGAACTTCACCTTATTCAATAAGCTCTAGGGAAAAGTCTTTTGCAAAGTGCAACCTCCCTTGCAAAGTAACAGCCTAATTGCCTTTAGTAAATAAACCACATGGTCTCTAAACATGTAGCCACTGTAGTTCTCAACACCACCTATGTAAATGAAAGACACAAACTGCTGTCAAGGTACCTATGCTATATAAGGTTCTTGTTCATATGTACAGTAAAACTGGACAAGAAAAGGAAAAACCTGGCACTGTTTATCTCTTGGGTTTTTCAGAAATAGCTTATGTGTACAAAATGTGCTGCTGAACAATAGTTTCTGATATGCCAGTTAAGATTTGTCAGTCAAGAAATTAGATTGTCTTTGAGAAGAATATGATTTATACTCAAACAGGTTGCAAAGCCTAACAAAGCCTAAATACGGCACAAAGAGAAGATATCTCCACTGCTAATTGAAAGGGAAAATGGAAGAAGAAGACAAGATCTTAAATCCATTAATTGGGCAACCCAAACGGAAAAGAGACAATAATTGTGCATCCAATTGTCAGTAGGAATTAGCAAACACAAAGCCTCCATCAGCTAGAGATAGGAATGGGCAGTTAAGTTCCATATCAATGCCTGTTAATATAAATAGGATAGCCTCCTGTGGGAATGCATGTCAATTGCTCCCAGGTTTTGTTTCTCGAGGTATCCTATGGGGTCTCGAGGTATCCTGTTTGCCCCCCACATCTGCACATGGGGGACACCTATATCCTAGGGTTCTGGGGACCTTTGGTGCCTTTTTCATTCTGCTAGACTTGATGTCCACCACATACAAGCATTTTTGGAGCCGTATCCATCTTTTTACAGCTGAGCTATCTGTTACACTTACAGCATTTAGTATCCTCCCGAAGAAGCAGGTATAACTTTCCGCGAAACATGTTGGGGAATCATAACCAGCTTTGAATTGGATTTCCTACTCTCTGAAGAGCATGTGCTCCAACAATACTGTGATATTTGATCTAATCCTGATATACTGGTGTTTGCTGTAAAGGAAAAAAAAAAAAGTTTATCTTGGATGCTCCATTGTATTAATACTTTAAAAATGTTGTACAAATAAAGTGTAAAAATGGGAGATATACTCCCTTGTTTTAACTGGTAATGGTTGTAGTGTTACTCTTTTGGGGCACCTTAAAAGACCATGTATTGAGTTTTTTTTTCTCCTTTGGAATATTCCAACAAAAGGATGTGGGGACACACTCTGTTTTTTAAAGGGTTAGATTCACCCATAATCAGTTTTTATGTTACAAAAAAAGTCAAACTAATGTGATATTTTAATCATCAGACTTTGTTGATTACATTTTGAAGTACACATATGGGAATTGCACAAATTATGTAAATGTTGCACTGGGAAAATTATGCATTTTTTTTCTATTTTTTTAAATTATTTATTTTCAATAAAAAACAAGAAAATAAAAATATGTGTATCAGTTTTCAGACAAAATTAAAGCCTTATCTGTCACAAAAAAATATGTACCATACATTAGGGTAGACTGCAAATCCAAAAAGTATAATGTGCAGAACTAAGACACTGCTGAAACAAAATAACATTCCGAAGCTTATTGGATTTAGGATACACATCTATGCAGGTTGTAGCTGATACATTTTTCCATTGCGTTTTGTATTTTTGAACACACGTTTTTGATGCATTTTTTGCATGTTGTTTACTAATGGGAAAGTATGACAGTTCTGTTCATAAAGTGCAAATTTGATGCAACTTTGATGCGATTTTACATTTTCTGGCACTCAAGTAGCATCAAAGTTGCATCAAAGTAGTGCATGAACCTTTATAGTTCCAAAGTTGCATTTGTTTGGCTAACAGGAAAGTAGGACAGTTCTGTTCATGTAGTGAAACTTTGATGCAACTTTACATTCTCTGGCACTCAAGTAGCAACACTGGCACATCAAAGTCGCACTACATAAACAGAACAGTCATACTTTCCTATTAGCCAAAAAAAAATTGTGCCTTTGGACACATAAAGGTTCCTGTACTGCTTTGATGCAACTTTGATGCTACTTGAGTGCCAGAGAGTGTAAAGTCGCTTCAAAGTCACACTGCGTGAACTGAACTGTCATACTTTTCAATTAGCCAAAAAAGAAAAAGCAAAATGCATCAAAAATGCAACACATGCATGCATAGGCTCAAAATGCACAGATGTGAACTAGATCCATAAGAAACCATGTTAAATGGACCATAGCATGTTTCTGCAAAATACAAAACGCACTAAAATTGCATAGGTGTGAACCAGGGGTAAGGGAGAAATAGCCTTGGGGACTAAAGTGGTTAAATGTATTTGATCCCCACTTTTTCCTTGCTCCTCGCCACACACCACCCTTTTCCACCCCAGCTTCATTAAACTGCTGTTAGCTCTGTTCCCATCAGTCCACTCTCTCTCCCCACTCCTGGACATATACCCTTCCTTTTCCACCCCAGCTCTGCTGCCCACTGCTGCCATCTCTGCAACCTCCAGTCTGCACTCAGCAAAGATTAGGTGACTCAAGCTACAATCTCATAATACAGGCATATCTCAGTTTAGTTCTGTGGGACTTTTCGTATTGTGAAAAATTTGTAAACCAAAATGTGGTTTCCCATAGGAATACATTGAAAACCAATTCATTAATTCTGGAGGTCAGAAAAAAGTAAAAAAAAAGTCTTTTATCTGTTCAAAACTCTATAAAGTGCACTTTAAAGACATAAATACTATACAGGGACATGATTAAAAACTAATTCGTAAATGCATTGAAAACCAATTAATCCATTCCGGAGGTCAGAAAAAAGTCAAAAAAAGTTTTATCTGTTCAAAACTTTTTATAAAGTGCACTTTAAAGGCATAAAGGGACAAGATTAAAACAAATTGTGTAAGTGCATTGAAATTCAATTAATCCGTTCCGGAGGTCAGAAAAAAAGTTAAATAAAGGCTTATTAGTTCAAAACTCTTTATAAAGTGCACTTTAAAGGCATAGTACTGTACAGGGACATGATTAAAAAAAAATTGTAAATGCATTGAAAACCAATTAAATTGTTCACATTACGAAAAAATTACATTAACCGAGGCATTCATAAACCGAGGTATGCCTGTAAATCTGTTTTCCAATCTGTCTGACTACTACTGTTTCTGCATTGCCTTGCTGTATAAAAATGTCCTCCATAGACTCTTAAAAAGGGAGATAGGGGTACATTTACTAAGGCTGGAGAGTACAAAATCAGGCTCACTTCTGCATAGAAACCAATCAGCTTCCAGGTTTTATTGCCAAAACTTAATTGAACAAGCTGAAGTTAGAAGCTGATTGGCTGCCATGCATAGGTGCACAAGATGAGATTCTGAGTGCACGAGTTTTAGTAAATCGTCCCTTAAATTTCAATCCTGTACAAAGCATTAGTATTGGATTCAGCTCCAGAAAGTTTACAGAGAATGACAATAAAATGAGAAAAAGTGATCAAAGGAGTATATAAAGCAAGATAAGATAAGGTAAGTGAGCGCAATCTCAAGCGAGCAGCTAACATACAGGGCAATCCTCAACACCTAAAATAGTAATATAGATAAAAGGTATGCAGCACTATATAATATATATCTTTGCGACCCTTCCTTTCAATTTCACACTCCATCTGCCAGCCTGTGTAAACAGGGGCTTCTATAATTCAGAATACAAAGAGCTCTTGGAGGAACGCAGCATGGCTGTACCCACTGTGTATAGTTCAAAGAGAATATTATGGTTGTTCAATGCCATCCTTAGGGTACTTACTGTATGAACTATTATTAACAATTGGGCAGCTTTAAAGTGAACACTTTTACTGAATCATATACTCCTTCGATAGTAATATAGATAAAAGGTATGCAACGCTATATAAGGTATTGCAATAAATAAATGGTAAAAGAATCATCCGTATAACCCAGAATCAGCATAAATCGATTCATAGAGAAAGATCGATATGAACAGTCAATCAGACGTGAACAGTCTTAAATGCGATAGTGTTTGGTATATTCCAGATATAGAAGGGCTTGTAGAAAAATCCAGTAAAATCCAGCAAAATGGTGATGATAGTGAAGTACGTGAAGTGAAGTACGTCTTTAATATGTGTTTAGCAAATAGAACATATATTGAACTCACATCAAATAACAATGAATGGCCTCCAGGTCTAATATCTAGGCTTCCTGGTGGCTAGTGGCTTCCTGGTGGTTAATGGCGTCAGTTGGGCAGATCCCCTAACATGTTTCGAGCCACGCTTGTTGTCAAAGGGGTGGCACTTCACTATCATCACCATTTTGCCCCCTGGCTCGTTATTTATGAGCCCCGTCAGGGTCGAGCTTTTTGGAGGAGTATTATCTGGAGTGGACTACGTTGGACCTGCCGGTGAAACCTCAGGTGGCCCCCGTGTGTGTATCCAATCACCCCCGAGTGTCTGCCATGGTGACCGTATGCTGCTTCATTTGCAGACCAGGCCCTGATGTCCGCTGTTATACAACGCTCAGTGTGTATGTCATTGTGGTAAGCGCATAATTTTACTGGATTTTTCTACAAGCCCTACTATATCTGGAATATACCAAACACTAAGACATTTAAGACTGTTCACGTCTGATTGACTGTTCATATCGATCTTTCTCTATGAATCGATTTATGCTGATTCTGGGTTATACAGATGATTCTTTTACCATTTATTTATTGCAATACCTTATATAGCGTTGCATACCTTTTATCTATATTACTATCGAAGGAGTATATGATTCAGTAAAAGTGTTCACTTTAAAGCTGCCCAATTGTTAATAATAGTTCATACAGTAAGTACCCTAAGGATGGCATTGAACAGCCTGAAATATTCTCTTTGAACTATACACAGTGGGTACAGCCATGCTGCGTTCCTCCAAGAGCTCTTTGTATTCTGAATTATAGAAGCCCCTGTTTACACAGGCTGGCAGATGGAGTGTGAAATTGAAAGGAAGGGTCGCAAAGATGAGGGAGGGTTAGTAAGTGGGGTTAGCAGGGCAGCTAGATAGATTGCCTTGAATGCAAGTCTCCATGATTGTGAATTTCAACCTGAGCTGTTCTACATTGCCTGCAGCTATTGGAGTCAGGGAGGCCTTGTTTTGAAAGTAATTCAATCCTTGTTATGCAGATATAAACAGTTGACTGTCTGTGGCTTGGCCACAAATTTACTTTAAGGTCATTGCAACAGACAAAGGGGCACACTTTTCACTTGGAAGAAAATATATTTTGGTGTAAATGGATTTATTATTGTAAGAAGTGGGATAATTGAGAAATAATTGCATAAGAACAAGTTTTAGTGTTTAGGTTGTAAAAAAAAGAAAGAAAATAGAAGATGGATTGAGCATTTCCATAAAAAAACATGAGTTTTTTTTAATATTTCAAGTGAAATTACGCTGCATCTGAGCACTACAAACCAAAAATGCTATTTAAAGTGTTACTAAACCCACAGCAGTAAAATCAGTCTGTATATGCAGTGAAGCATGCTTGGTATACTCACTGTGGAACCTAAGGGGTTAATCCTCTGCATTGTGTAAAAAGGCCATTGGATCCTGACTTCTCTGCTCCTCTTGTTCAAATGTCCACGTCATATGTCCTGATAAAACAGACTGAACTGAGCTATTCTGCACATGCTCAGTTTAGTGTGTATTGCTAGAGAGGTTGTTTTTTTTTTTTTTCTTGGGAGAGTGCATGTGATCAGCACAGGGCCAATCAGCACTATCCAGACAGAGGTCAGGGATTTTGCATCCTCCAAGAGCAGAAAGAAAACTCCTCCTAAAAGCTTTAGCCAGTGCTCTGCTGGACACTGATAGAAGTCACAAGACTGCTCTGGCTGCTGATAAGAAAAGGTATTCAGCAGTTTATATTTACTAAAATAATTGCACTTCCATGTTCTGTGTATTTTGGGAGACCAGATATATTGAATATAGGGTCCTGGGTTTAGAAACACTGTAATTAATTTTATATATTCAAAGTAAACCCACTCATCCATCCATGTCTTCATGATTTATTTTGCTGAAAAATCACCTCCTGGCATTTTTGGCTGTGACCATCTTGAGTAAGGGCAGATGGTTAATTTATTTTACTTCCTGGAATCAGGCATGTAGACAGGAGGGCGTGCTTAGCTGAGAAACCCCCTCTTCTCCTCCTGAAGACTCATGGGATGTATGACATCATTTGCCTAGGCCTGCAAACCAGGAAGTAACTAAAGAAATGTAAAAAAATATAAAAGGAAAAGAAACTGAACTGCTGAATATGGCAAGGGCATTGGATTCTTTAGGCACACTAAGAGAACACACAGTAAAATACATATAACCATTTATTGACATAAAAGAGTCAGATATCCATGATAGGACCCATAGTACCAACATGCTTCTCAAAGAGGAGACAAGAGCAAAACAAGTCGTAGTTGAGCACGTACCTAGTTGTTCGGTTTCTTTTTCTTTTGTATCTAAAGGAATTGGCACCAGGAAGCTTTTTTGGCATTTTTTTTTATGTAAAACAATATAGTTTAAAAAAAGTACATATAATACACTTTCCTATCTATTTACTAATGCTAGCAGCATAAGGATTAAAAATAGTCAACTCTTAGATTGTAAGCTCCAAGGAACAGGGTCCTCCTAACCCTCTTGTATTGAACTGTATTGTTGCTGTAATTGTCTCCCTTTATATTGTAAAGCGCTGAGCAAACTGTTGGCCCTATATAAATCCTGTATAATAATAATATAATAATGTAGGTTGAGAGAGTGAAGTTCCACTTTACCCTGTTAGTCCCCTTTCACACGGGCATTCCATATGTCCATTATTCAACTGTCCGTTTACAGATGGAAAACAGACCCCCATGTATTTCTATGGACTGGCGGATGTAAACAGATGATCATCTGTTTACATCTGTTAATGTCCGCATCGGTTCACATCCGTTTTTGTGAACGGAAGAAAGCCCTATTTTTCTTCCGTTAAAAAATATGGAACAGAACAAAAAACGGATGTAAACGGACAAAAACGGATGTAAAAGGACGAAAACCAGATGTAGACAGACAAAAACTGATTTAAACAGACAAAAACCGGATGTAGACGGATGAAAAATGGATATAAACTGATGAAAAACAGATGAAAAACTGACGTAAACTGATGAAAAGCTGACGTGAACTGATCCATTTTTTTCTTGGAAAAAATGTGACTGAACTGGTGAAAAAAACGGAACGCTCGTGTGAAAGGGGGCTTAGGGAGAACTGGACCATGATTTTGAAAGGTTCTTTTGCCTTCCTTCTGTATTCCATATATATATTTTATACACAGGCCTATTTTCAGGGTGACACTAACTATCTGTATGCAAGCCATACATCAGAGTTTGTCATTTTAGAGGGTATTGCAGTCATGTATTTGTATGGACTAGCAGATGTAAAAGGATGATCATCCGTTCACATCTGTTTTTGTGAACAGAAAAAAGCCCTATTTTTCTTCCTTTAAATATGGAATGGACAAAAAACGGATGTGAACAGACAAAAACGGACGAAAACCGGATGTAGACGGACGAAAACTGATGTAAACGGACAAAAACAGATGAAAAATGGACAAAAACGGATGTAAACTGATGAAAAACGGATGTAAAATTATGAAAACCAGATGAGAAACTGACATAAACTATTTGAAAAGCTGACGTGAACTGATGAAAAACTGATCCGTTTTTTCTTGGAAACAACGTGACTGAACTGATGAAAAAAACGGAACGCCCGTGTAAAAGGGGCCTTAGGGAAAACTGGACCATGATTTTTAAAGGTTGTTTTGCCATCCTTCTGTATTTCATATATATATTTTTTTACATTTTCTTACTAAACACAGGCCTATTTTCAGGGTGACGCTAACTATCAGTAGGCAAGCCATACATCAGAGTTTGTAATTTTAGAGGGTATTGCAGTCATATTTGTTTTTCATTAGTTCATATAAATAGGATTGTTGCATTATGACCCCATTAAAATGCCTACACTACTGTGTAGTATATTACATTCTAAGACACAATGCTTTTCAGCCCTGCCACAATATCATTTAAGGTGAACAGAGGCCCTGCGGCTCTATCATTCTCACTAATGTAGGCTGAAGCTATACTATATATAAATAAATAAATATTGCAGACTGTGGTTTTAGAATAGACATTAAGAGCATCCAGGGGATTTATACGTGAACTCGGGCTAACATAATCCAATAAGATTAAACAAATGTGGTATACTGTACATTCATCTGGCTGACTCAATGAACACTTAGGTCATGGGAAAACAGCTAGAATTATGTGATTTTTTACTTTGTCAGTAAGTACAAAAGAACACACTGCTAGACCTGGCTATAGGCTGTCAAAAAACACTACTAGACCTGATTGGGGGCAGGCAAGATCTTTCCAGGATTGGCAATACATGCTTGCCACTAAATCTAAAAAAGATCCAGATGCTCAACATATGTTCCATAGAGCAAAAGAAAGAAAATAAGCAGCAGAGGAAATCATATGACATAAAAACTTTATAATCCTAAATGTAACATACATTATATGAAACTCTAGAGCAAAATTGCTTAAAAAAGGCATTGGCTCCTGCTGCTTTCAATTAAATGCAGTGATGAAGAAGTGGGGGCGGGGCTAAATCCCACTGTATAAGTCTATGGAACGTGGCTCTATAGACACACAGCTCAGAAGCGTGTAGACACTGTGGGGTTTATTTACTAAAGCTGGAGAGTCCAAAATCAGACTCCCTCCTGCATAGAAACCAATCAGCTTCCAGGTTTCATTGCCAAAGCTTCATTGAACAAGCTGAGGTTAGAAGCTGATTGGTTTCTATGCAGAAGGGAGTCTGATTTTGGACTCTCCAGCTTTAGTAAATAAACCCCTGTGTGACTGTATAGCAAATAGCTTGGTATGGGAACAAATGAAGAAGAGGAAGAGTCAAGATCGCTGGTGGGGGACCCGAGAAGAGGAGATCGGGGATGCACAGAGCAGGTGAGTATACCATGTTTGTTATTTGATTGTAAAAAAAGTTTGACTTTAGTAACACATTAATTACTACATGTACAGTGTATTAAAATAGTATCTTAATTATCACATGATATAAAAGTAGTATCTTACATACCACATGTACAGTTGTGACCAAAATTATTCAACCCCCACTGAAATTGAGTGTTTTGGCCAGTTTGACATTGCTTTTGATCATTCAGTCATCTTGCTTACATTTACATTAAAGAGGCACTTGTAGGTCAGACAAATATAACATAACAGTTATAATGAAATAACCACAAATGTCTTTTCTGTGCTCACAGCATTATCAGTTTTATTCAACCCCCAAGTGACATTCAATCTTAGTACTTAGTACAGCATCCTTTTACAGTTATAACAGCTTTTAAACGTGAAGCATAGCTTGACACAAGTGTCTTGCAGCGATCTACGGGTATCTTCGCCCATTCTTCATGGGCAAAGGCCTCCAGTTCAGTCACATTCTTAGGCTTGCGCACTGCAACTGCTTTCTTTAAGTCCCACCAGAGGTTCTCAATCGGATTTAAGTCTGGTGACTGCGATGGCCACTCCAAAATGTTCCAGCCTTTCCTCTGCAACCATGCTCTAGTGGACTTGGAGGTATGCTTGGGATCATTGTCCTGTTGAAAGGTCCAACGTCTCCCAAGCCTCAGGTGTGTGACGGACTGCATCACGTTTCCATCCAATATCTCCTGGTACTGAAGAGAATTCATGGTACCTTGCACACGCTGAAGCTTCCCTGTACCTGCAGAAGCAAAACAGCCCCAAAGCATGATTGACCCTCCACCATGCTTCACAGTAGGCAAGGTGTTCTTTTCATCATAGGCCTTGTTCTTCCTCCTCCAAACATAGCGTTGATCCATGGGCCCAAACAGTTCTAATTTTGTTTCATCAGTCCACAGAACACTATCCCACAACTTTTGTGGTTTGTCCACATGGCTTTTGGCATACTGCAGTCGACTCTTCTTATTCTTTGGAGACAGCAAGGGGGTACGCCTGGGAGTTCTGGCACGGAGGCCTTCATTACGCAGTGTGCGTCTTATTGTCTGGGCTGAAACTTCTGTACCCACATCTGACAAATCTTTTCTCAGTTCCTCAGCAGTCACACGGGGACTTCTCTCCACTCTACGCTTCAGGTAGCGCACAGCAGTCGAAGTCAGCATCTTCTTTCTGCCACGACCAGGTAGCGTTTCAACAGTGCCCTTTGCCTTGAATTTGCGAATGATGCTTCCTAAGGTGTCTCTTGGTATGTTTAACATCTTTGCAATCTTCTTATAGCCATTGCCCTTCCTGTGAAGAGAAATCACCTCTTCTCTTGTCTTCCTGGACCATTCTCTTGCCTTCACCATGTTTGTAACCACACCAGTAAATGTCTAGAAGGAGCTGAGTATCACAGTCATTTTAAAGCTGCCTAATTGGTGCTTATTATGCTTGATTGCTGCTCGGTGACATCCACAGGTGTTTTCAATACCTGATGGAAAGCACCTGTATGAACCTCTGTTCTTCAGAGTGGTAGTCTTTAAGGGGTTGAATAATTGTGGCAATGAAGAAACCACATAAGAACCATTTACTACTGTATTACATAAACAATTGATGTCATTTTAGTTGCATTTGGGTAGTTACAACGTCCTTGTAGGATTTGATTCTGAATACAATTCCAAATGTACACTATAGTCCCTAAACCCCTTTACAGCATTGGGGGTTGAATAATTTTGGTCACAACTGTAAGTATGAAGTATCTTAAATAGCACATTTATATTAAAAGCCTTTGAAAAGTGAACATTTACAGACAATCCTCCAGAACAGGGGAGGACTGACAACTCATGGGGCCCCCGGGCAATAGGGGATCA
The DNA here is from genome assembly GCF_062004578.1 of Staurois parvus. Taxonomy (NCBI): domain Eukaryota; kingdom Metazoa; phylum Chordata; class Amphibia; order Anura; family Ranidae; genus Staurois; species Staurois parvus. The sequence goes on along the minus strand of NW_028317895.1, from coordinate 432,810 downwards.
TGGGGGATCATGGGGCCCTTGTGTCCTCGCCCACACCCAAAAAAGCCTATGAAAAAGCCAATGAAAGGTACCAGAGGCATCTCTTGGGCCCCCTACTGACCCCGGGCCCTTGGGCAGTGCCCGAGTGCTCGAATGGTCAGTCCGCCCCTGCTCCAGAACCGTAGATGTTTACAACTTTAGAGACAAGAACATCATATCATAATATGATCTGGGGACATGGCTAGCCTATGGAGGTGTGAGGAATTATCCTATACCTGGTGTGTGACCTAACGCGTAGGACAGAAGCGTGGTGACATAATTTCCGGTGCAGCATCACTAGCCACCATCTTTGTGTATCCTAACCTGTATTATAACCTATGTAGGTTCTCTGAGCCCTTAATTTTGTGTGAGTGTGATTCTTTGCGTCTTTAATTACCACTAAATAATCTATTACACTATGAGGAGCCTTTTTTCTTTATTGTACATCAGAGTGTACATCTGCCCTATTGAGCTATTGAAGTGGATCCTTACTGACCTAGGCATGCTGAAAGGACCAAAAGGATATTGACCTGTAGTATCTATTGGTGATTATGCATTCCTATTGGCGGTGAACACAGTGATGACCCATGGTTAAGTTTTATCACTGAATGTTGATGGACGTTTTGGGAATTATTTATTTATTTATTATATTTGATTTCCATTATCACTACTTACTTCCTAAGCACATTAGTAGCCTTTGTGCTGGAGGAGCAGCTGGGTATTTATTGATTTATTGATATCTTATTAAGCACTTAATTGATATTGCTGAGTACTGTTTGTTATTAGGAACCATTTTCTAGAATTACTGTTGTAAACCACTGAAATGTGTTAGTAAAAGATGTTATAGTGAGCGCGACTTAGATGAGGAGTGTATAAATAGGTATACACAACAACACTACTTAGCAGCTGATACACCAAAAAGGTAACCAAACAAAAGGTAGGGGGGCAGCAGCAGCAGCAGGACACCTAACCACCCTGAAAAACATATGGTCAGTAAACGTTTCGTTTATAATCTTTCATGTACCCCACACCAACCAACCCTGAATAAAGGTATCTAAAGCAGTATCACGCTATGAGGTCTCTTATTGGGCACTCTGTGTGAGTGCCATCATTCGCAGTGCCCATCTGGAGGACCCAGGACCCTGGTGGTGATACCTGGTAGCGGTTTCGGATGACCTTACTTCTGTGGAGTCGGGATGGTGATCTGAGTGCAATCTGATCTGGGATCTGATGATCGTTCTATGGTCTGGTGACGCAGGATACATATTGCGTATATTAAACGCACATCTGGTGAGTGTGTTTTTCACCTATTTGTGTGGTTCACACTTATCATCACACCTTGGATCAGGACGTCCACTCACCTTGACCTATTATAATGAACTTTTGTTTTTATGGATCACCATCAGAGTGATATCACGCATGGGCATATAGTGTGTGTATATACTGTGTTCCATTGTTAAGCGCTGCACCATTTTATTTGATATATACGACTGAAATGTGTTAGATGCAGTGCTTTAAAATGGACATTAGATGGCAGTGTCCTGCCATTCAGGGTCATTTACATTGGCAGAACAGTCCTCTGGAACTTGTATGCTGAACAGCAGGACTTGAATGCTGAGCAGGGTGCTCAGGGACTGCATTTCCCAGAGAAGGTAGCGTGTGGGTAGGGGCATATAAATATCAAAGCCCGGGAGACTGGGGAAGAGAAGAGTAGAGCAGAGCCAAATTTGGAAAGGGAGAAGGAGCAGAAAGAGCCTACCGATTGCCCACCCTGCCACGTTGTCCTGTGACCCCATCTGTTAGCAGTAGACCAGACAGGACTCTGAATTGTAACCCAGAGAGTCTGTGTGGGGCCCTCATCTGCCGGAGAAGCCAGACCGCTACCAGCTGCCGAACCATATTGATCGGGTGAGAGAATACCAAATATCAACTAACCAAGTAAATACTGACAGTTTCATCACCCCAGCTATCTACTTGCACATATCTGTGAACATTACATATATTTGCCTCAGGTTGAGGCCTTGTTCTCCCAGCCACAGCTGCATCACAGTCTCATCATCCAAGCTGACTGCAGGACATACAATTACAGGTCAGAACACAGCAGTGGCAACTGAAACAACAAGTTCACTTTTCCAGCAGAAAGCAGGATTACTACTACTGTTGCCCTCTGCCACTGACATCCAGAGGGAGTTATCCTTGCCCATAGACATTTATGCCAATTGTTACCTTTCACTACTTCAAGTCTAGAAAAAGATAGAAAAACTCAGTGAGCGCTCACAATATATATTCGTAAAAGCAGCTAAGCACAGTAAAGGAAACCATAAACCTTTCAAAAGACATGTATATAGAAAAAGTGCAGCGCTAGAAGTATTCAGACAAATTCATGGTAGCAATGTTCATAAAAGGGTAATAAGTCCACAATATATGAGCTCAAGGTGATATATTGATCCCACGGTCGTGGTTCGAATAAAAATCGGTGAGGGGCAGGGTATTTATGAAATGCGCACTCACCAGAAGCGCAAAGAACATGCGCAATGTATCAGCAAAATGGAGGTCTGCCAGGGGGTCCTTTTCAGGATGCAACTGTCACGGAGATCCGGTGGCCACATTTGATCACCAGCTAGTTAGTGCTCATAACAACCTGTTGTGCTGTAATATCCCTGCCTACTGCTTTCCTACAGCCCTTGGCATATGTTCAGCATTTTACATGTATGAGGATTTCTATATATGTTTGCTGCTGCATAACATCCTTCATTAAATTTTTCTGACAATACTACACTATGGGTATTTCCATTTGTTGCTCTGCTTTGAGCATTTAATCCCCCAGAGCTCCCCCTGGTGATTTTTCCACGGTACTGAAGAGGCTGCACCCGTGTCTTTAAAGTGGACCTCCGCTTTTTGGGAAACATCTACCTAGACGATGTCCATCCACCCTAGGCTGGCTACAGTTGCATCCTGAAAAGGACCCCCTGGCAGACCTCCATTTTGCTGATACATTGCGCATGTTCTTTGCGCTTCTGGTGAGTGCGCATTTCATACATACCCTGCCCCTCACCGATTTTTATTCGAACCACAACCGTGGGATCAATATATCACCTTGAGCTCATATATTGTGGACTTATTACCCTTTTATGAACATTGCTACCATGAATTTGCCGGAATACTTCTAGCGCTGCACTTTTTCTATATACTACTTCAAGTCTGCCTTTTATCTAGTACCTTAAAGGGGACCCTGCGCTAATTCACTACCAGCAAAAGGAAATGTGTTAAATACTTCCTATCTTCCTCATTACTTCGGTGTTACCATTTTGAGGAACTATTATTTACACCTTAATTCAACTTCATTCCAACCGGGCCCCAACAAGCATGTAGAAGACTATTTATAGTAATCTTAAGGGACAATGGACAATTACAAATGAGAGCTATCTTCACTTCACAGTTAATCCTTGTTGTCTCGTTCTAAGGACCCACAGTGAGCCTACCTGTTTGATAGTTGTTTCTTTTGCTCTTTGGAGATTCAATAGTCTCCTCAGATTGGAGGCATTGAATTATTTCTGAAAGTAGGCCTGCAACAGTTAGGGGTAGTTCACTGTGAATGCTGTTACTTTTACTTAAAATTGACAAGAGTGATTATCTTTGCTGCATATACCCATGTTAGCCTGTTCTTTTTGACCAAGTTACATTCAATGCCGATACAAACTTCATACTGTTTCATGCTACTTTGTGTGTGAGTTAATTTTACAGCTGTGGTTTATTGTGGTCACAAGAGTACAGTGGTGTCAGCCGAGGTAGGGCTTTTTAAAGGTGGTCCAGATTGACAGGGAACCCAAAAGAAATTACTAAGCAACCCTTAAGGGGGTAGTGCTACACTGTTATTTATGGTCATTTGGTTTTGCACGTCTTGTGCTAGATGTTTAGTCGGGTGTCTATTGATTTATTATATTGGTTATGACTTTATCCATGCATCATTTTTGAGGTTTATTTTATATACTTGCAATATTTGTAGCTGTGTGTTTATTATTTTAATTACGTGTTACAGGGTCAGCTGGTTATGTATTTACTTACTTTATATTAAGTGAATTTGTCGCTATACCACAAGGTACACTTATTACTTTATTCCTCTTTTTTTATTGTTTCACTACTGTTTGTCTATGTGTTAGACCCTCTGGTGGATGATTTTTCACATTTTATTGATTTGAGCAAGTTGAGCAGCACAGGATGAATTTCTTATTAGTATTGTCACTTGTTTGTATTACTTTTGGCAGCACATAGAATACCTTCTATTTACTATTTAGCTTGCTGAGCTCTGCACCTCACAAAGGACTGTACCCGCCAGCACACCACTGAGTTAATGCCAAAGCATGGCAGTACTCATGGCCTACCTGGAGGTTCAGATCCTGCTGTCAGTCAACGGTTCTTCATTCACTCTACCCCCTGCTCCAGAGTGGCTTGTGAGACAGCAGGGTGTCTACAACAGCATCAGAGTAGACAGCCTTACACTTGTCACTGGATGCTGCCTCCACAGGCTCCCTCTCACCATCTGAGGTCAGTCTCTCTAATGACCAGCTCTTGTCTGTGGGGGATTCCCCTCGAAGCCCTGACATGGACAAGAGATATCAGCCATCTTGCTCTCCTTTCCAACACAGCAAGATATGGAGGCAATTATGGCCAGGTTGGAAACATCTCTAAGGAGCGACACACACAAGGTCACACAGTCTGTTAATGTCTTGGAAGATTTAATGGAAACCTTAACTACAGCTATGCTGCAAAGTATCACTAACTTAGAGAACCTTCCCAATCACCAACAATACTATTTAACTCTCTTTACAACTGCAACATGATTATCTTGAAAATCGCCACAGGCAGAATAACATTAAAATCCGCAGAATCCCAGTAGCTACAGGACCAGGGAATTTCAGGACTACTGTGATAGGGATCTTTAATTCTCTATTATAAGACATTTCACCTTCCATATTGACAGGGTACATCGGGTCAACTATCCTGGGGGTGTGACAGACACTTGCCCAGAGATGTGTAATGGCAGGTCCACTTTTTTACTCTTAGGTTTAACCATAAAAAATGCATATTCACGTGTTTTTTACTTACGAATCTGAACACAGCTGCAAGCAGTGCATTCAAATCCATTACACAGAATCCAAAAATCTTTACGCACTTATGTTTAACACATGTATACGCCTATGTAAGCATGTAAGTTGTGTCTAAACAAAGGGGAAAAATGAATTATCATTATGTATTCATTTGCATCTTCCACATATTTATACACATTTATATGCATTTTACTGATCATTATGCAGGAACTTTTCTCCTAGAATACACATGCGTAATAGCAATAGTAAAATGTTTACAGCTGTGCCAATGGAGCTTAAAAGAGGAAATTATGCACAGGGCGTTGAACAAGGGCTTCAGTTTGATGGGGAAACCATACAGATCCTGCTGAATCTATCCTGGAGGACTCTTGCCAGGCGACATCAAGTCTGCTCACTATTGGACAAAATCAGAGAGTGTGGCGGGTCTTAAAGATGAGGCTACCCTTTTAGCTTACCATTCTGCTTGAATAGTGATCAATTCTATCCTAACAGCTTGACCCAGCTTCCGGATCTTTTTAAGGTTCTGGCCATAAACCCAATAGACTTTCCAGATTGGACAGTGACTCAGCTTATCCCTGCAGTGAGACCGCTTCCACAATGCAGATGGCAGACAATCGGAACAATTCGAAACAGATCCCGTCAGTCTACCGTGGATCTGAAGGCCAGAGAGCCTTGAGATCTGGTCACCTCTGGTAAAGTTAATTTGATTTTTATAAATCTATGGCAGAGTATATCACTGTATACAGCTTTACCCATGTCCTGTTACTAACTATGCTGCATCTACTTTGCAATGGCTGTTTTTGCTTTGCATCCTACTGGCTCATACTCTTGGCGAGCCCTTCCTACCAGTGTCACCTCCTATGCAAATGGTTTTCTGGTGCTCCACTATCTGTTTATGGCTATTATACCACTGTACACTGTTTATTCTTACTGATATTTTATGGTACTCCTACACCCCTTCCTGACTTCATAACTATTTGGAATATCCAGCTGTTCTACTACCATGGCTACTACTACCACTAAACCATCGTAGGACAAAACTGTTGGCTACATCTATGGAGACTGCCTTTGCTATTTCATATTATTGTCTCAATGATTTGCTATATCAGCAGATTACCACGCACCCCTTCTCTTCAGTTGTGAATGAGTGCAATAACAGTTGCATATTCATGACTGAATTATCTTTGCTTTAGCACAGAGGTCTCCAAACTGCAGCCCGAGGACCAGATATGGCCCTTTGCTACCCTTTATCCGGCCCATGGAGTATTATTCCTCCCACTGAGACCAACAATGGGGCAGCACTTCTTAATTTGAAACCAATGATGGTGTACTATTCTTCCCACTAGAACTAATGATGGTGTAGTATTCTTCCCACTAATACCATTGATGGGGCACTACTCCTCCTACTGTTCATCAACCCTGAGGCCATGTTTATTCTCACTGATGCTGGGGCCAGGACATTTTCTATACCGACTGGCCCTAATCCGGCCCTCCTAAAGTCTGAAGGATTGTATACTGACCCTTTGTTTGAAAAGTTTGGAGACTCCTACTCTAGCATATTGCTGTTTTGCATGTTATTTTTCTTCTCAGGTTTTCTCAGGTCGTCTACATTAAAGGTAAATTCTCTTCTTTTTTCTCCATCTTAGTTCTTTATTTGTTCTTTTTTCTTCGGGTTTTTCTCTTTTCTTTTGTTTTTATCAGGAGCAGACATCGCCTCTGTGCTAAACTTGTCAAGTTGGATAAGATGACTACTATCCAAGCATGTGGCCTGAGTCAACCCTCCAAGAGATCACAGATCCTCTATAATTTTCACCAGCATAAGGTCCATTCTTTTGTATGCAAATTTGAAGCCTTTAGATATTTAACCGCTTCCCGCTGCCGCCTCATGGCCCTTTAAAAGCTTCTAGATACCAGGATGTGGAGACAGGCATTGGGGGTCATATGACCATTGTGATTGGCTGTCACAGCAGTAACATGATTAGAAAGCTCCGGATTGCAAATATGCACCAGAAGCTTACCAATCCAATCTATTGTGCTGGGAGCATGCAGGTAGCACGCTCACAGCACGGTAAGTTGTTGGCTTAAGGCTTACCCACCAAGAGGCTGCATACAGTTGCAAGAAAAAGTATGTGAACCCCTTGGGATTACGTGGAGTTTTGCATGAATTGGGCATAAAATGTGCTCTGAACGTCATCTAAGTCACAACAATAGAAGAACACAGTCTGCTGAACATAATACTACACAAACATTAGATGTTGCCATGCTTTAATTGCACATAACATGTAAACATTCACAGTGCAGGGAGGAAAAAGTATGTGAACCTTTGGACTTAATAACTGGTTGACCCTCCTTTGGCAGCAATAACCTCAACCAAACGTTTCCTGTAGTTGCAGATCAGACCTGCACAACGATCTGGAGTAATTTTGGACCACTCCTCTTCACAAAACTGTTTGAGTGTAGCAATATTCTTGGGATGTCTGGTGTAAATCGCTCTCTTAAGGTCATGCCACAGCATTTCAATCAGGTTGAGGTCAGGACTCTGCCTGGGCCACTCCAGAAGGCGTATTCTGTGCTGTTGCAGCCATTGTTTTGTTGAATGACTTGTATGCTTTGGGTCATTGTCCTGTTGCATCACCCATCCTCTGCGGAGCTTCAGTTGGAGGACAGATGGTCGTACGTTTTCCTGCAAAATGTCTTGATAAACTCTGGAATTCATTTTCCCATCAATGACAACAATCCGTCCAGGCCCTGAGGCAGCAAAGCAGCCCCAAACCATGCTGCTCCCTCCGCCATGTTTTACAGTGGGGATGAGGTTTTGATGTTGGTGCGCTGTGCCTTTTTTTCTCCACACAGTGTTGTGTGTTCTTCCCAAACAACTCAATCTTGGTTTCATCTGTCCACAGTATATTTTGCCAGTAGTGCTGTGGAACATCCAGGTGCTCTTTTGCAAACTTCAAACGTGCTGCAATCTTCTTTTTGGACAGCAATGGCTTCCTCCGTGGTGTCCTCCCATGTACTCCATTCTTGTTTAATGGTTTCCTTATTGTAGATGCGTCAACAAAAATGTTAGCATGTGCCAGAGATTTCTGTAGGTCTTTAGCTGACACTCTGGGATTCTTCTTTACCTCATGCAGCATTCTGCGCTGTGCTCTTGCAGTCATTTTTACAGGACGACCACTCCTAGGGAGAGTAGCAACAGTGCTAAACTTTCTCCATTTGTAGATAGTCTGTCTTACCGTGGACACATGAACATCAAGGCTTTTGGAGATACTTTTGTAACCCTTTCCAGCTTCATGCAAGTCAACAATTCTTGATCGTAGGTCTTGTGAGAGCTCTTTTCTGCGAGGCATGGTTCACATCAGACAGTGCTTCTTGAAACCAGTAAACCCAAAACAGGTGTGTGTTTTTAAAGGGCAGGACAGCTGTCAGCAACACATCCAATATCATCACACTGATTGGAGTCAAGGTTGGCTCACTCCTGGCTCCAATTAGCTCTGGGAGAAGTCATTAAGCTAGGGCCTCACATACTTTTTCCTCCCTGCACTGTGAATGTTTACAGGTTATGTGCAATTAAACCATGGTAACATCTAATGTTTGTGTAGTATTATGTTCAGCAGACTGTGTTCTTCTATTGTTGTGACTAAGATGACGTTCAGAGCATATTTTATGCCCAATTCATGTAAAACTCCACGTAATCCCAAGGGGTTCACATACTTTTTCTTGCAACTGTATATCCGTACGGCTGGTGGGACCAGGTTAAGTAACTTTACAGTTACATGCGACAAGACTGAAGCCCTAAATATCTCTCTTTCTCCTCAGAAAAAATACTGTTATACTATTGAATTTCTGATTTAAATGACTGAGAACATCTGTTAAGTATTTGGACATACTATCATCCTTTGCAAATACTGCTAATTTAAATGTTAATCTATTTTTACATACGATTCTTACATGTTTCCATTCTTATAATAAACTCAACTTTTACTGGTTTGGATGCATAAATAAAGTTAAAATGGATATCTTTTGTAAATTACTGCATGTACTTCAAATGATACCAGTTCCCCCAAATGATACCAGTTCCTCACTCTCCTCAATACTGTCATATGCAAATTCAAATGGAACTGTGAAAAAAAACAGAATTAAGAGTTCTATTTTATGGTTGGCCAAAACAAGGTGTAGTTCTTCCGAACATATTTCTCTATTTCCGTGCATCTTCAATATTAAGTATAATAGTTTGGTATCATAGCAGGTCCACCAAATTGTGGACCACTCTAGAAGATTGCCTAATTGTACCAATCCTCACACCTTTACCACGGACAGCTCCTGCACATAAGGGTTTCCTTTCCACCAGACCTAGCCTCATGACACCTCTGTTTGGCAGTCTGTATTTCCCCCGGTCTTGCATAAATGTCCCTTTTTGAAATGGACTAGAGCTGATGGAAGTCTTTTGTGTCATATATTATCCCCACAGACAACTTCCCTCAGAAGCATACAAACTCACTTTGACAGTATGGAATTATCTAGGACCACATTGGGATCCCCTCTTCTCCTGGTTTCAGGAGCAGTTATTATCTCAGGCTTCCCATCCCTCTCTCTTTTCACGTGAATACATGCTCCCCTCTCCATGAATGTTCTTCCCTTTCTGCACATTACCTGGTTAAAGGGATATTTGAAGCACAAAGTCCTCCCTCTCTTGGGTTATGGCCCAATTTTTCGGACTACAGTACATACATGTGTTTTGGATATACTGTATTCACCTGGTTTTGCTATATATATTACTACCAGTTTCTTTGGAAATTTTTTTATTATTCCACTGTTCATAATGATCATAATGTGATACATTATAGGATTGATTTACTAACGTCAAATAGACTATGTACTCTGCAAGTGCTGTTGCTCTAGAGTAAATGAGGTGAAGCTCAGCTGACTTTCATCTTTCAATCTTGTGCAAGTAGCAATGCTGTTTTTTTATTTTCCTTGCATGTGATTGGGAATTATTTGCAAAATGAAGCTTCACTCTCATATACTAAGCATTGGAGTGCACAGTCTATTTGCCTTTAGTAAATCATCACTTATATTTCTTGATTCTATGGGGTTTATTTACCAAAGCTGGAGAGTGAAAAATCAGGCTTACTTCTGCATAGAAACCAATAATTTTCTAACCTCAGCTTGTTCAGTTAAGCTTTGGCAATAAAACCTGAAAGCTGATTGGTTTCTATGCAAAAGTAAGCCTGATTTTGCATTTTCCAGCTTTAGTAAATAAACCCCTATGTTTCAGAATTTCTAGATGTGACGTACATGTCTATTTTGAGCTTCTGAATGTACCTGTTCCCTTTTTTTTATTCTTGGAAATTACAAGAACAATACATATTATAATATGCCCTGTATATTATGAAGAGCATATATAACTTGTCCAGATAAAAACAGATCTTGCTTGAGATATATAAATATAGGTAGTTCCTGTTACCTGGTTACTGCCAATTGTGATAAATTGTGCTTTGATGAAAGATGTATACAGAGAGGCATACCTTTCTTAAAAACCTCATATCAAAAAGATCTGTAGATTCAGCAATATAAGCAGTTAATATTATGTTTAATGACTAGGGTTGGCTAGAACTGGGGTTTAAAAGGAGCCAAATTTACATAATATAATTTATTATATATTATAAATTATTTGCAACACAACTATTATTTGTTCACAGTATTTATCCTGTGTGATCATAAGATTACCTGTGGTGTTTTAAAAAATATGAGGCCCATATAACTACTAACGTGTTCCAAGCATCGGTAATTACCCCTAAACACCCGTAAGAGTATTAAAGAAGCAAAGAAGCAACAGAACAAAATCTAAGTAGGAAAAGGTTGATACGTTTTTGGAAAATTGCACTGGTTCCTCTAATTAAGGTTTTACTCAAGATGCATGTATGCAGGCTGTCTAATAAGAAAAATAATTTATTGGAATTACTTAGTACAATAAAGAAATGCATTTTAATTACCCCATTTGGTATTACCAAGGCAAACAGACCATACAGGCTTATGTAATAAACCAAAGGTTGTTGTATAAAGTGCATGGATTAGATAATTGCCCTGAATGGACTGAATGAGAATCAACAGAACAGGATTCAACATGGGGCTTCCACTACTTGCAGGTAAAGGGAAATACTCGAACACTGTTATACAGTACTTTTTCTTGGTTCCATAATCAGTGGGGTTGATAAATAAAGGCAAATTGTCTGTTCACTATGCAAAAGATTTTTCACTTTGCAGAGGAATTGTTCCTTGCATTTGATTGGATATACTTTGCAAAGTGAATTTTCACCACATTCACTAAGCTTCAGTGAAACTCTCTTGCAAAGTAAACAAACTATTTGCCTTTTGAAATCAAAACCACTTTACCTGGAACAAGTACATTCATTTTAAATGCCCTGACCTGGTATGCACATGCCTGGTTCAGGTCAGTGACTCACAAAGTAATGACAAGGCTAAGACTGACAGCCTTGAATACTGCACCTTCAACAGCAAGTGAAGCTTTCACAAGTCTATCCTCTCATTAAGTGTCCTCCCTTTAATGTGGCCTGTAAAATTTCCCTTGCACTTTTTGTTTTTAGGGGATTTGAATTAGAATTAATACTTACCATATTCCCCCAGCAGCAAGCACTCTCCTCCACTGTCTGGCATCCTGGGCTGTGGGTGACCATCAACATGCTCATGTACAATGCAGGACTGCTGGTACAGATTTTCACTCTAAACAGATGCACAATTAAGAAGTGGTCAGGGTCAGGTTTCAGTCAGCAATTTGTTCTACTTTATAGCACCCAAGAAGGAATTTAACATTGCTTTGTTTTGCAACAGGATCAATAAATGCCCCCCATAGTTTCTTTATATAGTTTTTAATAATACAGTGTGCATGGAAATATATGCTCATTGCATATGCCAGCTGTGCTTCCTGTTCGTACAGAGTCTCTTGTATGTACAACATACCTGCTAAAAAAAAGACTGCATATACTTACCTTTCTGGTGGCCCCTTCCTTGGAAAGCTGTAGCTTCACTGCTCCCTCTTCTCTGCAAAGTATATGACCCGTTGGATGAATTAAATACCTGCTCCCCTTGGTTGCACGATTTGGCTTCCAGATCTTACATCTTGTAGTGACATACATGCCAGCATAAAAAAAAAATCACAGCAAATGGTTGGTGTAACAGGTAATCACACACCAGGAAATATGGGAATACCTGCAGTGGCCAGGAGAGCAGTGAAGTGGCAACTTTTTAAGAAAGGAAATTATATGCAGTCTTCTTTTAGCAGGTATGTTGTGCATACAAGATACCCTGGGCACAATTCACTAAAGGTTATCGCATGAGTTAAGTTAGTCACATGATCACATATCGCATGCGATACTGACAATGTCAATTGACTATTGCTAGTATGCAGTATTTACTGAAAATAGCAAAAACACTCATAAATACAGCATAAAAAGACCTTAAAGTCAATTCACAAAAGGAAAAAATAATTAAATGCCAGTGGTAATTAAGTAGTGGTCCAGGCAGGCAGTATGTACTGGTAACTGTCATCGGCTTCCACAACTAATAAGCAGACAGGAAGACTTTGGCAATCTTAGAAAATACAAAAAAAGGGTGACTGCCTCGTCTGTAACAACCTATGAGTCATCAGCTATCAGCAGGGTTCCCCACTGACAGTTGAATGTAAAAGAAAATTGCCGGCAATTAAAAAATTATTTAAAAAAAACATGTGAGGTCCCCCCCATCCATACCAAGCCCCTCAGGGCTCAATAAAATAACTTATGTGGTATTTTAGTAGCGTTTTTTAGTGAATTCAAACATGTTTTTTAAATGCTGTGCGGTATCTTACCACATACTCGGATGCGGTAAGATATCGCTTAGTGAATTGTGCTCCCTGTGCTGATAGGGTCACTTTAAAGAGTTTTACCAAATAATAATCTGCATTAAAAAATAGATATGAGTTTTTGGTTGTTTAAATAAATAAAGGATTATAAATGTACTGATATTCAGAGTGGTGGTATATCCACATGGATGAACTCCAACAGATTAAGAACTGTGCAAACTTCACATTCCAGATAAATGCTAAATCTAAAAGGCATATTGTAAATTAGTAATAGTGAGCCTCAACATATGTTTATTCAATATTTTGTGCTGGAAACCTTTGACATACAACTCCACTGACTTCCTATGATCCATTCCCAAGACCAGTGCTGTTTTTTTGAGTTACAAACACTTAAAAGTGTAAAAGACAAAGTACCTTTTAAGCCAAGTACTTTGGTGGCAGGTTAAGCAGTAATCTAATAAACACTGTAAATGCATCATTCATAATCCATCATAGACAACCAACAACTACATTCCTGTCTGGATGGACAGAAATCTATGGTATGACGCTTTTTTTGTATTTTCTAAGATTGCCAAAGTCTGCCTGTCTGCTTATTAGTTGTGGAAGCTACTATTCAATATACATGTTTAGACTGTTATCTACCTGGACACCGATGTACTTTATGTATTATAAAACTATATAATGGGGGAGAAGGGGGCAGTAAACCATGCATGAGACAGAGACACCCAGGAACAGTCCAAGCAGGTTTGTCTTGCACATTTATTTAGCAAATCGGCAAACAAACACAGTTTCAATTCAGGAGGGCTTAGTACATCTGCTTGTCCAAGCCATTAATTAAACGCATGTAAGTTCCCTACTAACAATGTGCCCCCCTGGTTTCCCTAAAACAAGCAGGCAGCATTTGTACCTTTTTTAGTGTTCTATCAGCACTCAGCTTTTGATCCAGTAGCAGGATCCTTCTCCAGCCGCCTGAGTGTTAGTCAGCTCATATATACAGCATGTGAGCCTGGGACCTGGGGACAGCTGAGACTAATAATGAGTTCTGACTGCCATTTAAGATGGAGTAGCGGCTCACCCAAAGCTCTACAAAGCCTCCAGGCTCAAGGATCCAAAACAGAGCTTGCTTAGATACTCTGATGCAAAAAGTCTCCACAACAGCTAAAAGCTCTGGAGATATTCACCATGTATATATGAGAAACCTAGGTGACACATACATTACACACTGTCTACAATACTAACTTTGGCTGTAATGATAGCAGCCTTAATGATTAGTGAGGGAGTAGGTAGGGAGTAGGCATCTAGAAAGAAAGAAAATATACAATAATTTTTACTCAAGTGACAAAGCTTACTTAAACTTCAAGGCTCTGGTTAATTCCTGCTGTTTAACCACTTGGCAACTGTGCTATAGCTGAATGACAGCTACAGCACGGGTGTCCAGTCATAGGAGGGTGTCCCAGATCACGCCCTCCCACACGCCCCCACGGCCCACACCCGGCGATCTCCGTAATCGGTGTGTCCTACAAACACAGCTGATCACGTGATGTGGTAAAGGGCCAATCACAGCGACAATGACACAGCAGATCATCGGGTAAATACAGTTGCCAGTTATCAGCTGCACTTTGCTCACGCTGTCACAGTGTGAGGAAAGTACTGCCAATAATTGTCAATTCTCAGAGAACAGATCAGCACTGATCATCAGGGCACCGATGATCAGTGCCCTGATGATCAGTGCCCAGCAGTGCCACCCACCTGTGCCCATCAGGGCTCTTTTTTTGTTTATAGCGCAAAAACGAAAACACCCAGCAGCGATTAAATACCACCAAATAAAGCTCTATTTGTGTGAAAAAATTATCAAAATTTCATATGGGTACAGTGTTGCATGACCGCGCAATTGTCATTCTAAATGCGAAAGCGCTGAAAGCAGAAAATTGGCCTGGGCACGATGGGTGTATAAGTGCCAGGTAGGCAAGTGTTTAACCACTTCCAGACCGGACACTTTTACCCCCTTCCTGACCAGGGCAATTTTCAGCTTTCAGCGCTATCACACTTTGAATGACAATTGCGCGGTCATGCAACACTGTACCCAAATGAATTTTTTACCATTTTTTTGAGACAAATAAAGCTTTATTTTGGTGGTATTTATTCACCGCTGGGATATTTATTTTTTTTGCTATGTAAATGAAAAAGTCCAAAAATTATGAAAAAAAGTGTTTTTTTTATAAAATTTTGCAAATAAATAATATTTCATCATAAATCTTTGCCAAAATTTATTCCGTTATCTTTTTAGTAAAAAAAAAAATCCAAATTAGTTTATAACCAAAAATTATAATTTTTAAACATTTTTTTTTACATTTTTATTTTTTTTTATTATATAATTTTTTTTTTTTTTTTTTTTTACATACTGTCACCCTAGCAGTACAGTGTCACCATGGTGACACTGTACTACTTGTGGGGGGTGATGAAAATTTTTTTTTTTTTACACTGATTGCTTTTACACCCATATAGGATGTAAAAGCAATCATTTCTCTTTCTCTCTGTCTGCATTCTTGCACTCATTGAGAAGTACTGAGTGAGCTGTGATTGGTCACAGCTTGTCACATGGTACAAGACTGTTGTGAATAGGCTTGTACCATGTGACCTCTGTGATCATTCACAGATTTCACACGTAGTAAGCAATGATGTCACAAGTGACATCTGGCTTACTACTTTGCATGTGATCACTGATTGGCCAATCAGTGATCACATGATCGGGACCTCGTACAGAGGTCCCGTCCGACGATTGGTGTTTCAATGTGTCCGGAGGACACAGCGGGCACCGGATCGTGGTGCTGTGCGCTCCCAGGGAGCGCGCACAAGCAGGGTGCGGGGAGGCCGTTTATAAACGGCCACCCGACCCTGCACTGCCACCGTCCGGCCGTTTATATGCAACGGCCGGTCGGGAAGTGGTTAAAACATAATACGCATCCATAATTGTGTATGCGCTATATAGTTCTGAAACTTGGTTAAGCTAGGTTTGACATTTAAGCCAACCATACATGGATCAAAGTTCAGCAGGGACTGGCTGAATTTTGATACATGTATGGGCACCCTGGTTGTTTAGATCAACTTCTGTACAACTACCCTGTCAGGTTTCTTCCAAATTATCCTTGTCTCTGGCTATAGCCTATAACATTGATTATTGTGAAAATACAATAGCGCAGCGGGACTGATTCCTCTATCCACATTGAATGCGTGAATGGGGAAATTGGCACTTTTTTTTCATTCAACCCACTGGTTGATTGAAAAAAAATGTATAATGTATGGCCTGCCTTAGTAGTTGAAAATGTAAACAAAAGTAAAGAAGGAATGGAAATCTGAATGCCCAGGGGGGATTCCAACAGAGCTGAAAATTTGAATATGAGAAACAGAATGCAAGTCACATCAGCCTTTCTTTAAATGAGCTGAAAGAACATACAGATAAAGAAAGTCATACTAAAAAATAAGAAAAAAAAACTTGACTGAAACCTATTAAATGGTTCCTACTGGTTCTTAATGTGTTTTACAAGACAATCTATTACCGAAGAGGTTTGTATATAAATGCAAACAGCCCTTGAAAGGATTAAATGGAATATAACTGAATCAATTTTGTATACACTAATACAAGATGCTAGTTTAACATACATATATGAGATGTGTGCACACTAACAAAACTGTCTATCTCAGCTTCATGTAGAAATGAGTGTTTTTGCAAACCCTTACAAAAAAGCAGATAAGGTTTACTCTCACTTCTGAAAAGTTTTAACCACAAATTGGGTGTTAGGTCAGATTACAGCCATGGCCTGGGCGATAGAGGAGATATGGTATGATAGATAAAGCAGAAGAGTGAAAATGCAAACCTCATACAAATAATTGTTGAGTTAAGGTAAAATAATGTACATGTATTTGATTGGAAGATCTGAGGGTGTGTTTGCCTAAAGACTACAGTATAATAACCCTGATGTTATGCCAATAAAACTGAAGTGTTTGCAATCGCAACTGAGGTGACTTGAGTGCATTCACTTTCCGAGATCTCGTAGCTGTGTCCAGGTGTGACCGTTGGTATCTTGAGGGGGCCCCCACGGAACAGGAAAAAGACCACCTACCTACTTTCAGTGGTGTCAGAAAGTGGGATAATTGCCAAGGTAAGTGAGAGTTTTATTTTGTAATGCTTTCTTTACCGAGGTAATTATTCTGAACTTCAGGGAAATTTGGTGGTTGGAGTTTTAGGAGCGAGACTAAGGGATTCTCGGCTCGGGGAATAATACCAGGACACACCTGGCACAGCACTTTGTATAATTTGTAAAAAGTATGTTATTGTTGTTTTTTTTGTCTTGTTTGTTAGTTTACTAATTTACTGCTATGGGTAATTCCTCAGGTAAGGAGGAAGGACCTCATCATGTGCCGCCACAAAAGTTGATTAAGTTGTTTAGAAAAACTAGAAAGCTGAGGGGAAAGAACACATCTACCTTAAATGAAACTTGTAAAGAATATGTAGCAAGGGTATCCCCTTATGATATTTATTATGTTAATCCCTGGGTGGATAATTTAGTGGGATGGTCAAAAAGACTGGGTGGAGCTAGTTTTCCTTGTGAAGGGGGAAATGACACTATGTGTATGGATATGATTAGAGGAATGTGTTTGCATGAACAGCCTCAGGTAGGTATCTGGGGGACTGGAAATCCAGATTGGGACAAGAATTATATGTATGAAGGGGGTAAGAATTGGTTGAAGTATGCACCAGGCTATAAGACTCTAATTGTAGCAAATGATTTCACACCACCACCGCCATACAAACACAGTGAGACGTCCTGCCCCTACAGCTCCACATGCAGCCCCATTATACCCAGCACTCCCACAGGTAAAACAAGTAGATGAAGATGAAGAGGTTCTTATTGCTGCTTCCCAGATATATACAGGGGAGTCAGAAGAATCTAGCTCAGATGGGGAAACTGGGAGTGTTAGTCAAAGGGATACTGAGAGGGGTAAAGGGAAAGTAAAGAGAAAGACAAAGAAGGTAGAAAAGAGTGATAGAATTCTTAGGTCAGCAGAAAGTAACAAGGGGGAAGTTAAAGATGAGACAGCTGAGCTAGATATGATGAATTCAGCCTTTCCATTCATGATGATTGGGGAGCAGCTGATTTTAAAGGCAATAGATCCCAAGGAGCTGGATGCTATAGTACAGGGATGCCCTAATCCAAGGAAACCCCCACTTGCATTACACCTCCCGTCCCGGTACAAGCAAAAGATGGACAGGTCTGGTATCATAAATTTCATGTGCTCCTGCATTGCCGCTGTAGTCCCAGATATAACAACTTTGGTAAATGCTATACCTGCCAACGCCACACATTTTACAGTAATTGATCTGTCAAATGCATTTTTTAGTGTCCCAGTTGACCCGGAGACACAGGTATTGTTTACTTTTTGTTTTCAAGGGGAGAGGCTAACCTGGACCCATCTCTCTCAGGGCTACTCGCCGGTAGCATATACCATGGCCAGTAGATCCATGCTCAATGACTGGGTACCCACCCATGGTTCAGTACTTATCCAATACGTGGATGATTTACTGATTAGTTCTGTGAGCGAGAAGGCGTGTCAGGCTGATTCATTATCATTATTACGGTTTCTGGCTGATCAGGGACAGAAAGTCTCTCGCAAAAAGATGCAGTTTGTGGCACCACAAGTTGAGTACCTAGGATTTGTATTGTCTGAGGGCCAGAGGGGGCTGAGCCCAAGGAGAGTGGCAGCAATATGTCAACAACCAAAACCAGAAACTAAGGTTCAGATGCCATCCTTCCTAGGTATGGTAAACTATTGTAGACAGTGGATTCCTGACTGTTCTTATTATGACAATGTATTACGCCAAGTAACACTGAAAGATCAACCAGACCGTATTGAATGGACGCTGCCATTGGTGCAGGCATTTGAATATTTGAAGACAGCACTGGTCTCGTCTCCCGCATTAGGGTTACCGGATTATACTAAATCCTTTCATTTGTATTGTCAATCTGCATGTAAAACCATGGCTGCAGTACTAGCTCAAGAGCACGGAGGTGCCATGAGGCCGGTAGCATATTTATCAAAAACAATGCCCATCCCGGTCCAGGGCATGCCGGGGTGTCTCCAAGCTTTGTCTGTGTGTGCCTTGGCTGTGGAAATGGCATCTATCATAGTTTTGGGAAACCCATTGATATTACACACATCTCATCATGTCCTACATGTACTGAAAAACATTAACACTCAACACATGTCAGCACAACGCCTGGCGGGATGTGAAGTAATTTTGACATCCACCAATAATCTCACAGTGAAATACAGCCCATCTACATCAGGACCATCTCTTTTATTGTCCTCCCTGCTTAATCTTCACAACACAAGGTCACTAGAATTGCAGGAGGAACACAATTGCCTGGATGTTATCCAAGCTGACACTTCTCCGCGACTAGATATGTTGGAGACTCCGATTCCTGGAGCCCCTGATGTGTTTGTCGATGGATCTTGTACACGCCCTAGTGATGCTACATACATCATAGGCTATGCAGTAGTAGAACCACCTCTTATTATTGAAACAGGTTCCATCCCCTACCCCAGTGCACAAGCAGCTGAATTAGTGGCCCTAACACGAGCTTGCACTCTTTATCAAGATCGAGATGTTAACATATACACAGATTCTAAATATGTCTTTGGGGTTGTACATGATTTTGGCCGTATTTGGCAACGCCGTGGTTTTACTACGGCCGATGGCAAGTCAATATCCCATCATTCTTTGATCCAGGATTTGCTTGCTGCACTCCAACTTCCAAGAAGGATAGCGGTCATTAAAGTGCGGGCACATACTAATGCCAAAGACCCAGTCACAAAAGGCAATGCTATGGCAGATACAGCTGCAAAAACTGCAGTGCAACTGCATAATCGAGCAGATCTATCTATGGTAATGTTGTCCACTCCATCCCTACTGTCAAATGAGCTTTTAGGTACACTGCAGGCACAAGCCTCTGAGAGTGAAGTTGATTTTTGGGCTAGCAGAGGTTTGACACAAGACAAACATGGTCTTATGTCAAAAGAGGGGATTGTAGGACTTCCACAGGCAGCTGCTGTATTATTCATTCAAAATTTTCATGGTGTAGGTCATAAGGGAAAATAGTTAATGGAGAAAGAAATGCGCAAACGATTTTGTGTATGGTTTCTCCATGATTTGGTGGAGGAAACATTGGGAAGGTGCCTTACTTGTTTTTGTGTAAGGAAATCATCCCTAGATGGGGTTGTCCTTTGTTCATAGAAAGCGATCAGGGACCAGCTTTTACTGCAGCAGTGACTCAGGGAGTCTCAAAGGCTTTGAGTATTCAATGGAAGCTCCATATTCCTTATCACCCTCAGAGTTCTGGAGTAGTGGAAAGAATGAATAGAACAATTAAGGATAAATTAGTGAAAGCCACGGGAGGGACTCTGAAGAATTGGCCAGCTGTGTTACCTGCTATACTAGCTGAAATAAGGATGACACCTCATAAACGGAGTAAGTTGTCTCCCTTTGAGATACTAATGGGCAGACCATTCCCTACCCCTTGGACTAGACAGCAACCCCCTCTGTGGTAGAAAGGAGATTTAGAGGTGATACAGGCAGAATATGTAAAAGCATTGTGTGAAAAGTTGAATAGCGAACAAAATGATGCTGCTGTTTTTTTCTTTTATCCGCAGATCAACCAACCCACCCCTTCGAGGTAGGTGATCAAGTGGTGATCCGAAGACTGGATCCAAAAGTGAGACCCCGGTTTGGAGAACCTACAGTGATCATGGCCATTACACGTACAGCTGTTTTTACTGAAGGATCAGGCACCTGGATCCATGCATCAAGAGTAAAAAGGATTTCCCAAGATGAGAGACACAAGCAAGCTGATCAACCAACAGAAGAAGGAGCCAAGAACATTGCTATCCAACCTATTGGATCCCCATGAGGACTGGATGAACTTGATTATTATCTTAACAATAGTGACTGTTATTATTGTCCCACTATGGTTTCTATTGGAGATTTCATATGATAGAAAGGAGCCAGTGGTTCAGAAACCCTCTGAAGTTCAGGGAGGGTTACGCATCACAACTGAATGATCATGTGTATCAAAATGAGAATTAATGAGAAGGAAAGGGAGGAAATGTTTTTGCTTCAACAATATGAGGAAATGCATGGGATTGAGACGATAGGGAGAGTAAGTCAATGAAAAGTGTTATCACTATGTGATAAAAGAGGGGACTGAAAGGATTAAATGGAATATAACTGAATCAATTTTGTATACACTAATACAAGATGCTAGTTTAACATACATATATGAGATGTGTGCACACTAACAAAACTGTCTATCTCAGCTTCATGTAGAAATGAGTGTTTTTGCAAACCCTTACAAAAAAGCAGATAAGGTTTACTCTCACTTCTGAAAAGTTTTAACCACAAATTGGGTGTTAGGTCAGATTACAGCCATGGCCTGGGCGATAGAGGAGATATGGTATGATAGATAAAGCAGAAGAGTGAAAATGCAAACCTCATACAAATAATTGTTGAGTTAAGGTAAAATAATGTACATGTATTTGATTGGAAGATCTGAGGGTGTGTTTGCCTAAAGACTACAGTATAATAACCCTGATGTTATGCCAATAAAACTGAAGTGTTTGCAATCGCAACTGAGGTGACTTGAGTGCATTCACTTTCCGAGATCTCGTAGCTGTGTCCAGGTGTGACCGTTGGTATCTTGAGGGGGCCCCCACGGAACAGGAAAAAGACCACCTACCTACTTTCAGCCCTGACATAATTTTGTATGGGCTAAGATTTTCGTCTTTGCAAAGCTTTTAACAAATTCTCTCCAGGTAAGTGTGATGATGATCACTTAGCACCTTTTGGATTTGAGGTCTTAACATGAGATTATGTCACTAGCTAGAAGTTCAGCTCTAGACTACAGGCCAAGTAGAGGATACATTGTCTGTATAGAACAAGTTGTTGCACAGCAACCCAGAGGAAAAGGAGGCCCTGTTAGGCTAGGGCTATTTTGCTACTTTAGCGGGTTTATTGGCAGTCGATGTGTTTGAAACTGGTATTTCTGTTACAAAGAAAAGCAAAATTTAATTTCTTTAATATGTACTAGAACAAGGTGTTTCTACAGTTTTCCAGAGACATCATGTTGCCTGTAGCATAGTTCATTGTGGTGTAATGTACAAGAGAGCTCTCAGTGGGCAGTTGCTTTTTGCAGCAAGCCCTACTACCAGCAGCCATGCAAACCTCCTCTTCTACCTACAAGTTGCTCCACACATAGGTAAAGCCTCTGGAGTGCCATGAGAGTACTACATGCTCCCCTGAGCATTTTTCATAGTATTGGATGCTACTTGCTTCAAAAAATTTAAATGGCTGTTCTATCAGATTCTATATCAGTTATAAAGATACCACATATTAACAAATTGTATTCAAAACCGATATAAAAATGAAGAACATAATTAGAAGAAGAATTAGTATTTAATGCAATATACACTTAAAGTCCATATTCATATTTTCACCACACGTACTAATTGTTGCAATGGTGCCACATGCTATATGCATTATTTCCTTCTACTACTGTCTATTCAAATTTTTTTGGAAAGCTGGAAAAAATTGGAAAATTGCCAACTGTACCAACCTTCTCAGAATGCAGACAAAGGAACCGGAACATGCAAAAGTTAGGGAGCAGTGCACTAGCCATATAAACAGTTGAAAGCACTTACCGACCAGGATGCATTATAAAAACTGTAGGCGTAAATGGTCGCTACCAAATAGAATTGATAAATGAGGAATAACTCCCAGGTTTAGTCTATATTCACACATACAATTTATACAATTATAATTTTGTATATGTACAGATCAGTGCAGGATCTGCACAGGCATAGATTGTGTGGGCATTGAAGACCTTAACAATCCGTGGGTTGAAGTACACCTACACTTTATTTTTAGATGAAAAAATTCCATTTAGGTGTGGCAGTCTCTTCTGGATAGGTTGCTAAGTAAATTTTGTTTTTGGCTCCATTGTAGTAAACAGTGATTGATTGTGTAGGTGTGTTGAGGGCATCCTGAGCTGAGAGTTTTATTACTTTCCACTGCCACTGGAAGAAGTTTCAAGAACATAGGGCTGGGAGATTCAAATGATCAGATGAATATGTATCATGCCTCAGGAAGGTGTCCAGAAGGTGGCTGAAAAGGTGATAAATGCAGAAAGCCTGAGCATATTGGGGTTTTTTTCTCTCAAGGTAGGTTTTCAGTCTCCTGGGGGCCTGTTGCTCATGGGAGATAGACAGAGGGACAAGAAGCTGCAGTCTGGGCCTCAGCAGCTTCTGAGCTGAGGGCCTAGGGAAGATTTCCTGGGGATTACATTTGCTGGAGGGCACTGTACTGAAGTCCTGGGTCTGGAGAGGATGCTTGTCCATGTCTTTACTAAGAATCTACCTGTGAATGCTGAGTGGCAGACAGCATCTGAGACCTTACTGGAGACTATTAGTTGGATAAATACCAGAAGGAAGATAAGTGCCAGAGTTTGCTTTTTGGACTGCTCCTGTAGGGTTAAATGTATCTATTTATTAGATACATTAGATATGTCCCCTCCCAGCCAGAGGTACCTACATAGCACCGTAAAAGTATGCAGTGTAATATATATATATTTATACATACTGTACATTCACATCAGTCCCTCAAGGAGCTTACAATCTAAGTTCCCTAACTCACATCCATATATATATATATATAGAGAGAGAGAGAGAGAGCTGGTTGTCCTAAATGGTCCATACTCTAAGCTTTATGTGCTTTTATGTATCAAACCTCAGTTCTGGGTATTCACTTACACCTTATTTTCACTTTGTAACAATTTTTTTCCCATGCAGGGTGTATGTCCAGCTCAACTCCTTAATAATAATGCAAGTATCCTAGCAGCTCTGGAGTTTGACTGTTAGCCACACACTTTCCAATCTGTAAGCCTTTTTCTTGCACTATATACACTATATTGTACATTACATTCTTCTCACCTAAGGGTTCATTGTCTGGTTGCTAAGCCATCCCTGACTATTTTAAGTTATTTAGGGTAGTTTCAGAAAATGTGTTAGCTCTCTGTTTCTTTTCAGTGTACAAAAGCATATGTAATGGCAGCGTTTTGTGTTTTTTTAATAAGTGTGCTGAGGTTTTAAAGTGTTTGTGAGACTCTTGCTTGTGGCATAGCAATCAAAGTATATTGTATAGGTACAAACTTTTGTTTAACCTTAAGCCTCCCCTCCACAGTTAACAGTTTGGCCACACCCACTGTTCACTACTATGGGGTGTGTGTATAGCATTACTACAGTCCTTGCGTTGCCTATAGGTGCCTTGATTTTTTTACAATCCAAGCAATGCCCCTTTCACTGAGGAAGATTGTCCCCTCCCAGCCATCATAATTTAACCACACCCACGTTTTGACACCACATGTGTGGTGCCAAAGGTCACTCTCTCCCTGAAATGCCTCTCATTCTCAAGTTATAAAGTTGGGAGGTATGCTGTAAATCCACATAAATGTTGATAGATACACCTGTCTGTGGTAACTAATTTACTTCTTCTCATCTTTGGATTCTATTGTAATCACCACTACTGTTTTTTTTTAACATGGAAGTACTTTTTATTATTTCTGTTATCTCACTAGTTTAACTAATCTGTGTTTGGTGTGTCTTCTTAGAAAGTCTGTAGGTAAAAAGGTTAAAACAGACCAATACCACAAGTGTAGTTTTAAACCACTTAAAAGTGGTCAAAAAGTATATTATAGTAATTTTAAAAGGTATTTTATTGGCATGACATTATATTTAGACATTTTGCTGTATCCACAGCTGATGTAAAATACTGTAATTGTGCTTACACTTGGGAGGCAAATTAGCATTTGCAAAAGCTGTATTTCTAGATTAATTTACTGGATAAATTCTCCATGAAGTTTCCAGTATAAATTCAATGAAATATACTTATTCTTTATTAGTAAAGTTAAAAACTTTTCCACAAGATAAATTCCCACTAATGAGCATATTCATTTTAACATTTAAAAAAAATGAATATACTTAAAAGGGAAATGAACCAAAGAACGAAATATTAACTATATTAACATTTTTCACGGTTGTTTTCCCTGTGCAATAGTTCCTACTACAGCCTTTTAAACTATACAGACTTTGCTGACAAAATGTTACACAGTATATTATCGCAAAACCAAAAAGCCTGGCACTCTCTTAGCTCGTACCCCCAAACATTTAGACACCCCTACCAAAGCCATATGGCTGAAACTATCTTGAGACACGTATACCAGTAACCCTGTAATGATCCTTCATTCTTTTCAGACATACCTTACCTTTCTGTACAATCCCTCAAGGCCAATGGCTCACTAAAGCATATTTAACAACCCTCCTCTCAAGGGCCTTCCTAGGAAGAGACTTAATTTCCTCCATCATCACTCGCCACTGCCAAAGCATTTTCAGGAATGGGGCAACATAAGCCAAGAGCTTACCATGTTGGACCCTCAGGCTTATCACTCTCCCACCATTCTCCAATGCTTCCAGCTGGCAACCATGGCATTGGCATCTTGTAGCTTGCTTACCCAATTTGCAAGGCCGTAATCACAGGGACCAAATCTGATGCCTAAAACTTAAATTTTAGGAGCCTATGTGAAAGGATGACATCACAGAAGCACTATTGGAAGCCAGGGAACAGAGCTTTGTCATCCTGTAACTGACAGTGCCAAAAAAAGGACTTTCATGGCAGGATGATCAAGTATGAATTGAATTACAGCTGAAGATTTAAAAGTACCAAAACTGCATTAACATATTAACCTGTTCCCGACCTTGCTGTAGCCGAAATATGGCTACAGTGTGGCCGGCTAGTTCTGGAAGGGCGTCCATGGATGTCCTCCCAGAACCGTGCCCCCTGCGCACACTCTGGGGCATGCACTGCATGTGATCTGTGATCGCTGTGTTCTTTGGACACAGCTGATCACATGACTATGGAACAGGCCAATCACAGCCGCTTTTACCATGTGACCAGCTGTGTCCAACCACAGCTGATCACTGGGTAAATAAGAAATGTCAGTTATCGGCAGACCTCTCCTCACGCTGACAGCGTGTGAGGAGAGGAGAGCCGGTAAGCGGCATTTCGTTGGGGGACATCTACACTGATCTTTAGGGCACTGATCATCAGTGTCCTGGTGATCAGTGTAGCCCCATATGTGCAGCCAATAGTGCCCATCTGTGCTGGCAATCAGTGCCCATCAGTTAATCAGTGTCACCTATCAGTGCTGCCCATCAGTGTCACCTATCAGTGATGCTCATCAGTGCCACCTAACAGTGTCCATCGGTGCCACCTAACAGTGCCATTCGGTGCCACCTAACAGTGCCCATCAGTGCTGCCCATCAGTGTCACCTAACTGTGCCCATCAGTGCCACCCATCAGTGCTGCCTAACCGTGCCCATCAGTGTTACCCATCAGTGCTGCCTAACAGTGCCCATCAGTGCCGCCTAACAGTGCCACCTATCGGTGCAGCCTCATCATTGCTCATCAGTGCAGCCTATCAGTGCCCATCAGTGACTCCTCATCAGTGCAGCCTATCAGTGCCCATCAGTGAAGGAAAAAAATTACTTATTTACAAAACTTAACAGAAACTAAGAAAAACTATTTTTTCCAAAATGTTTGGTCTTTTTTAGTATGTTTAGCAAAAAATAAAAATCCCAGTGGTGATCAAGTACCAGCAAAAGAAAGCTCTATTTGTCTCAAAAAATTATAAAAATTTTAGTTTGGGTACAGTGTTGCATGACCGCGCAATTGTCATTCAAAGTGTGAGTAAGCTGAAAATTGGTCTGGGCAGGAAGAGGGTAAAAGTGCCTGGTAGGCAAGTGGTTAAAGCTTATATGTGATTTCAGTGATTGGTCTTACCTAAAGCCCCTTTAATTTTTAAACCATGCAAACTTTTTTGAACTGTATAAAAGTAACGCAGAGACAATCAGTTGTTTTTAGAGTGTGCTTTGGTATCCTTCAGTTCCTCCAGTTGTTGCAAATGAGATAAAATAGCAACTCCAAGATTTCTGAATGTGCTAGATATTGTCACAGTTCATAGAAGACAATCAATTTTAAGATATTTGGTCTACAGTTTTACAGTCATGCATTATATCAGTAATGTTCACAGCTAATGTTTCTCTGTGCTCTGCTTACTGCTAGTATAAGCTTTGCTGTGTTATATTGGTTTATTTAACCCTATAATGCCTATGTGGATTTAAGAAAACCAATCTTAAAGGCTGAATGTACCTTTTG
Organism: Staurois parvus; assembly: GCF_062004578.1. Lineage (NCBI taxonomy): Eukaryota > Metazoa > Chordata > Amphibia > Anura > Ranidae > Staurois > Staurois parvus. Next base: position 405,503 of record NW_028317895.1, on the reverse strand, counting down.
GGTAAAAATAATAAATGCATGTATTTTTGCAGAAAAAATAGATGATTTAACCAATTGACCAAAGGATCGAGGACATGTGATTAGTGAAATAATATACTAAATTCTCCCTTTTTACTGATCCACATTTAATATTATTATTTTCGCTATATTTCAGGCAAGCAGACATACAGTTGAACTGTATATATTGAAACTGATTTATCTATCCAAACCTTGTAATCTAGATACTCTGCCAGACAGCACAGAAAGTGCTGCATCTTCAAAACATTGGTAGCACAGCTTTATCAGGAACTCACCCCCAGCCTTGCAAAACAGTCATCCCATAACTCACTCTTCTCTCTCCTCCATTGTGCTGGTTTTCTGTAAGCACATAAGCACTTCAGCAGAACTTATAGAGCAGTGGTCTCCAAACTGTGGCCCGGGGTCCAGATGTGGCCCTTTGCGTACATTTATCTGGCCCTTGGGGCACTATTTCTGCAACTGATTTGAGACACTATTCTGCCCACTGACACCAACAATGGGGCATAATTTCTGCCACTGACATAAACAATGGGACACTCTTCCTCCCACTAATAACAAAGATGGGACACTGTTTACTCCCACTGATGCCAGAAAAAAATTCCTCTTCCTATTGACCACAATCCGGCCCCCCTAAAGTCTGAAGGACAATAAACTGGACCTTTGTTTAGAAAGTTTGGAAACCCCTGTTATAGAGTATGTAAACCTAACATTTCCTATTCCTGATATATGCCTGCTGTACCATGTACTTGTATGAAAAAGTATCCTGTTCTCTTAGCATTACATTCTTTGTGTGAAATACCTGGTGTTCCTGCCAGTTCCTCTTACAAACTGACCATACTAAGAAGTGCTGGGAACTCAGTGGCCCTGATTCACTAAGATGTGAGTGTAATAGCAGAGACTGACCATTCAGGCAGACTCCGGTCAATCAATCAGTCGTCTGACCAGCGTCTAGCAAGCTCATTAACGAGCGTCTACTGACTACTTTGCCATTAGTGAATGTGGTATCCCGTCTGGCACATTTTTAGGTGCAATACCGGATATATTCGCTAGATGGCGCACAAGCGCGGGCTTTATTAACATTGGCGTTTTTCTGATAGAAAATTCTAATACAGCTGTACTATTACATTCTGAAAATTCTCTTTTGCTATTTTTTTGGCTGTTTCTCCAAAATGATCAGGAAAGTATTGCATTTACTAATGAATGTCATACATTTTATTTTCAAATTTTTCACACTTATATCTCAAATAATTTATATACTTCTAATTTCCCAATATAGTTATATATCTTCATTCTCTTTAATCACATAACTATTGTATGTTAAAGACAAGTGCAGCGCTATAAATGCATGTGATCAATAATGAACGCATGTAAAAACCAAAAAGTGCAAAGAATTGCAATAATGATGTAAACTGGTAAATCGTGCTAAAATAAGTTCATAGAATCATTCCTGAATAATGGAATGTCCTTCGTGTGAGAGTACCAACTCAGAGAGTGCCTATGAATGGCACGTGTGGTCTCTCCGTGACGGACAGTAGTGCATGAACTCGTGAAAGGTAAACCACCCTTGGGACTGATCTACACTCACCAGAACAAAAGTATTAATGTGCATGGGTTATACACATCGCACATCTGGAGGTGCAGCGGTATGCTGGCAGCTATGGGTTAGTCATCCAGCTCCATCCATCCATCCATCAGGGTGGGTGCCCAAATGGTCCTGGGGAGGAATTAGCTCAGCCACAGGAGCCAGAAAGGTGCTCAATAGTGTAGTACACTGTCACAGGGGTGGATGACCTTTCACGAGTTCATGCACTACTGTTCGTGGTTATATTTATCTTGTGTAAGACCATTTTACTAGTCTATATCATTTGACCAGCGCTCGCTTTATCATTTTTAAACAATGTAACTATTCTACATTATAACTCAAACTGTGTTTCCCACAGTGGTTTAGTGGTTAGAGCTCAGAACTTACAGCACTTGGGTCATGGGTTCTAATCCCAGTCTTGGCAACATCCCAAAAAAATGGAGATCAATTTTCTGGGTTGTGGCAGGAATATTGATCAATCAATTATGATTTTGCCTAATGACTAGAAAGTGGATGAATGTTACTTGCGTACTGTTCTTCTGCCAATTAGGTCATGTGCAAGTTTCATGCCGTGTATATTTCATTGTAACTTTTTTCTCTTTTAAATCTGTCTCCTTATACAACTTGACCCCCTCCCCCACCCCATCATCACCTGTCCCATATGCAAATCTATGGATCACCGCCCCACTCTTTAACTATCTATTTACTGATCAAGTGAATGTGTCTCATTTTCTATCAGCTACAGCTCAGATCTCACATTATTATACAATTGCTGATTGTATCTCACCACTAGTCTGATTGAATTCACAATTCCTGGTCAGTCCTGTTCCCTGACCTCTAATAACCTTTAGGGCCAGTTCACACTACATGTGTTTCAGTTGCTTTTTCAGCATCACAAACGCACAGAAAGAAGGTTATATGGTTGTCAATGTCATAGTTCACATCAGCGCTTGCATTTTCAATGCATTGCAGGTGCTGTAAACAAAGTTGACCACGCTGCATTGTTTCTGCACAGAACTGTACTGGAACACATTGAAACGTCCTTGAATATACTAAAACGCACATGTCCCTAACTACATTGAATACAAAGAAAATAGAAAAAAATAAGTGGAAGGGATACAAAAATGCAATGTAAACATGTCCAAAACGCATCCAAAATGTACTGGAACACACTAAACATGCATGCCAAAAGGGCATGAAAAAAACCCATCAGGAACACATCTAGACTGTTTCTATAGTGTGAACTTGTTCACACCATTGGTGGTGCAGAAACGCATGCAAGAACACACATTTTCCAGCACAGCAAAGAAATGCAATGCCCTATGTAGATGTGCACAGGTACCATGATGAAAACGTTGTTGCACCTACACACGTCTATTAAAAACAGCCCCATTCACAGCCACAAATACGCATGGCACCACACTACTGTGCGGTTAGGTGCGACACACTTGGAAAATAACATAAAAATAAGCCAACATGGCTAAAACATATCTTGAAAATATGGGGACTCTGATATCCGGCGACAGTCCGTTCACGAACGAGAAGCAATTCTGCACCAACATAGAGGAAAGGGATGGTCAAATTGCTGTGCTGCTTCCAAACCACCTCTGGCATGCCAGGGTCAATATGCAGATCCTCGATGCCAGTTCTTGCCTGCGGCCACAAAATATCCACTGGCCACAAGTGAAGGTGAGTGGAGGACGTGAAGGTGGATTTCTACCAGCTTCAACCGCAAGCAGTACCACTCCTGAAAAATGAGAGCAAATAATCATTGACACGTCATCATGACAGTCAATTCTCAGTGCAGGCTATCTAGAGTGTCTTTCCTTTTTAACCATTTCAAGAGTTCAAGGAAACATTCTTGGAGCATCTACTGTGTTTGGAAAGGCCAAAGGTCCCCCCCTCCCCCAGGCACACTAATGCTTATGCAGGCCATAGACGGGGAGAAAAACAGCCGATTTTTCTTTTAAAAAATGAAAAATCGGTTGTTCAAGCGGCCGACGTTACCAGCAATGGTAAAAAAAAAATCGGCCGATTTTCATCCCGTCTACAGCCGGCAAAAAGTGTCCCTGCAGAGAGCTCCGCTATTTCTTTGACAGTTCTTTGACATTTATAGCGGTTGCAACAATGTATTTGTATCCATTTCGGATACAGATGTTTTTATTCGGAAACAAATAGATACAATGTTGCAACCGCTGTAAATGTCAAGGAACTGTCAAAGAAATAGCGGAGCTCTCTGCAGGGACACTTTTTGCCATACTGGAATTCCTCTCATTTTTCATCCTTCTTCTTCCTCTTCTTCTTCCTCTTCTTCTTCATCATCATCCTCTTCTTCCTCTTCATCATCTTCTTCTTCATCATCATCATCCTCTTCTTCATCATCTTCATCATCATCATCCTCTTCTTCTTTTTCTTCTTTTTGTCTTCCTCTTGCAGGTCACTGCTCATGTGCAGATTTTTTATCAGTAAAAAAATCGGCCGATTTGCCCATCGTTGCCGCGAAAATCGGCCGATCGGCAAATTCGGCCGTTTTTTTCCAACTTTACCGAAAAAAAAAATCTGCCAAAATACCGAAAAACGGCCGAACAAATAGCCCACTAACGATCCGAAAATCGGCCGATTTTATTTTCGGCCGAAAAATCGGCCGATTTTCGACCCATCTATGGCCTGCATAAGATATGGTGTGGCCCTAGGGTCAATGTGTGTTTAGAATACTTCCAAAATGCACATACAAAAACACTCCATCCAAATGCATGTTGCATTTCTATAGCATGTTAAACAGAAGAAAAATGCACTTACATAATGTTAACATGCGCAAGTAAAAATAGACAAAATCCACATCCTTTTATTCTGGCTTCACATACATGCATTGTGGTCTAACACCGCACTCCTGGGCAAATCACATGCAATTTGTGTGCGTTGCAATTAGAGACAAACATTTTGCACACCTCAAATTGCACCGCATCCGGGCCAAAAATGTGCAGGACCCTTTTTCAGGGTATGCACATGGGTGTGAATAGGCATGCCATCCAATTTGGCAAATCGCAATACGCTTTGTGTACCAATATTGGTGTGTTGGTAACTTCACCTAGAAAGCCGCAGCAGGTGGCATGAAGGGGTTGCGGTTGTGATGCGGTGCAGCGCTTGCACAGAAAACACTGCAAATTTCACATCCCATCTGTGTGACACCAGAATGTGCCAATATGTGGCTTGACAAAGCACAGTGGTCAGTGCAGATTATTTTCAATCCATGTTTTTTTACACTTTTCATTCACTGGTTTAACTCAGGTGATCATTAATCACAATTATCTCCGGAGATCACATGCAGCCCCTCAACCATCTACACATATCTCTGGAAATCTATACAGATCTCCTTGAAAAAAAGTCTCCTCTCCTCTTCGGAAAACAATTGTCCTCCACCTCATAAACAGGGGGACAGAGAAGACTTCTCCTTGATAACTAAAATCAGATGAATTATCTGTGCTTAATAAACATACACCAATACTGCAAATGCATTGTACTGTCCAAGGCATTGCACACTAACGCATTGCACACTAGAAATGTCAAATGCGTTAGTGTGTACAGTGCATGAGTGTAAAATGCTTTAGTGCACACTGCAGTGTACAACGCATTGCACACTGTAATACACTGTACAATGTAATACCGTGTACACCCACACATTGTAGACTGTAATGCACTGTACTCTGTCATGCAGGATGGAGCAACGCATTGTACACTGTGATACCGTGTACACCCACACATTGTAGACTGTAATGCACTGTACACTGTCATGCAGGCTGGAGCTACGCATTGCACACTGTGATACGCTGTCCACTGTCATGCAGAATCCAGCAACGCATTGCACACTGTAATACCATGTACACCAACACATTGTAGAATGTAATGCATTATACGCAGTATACATGTCCAGATATTCAAAGATTAGCCATGAAGGCCTAGCTGGTTACCTATTTGGCGACCGCAGATAGCCGAATAACGCTACACTGCATCCAGGCAGCTCTGGGAGGGTGTCGTATGACATCCTGGCAGAACGCGCTCTCCGTGATTGCTGTGTCCTAAGGACACAGCTGATCACATGATGTGGTAAAGACCAATCACAGCGGCTTTTTACCATGTGATCAGCCATGTCAAATGACACGCTGATCACCGGGAAATGCATTTGCCGGGTCTTGGCTGCACTTTCATCACGCTGTCAGAATGTGTGGAAAGTACTGCCGAGAACCAGCAGTTATCAAAGCAGGGGTCGGCCCCGATGATCAGTGCCCACCAGTGCCACCCAACAGTTCCGCCCACCTGTGGCCAGCAGTGCCGCCTCATCAACGCACATCAGTGTTGCTAAATTACCAGTTTACCAAATGTTATAATATAAACAGACTTTTATTCATTATGAGCTATTTTGTGGTTTATCGAGCAAAAAATAAAACTCACAGCAGCAAGTCAATACCACCCAAAGAAAGCTCTATTTGTCTGAAAAAACTGATACAAATTTAAGATGGGTACAATGTGGCATGACCGCACAATTGTCATTCAAAGGGTAACAGTGCAGAAAGATGAAAATTGGCCAGGACAGGAAGGGGGTATGAGTACCCAGTAGGCAAGTGGTTAATATAATTGACCCATCAATACCCAGGAGCTAATGTACAGATAAGTAGCATGTGCACCAAGTGAGATTCTGCTAGGCCCCACCCACAAAATTACAATTACTTGTCCCTCACATGTTATAAACATATTTGCAATGGCCACAGTTACTTTACATATAAGGATCATCTCCTCAGTTGAGAACTGTGCTCTCGCCATGTCCAAATGCCAATAAAGTTATCAAAATTTTCAACCAACACAAAACCTCCAACCACTTCTCATCCACTTACACTCCCCACAACCACTTCCGGGTGCGCGCGCACCAGATGACGGACTTCCAGGAGGATAGCTGCTCGTGCGCCATGGGGGACACCTGTTTGGCGTTTATTTGTGCACGATCGCGCATATCTATGCACGATCGCTCATTTCTATGCACGGCTATGATAGCTTTCGCGAATGTGTGTTTTAGTGATTTTTTTCTTTTTAAACCTTGGCTAATATACATTTGTTGCCAAAGGCCAAAAATTAACATACAGTGGGGACTATTTTATTACTGTAAATCAAATTGTAGAAAACCTGTAGCTGGCTGCACAGTGAATGTGACATTCATTAGTACATAACAATATTGTGGTGCAAGCAGGTTTTTTATTTTTTTGTTTGGTTTTGAAAAAGCCAGTTTGCACCCACTTGCATATTCACGCTCTTACAAGCTACATTTGAGCAGATTATATAAGTATACAAAGTAACTATTAAGGTTGTTCATATATTGAACATAAAATAAACACAAAAACATCGGTGAAACATTTATTGATCAAATATATCTTCATTTATTTGGTCAGCAGGAACAAGTAGGTACAGTCAATATCTTGGTGAGTCACAAAAATAGGATTGATGTGGCAAAAATAAAACACTCCTGCTCATAAGAGCTTACAATCTAAAGATACTTCTAATGAACCGTGTGTGCTCAGGTTATAGCAGGAAACAAAGGGGAAGATGAATCAAGTAACATTTTCGTGCACATAAGGTTTACTTACACAATCATTTAGTATAAAGATCCATTCACAAAAAAAGTCTACACATCAAAATATAAAGAAAACAAGACATATGTGAAAAACCCCTCCCACCTCTACAAATCCCCTACACATACATTTGTCAGCAGGTTTGTCAGAAAAATGCATTGGAGTCTCAATAAGCAAACAAAATTAAAACAAGAGCAGATTTTAAACAAAATGATTGACATGTGTGAGGCTTTCAATGCAAAGAGAAAAAACACAATCATTGTGCAATAACACACAAACACTTTACAAGGCCGAAAATATGCAAACATTTCCAGCCCACTTCCAAACACAGCCTGAGTGGTGTCTGGGGCAATTCAGCACAAAATCTCTTCTTCCCCCAAACCACACCATGCAAGGACTTAGTCACAAACCACCCGGCCTAGTAACAGGCCAAATCACTCCCTACTGCACATCTTTATATAAGCTAGGTTGTATTTGGAGCACGCCAAACAAGGCCCCACACCCAATTAAGCCACACCCACCAATTTGGTCAGTGAAAGTGTTTTCACCTGATGAATCCGCTTCCTACCTGCATTAACCCTTGGTATACAGGCCCCACAAATCAGAAAGATATATACAGTGAAATGTACGTGTGCAGCATACAACAGAACATTGAGCATGGATGTGAAAGGGAACCCCAATTGGAACCTTTATTGCTACTATGGTCACAATTCCCTCCAGATTCTCACATGAGTTAAGACAGTCACATGACCACATCTTGTATGCAATACTGAAAATGACAAATCGATTTGACTAGTATGGTGAATTTCCCATCAATTGGTAAAACACTCCAGAAATCAAACATCACCAAAGCTGATTTTCAAATAATGCAACTTACAGTAAAGTTGACCATTTCAATGCAATTTTCAAGACATCTGACACAGATCTCTATGCAAATTGCCACTAAAGTAGAACATGTACTACTTAAGAAATCAGTGTTTGAAACACACCCATGTGGTCGCTCTAATAGCAGACAATAGGGTGCGACTTTGCAGACGATTTACAGCTTGCATGTTGTGCAAATCACATGCCAAGTCCCACTCAATGTGCACGCTATTGTAGCGTTCATATTGTTGTGGTTCAAACTTGGTCGGAGCCGCAAGTAATAATAGAGTAATGAATACACTACTTTTCATGCAATTTGCTGAGAGATCGGTGTTGGATGTCTTGCAAATTGCACTTGAAATCACCATGTACCCCGACTTTGAAATCATGCAACTTCTATGCAAGTCACATGATGTGACTGTGGTGTCAATAACACCACTTAGAAATCTGCTTTAATGTGACCGGGTAGCCCCCAGTAACATTGTTTGCGATTGCCATGCAATTGGCATGACAGGCGACTTGCAAATCGTAGACCAAGTCGCACCCTATTGGCCACTGTAGGCTCTGTTCACATCCAATTGGATTGTGAACTCGTGCAACTTCACTGTGAGTTGGGCAATTGCCGCATCGGATTAGATGTGACAGTGGTGTTGGCCCCCAGTAACATTGGGTGCAATTTGCCATGCAAAGAGCAAGCTGCTGGCCATGCCAATCACATGACAAGTCACATCCAGGGTGTGCAATTTCAGGTGCGATTTGTGCATTGACATCGTACCTGATATTGTATATAATGAATGTGAGTGTATTAACATACACCATTTGTTGCAGCGAGAGTTCAAAGGTATTTGAGAATTGTGGCCATTTATTAGCAATTTAACATCTAGACTCAAATAGAAATCGCAATGCTACACACAATTGAAAACACAACTAGTTAGTAATTCTCTAGAAAACACAGTAAAATTGGCAACTTAAAGAGTAATTTTCAATTGCATATAGTGTGAGCGAAGCAGGAAAATCAACAAAGGAAATAAATCTTTGAAGGCGTGCGGTACCTGCCTGCTGGGATAAGGGTCTGCTATGCATTTGGGGGAAAAATGCACGCCAGGATTTGTGACAAGTTTGATGTGTGGATTCACCAACCGAGTCTTTTCTCTCTCGCTCACTCTTCTGAATGTCTCTCTTTATCACTCCTCAGTATGTATCTCTCGCTCACTCTTCTTCGTCTCACTGGCTCACTCTTCTCTCTCGCTCACTCTTCTTCGTCTCACTGGCTCGCTCTTCTCTCTCGCTCACTCTTCTTCGTCTCACTGGCTCGCTCTTCTCTCTCGCTCACTCTTCTGAATGTCTCTCTTTATCACTCTTCATATGTATCTCTCGCTCACTCTTCTTCGTCTCACTCTTCTCTCTCTCTGTCAGCTCTTTGCTTGCCAAATCCTTCACAAAAGTGGGTGGAGTGTAAACCATCATTATCAAATCTATTAGTGATTCAGGCCCTTATCTTATACCATTGTATGACATTCACATAAGGTGCAGCTTTGAAGGTGTTTCAACAGACAAGGCCTCATTCTAATTCACATTTTAGGGATCATTTAGACAGAATGCAAAGATGTTGCCAGAACATGTATGTGAAGACAGCCACACACGGAGATCATGCTACTACCTCGCCGGGGTTGGGATTCGAACCGACAACCCTAGAGTTATGAGGCAGTAGTGCTAACCACTAACCCACGGAGCTACATTGCTAACCCAGCCTGTATTTCTGTGCTGTGAATCAATCCTAGGTCCCTGGGCATGGTCAGTTTAACTAGCCAGATATCTCCAATGTGACACAAATGTTGTGCTATGTTGCCAATTCAGATGTATGTTGGTTCTATGTATCCCAATACAAAGGATTGCAATACTAATACAGGCGTACCTCGGTTTACCAACGCCTCAGGGAACGTCATATTTGGGGTACAAATGCCAAACCATTTCAGTTAATTTGTCTGTTTACAAATGTTTGAATAATTTGGTATGGGCATGTGGCCTGGTATGGTTCAGGAGGGGGGGAGGCGCTCGCTCGTCCCCCCCCCCTTTCCTGACCTGCCGGGCTGCATGCTCGGATAAGTATGTGTTATGGATTTTGGGGGGTACCCCATGCTGTTTTTTATTTAATTTCAGCGTGGAGGTACCCCTTAACATCCATACGAGACCCGAAGGGCTTAGTATGGATGGGAGGGGGGACCCCACGCCAGTTATTTAAAGAAATGTTTCTAAATCCCTGCAATACTTTGACATTCAACTGTCAGTGGGGAAATCCGCCGACAGCTGAAACATGAGCGCTGCATTGGTTTTCACTACTAAAACGCCGCATGAGTTGATAACATAACTCATGCGGGATTGTAGGAGCGACAGCCATGAGTTAATGTTTCATCTGTCAGCGGGGTTCCCCACTGACAGCTGAATGTAAAATAATTCCCTTTATTGCATAAATAATAGAAAAAAAGCGTAGGTCCCCCCTCCCATCTGTACCAAGCCCTTCGGGTCTAGTATGGATATTAAGGGGGAACTCCACGTCGAAATGTAAAAAAAAAAACAGCGTGGGTCCCCTCAATATCCATACCAGACCCTTATCCAAGCATGCAGCCCGGCAGGTCAGGGAAGGGAGGGGGGATGAGCGAGCACCCCCCCCCCTCCTGAACCATACCAGGCCACATGCCCTCAACATGGGGGGGGTGCTTTGGGGCAGGGGGGGCTCCCCCCCCAAAGCACCTTGTCCCCATGTTGATGAGGACAAGGGCCTCTTCCCCACAACCCTGGCCGGTGGTTGTGGGGGTCTGCGGGCGGGGGGCTTATCAGAATCTGGAAGCCCCCTTTAACAAGGGGGCCCCCAGATCCCGCCCCCCCCCCCTACGTGAATGATTCTGCGGTACACGTTCCGCAGACTCATTCACAAAAAAACTAAGTGTGGTGTAAAAAAAACACAGTACAGGGTCTTTGACAAGTCCTTTATTAAAACAATGTCCCCCGAAGTAGATCCAACGTCAATCGCGGCGGCGGCAGGGACCCGAAAAAAAAAATAAAAGTTCCGCTCCCGTCGGAGGCTTCCAGCCTAGTGAAGAAGAGGCTAGCTGACAGTTCTTATATAGGTATGGGGCGGGGCCAGCCGGGGACATCATCTGAGTGACCCGCCCCATGTCACATGCTTGCTGTTCCCGGCTGGCCCCGCCCCATACCTATATAAGAAATGTCAGACTGTCTCCTGCATTCAGCTAGTTAGCCTCAGTGGAGAGACAGGGTGACATTTCTCAAATAGGTAAGGGGCGTGGATGATGTGCCCGGCTGGCCCCGCCCCATACCTATATAAGAACTGTCAGCTAGCCTCTTCTTCACTAGGCTGGAAGCCTCGGACTGGAGCGGAACCTTTTTTTTTTTTTCTTTTTTCGGGTCCCTGCCGCCGCCGCCGTGATTGACGTTGGATCTACTTCGGGGGACATTGTTTTAATAAAGGACTTGTCAAAGACCCTGTACTGTGTTTTTTTTACACCACACTTAGTTTTTTTGTGAATGAGTCTGCGGACCGTGTACCGCAGAATCATTCACGTAGGGGGGGGGCGGGATCTGGGGGCCCCCTTGTTAAAGGGGGCTTCCAGATTCTGATAAGCCCCCCGCCCGCAGACCCCCACAACCACCGGCCAGGGTTGTGGGGAAGAGGCCCTTGTCCTCATCAACATGGGGACAAGGTGCTTTGGGGGGGGGAGCCCCCCTGCCCCAAAGCACCCCCCCATGTTGAGGGCATGTGGCCTAGTATGGTTCAGGGGGGGGGGGGGCGCTCGCTCGTCCCCCCCCCCCCCTTTCCTGACCTGCCGGGCTGCATGCTCGGATAAAGGTCTGGTATGGATATTGAGGGGGGACCCACGCTGTTTTTTTTTTAAATTTCAGCATGGAGTTCCCCCTTGATATCCATACCAGACCCGAAGGGCTTGGTATGGATGAGAGGGGGGACCCACGCTGTTTTTTTTTTTTTTTTTTTTTTTATTGCGGACCTTTATTTTTACATTCAGCTTTCAAAATAAATTTTATCTAGACCTTCAAAATAAGTAAAATCATAACATAAATAATTATAAAGGATAAGAAACAAAAATATAATCACTAAAACGAAGGAAATCTAATTAGATTACATGAAGATATGCTTAATGCTGTTTATTAAACACAGTAGTCGCGACCGAGTGCCGGCTGTCAGAGGAATCCACAATCAGATTCACTATTAGTCAGTGGCTAAAAAGCAAACGCCCATGGCAGAGGACTAAAATGTGTTCTGCACATGCTCAGTTCTATCTGCCAAAGACACTGCACGGACATCTAGATTTTTACTGTGTCGATTTCCTTGAAAAAAACGTTTTTTAACACATTCTTAATTTTTTTGGAAATAGCAGATATTGTTTAAAGTGAAGTCCTGATATTTGGCAAAGCAAATTTCTAAGTGAACATGTCTCTACAGTGATTTTTCATGGTGTTAGACGTGCTTCTTAGCAAGTCTGCTTTTGTGAGTCTGATTCCGGGCGTGTGTCTTTTTGTGAATTAGATTGGGCGTCTGCTTATGGGCTCTGCTCAATAGTGAATTAGGTTGCAGGGTCAAAAATGGACGGACACCCATGAAAATTGGGCTTAAGCCCATAAATATGCACCCACGCCCAATAGTGAATCAGGGCCAGTGTGTTCTCCTCCAATGATCAGACTTGTCACCCCCCACACACCTTCATAGCTTTTCACTTGGAAGACCAGCGTCCTGCTGTTTCTCCTCCCCAGCACTAATGCAGGTGAAAACAGAAGATATATGATCACTTATAAAAAAAAGGAAAAAAGTGTTTCCAATGTTTTTTTCATATCAATTCACAAATGTTTGTCTTTCATTTCTATTTTAAACTGAATGGGTTGTTTTACAAGGTGAGGATTTACATATACTTTAATTGGCTTCTAGTGTTGGTATGTATATTTGTTTTATGTAATCATATACAGCATTTTTATTACAAATACATAATTGAATTAATGTGCACATACTTAGGCCTTGTGCACACTGGGCGTTTTTACAGCTGCTGTTATTGGCTTCTGGTGCTTCTTCTACAGCCAGTAAACTCCCCAGCATGTTATCCTATGTGTTCATGCACACATAGGCTTTAATCAGCTTTAAAATTTGAAAACCCAATTCTTTACAGAAATAAATGGGATCCTAGAAATCTGCATTCCTGGCTTAGACCTGAATTAATATCCCACATTATAACTATGACACTATTATTAGCCAATACAAACTATTATTAGCCGATACACACTATTATTAGCCAATACAAACTATTATTAGCCAATACACACTATTATTAGCCAATACAAACTATTATTAGCCAATACACACTATTATTAACCAATACACACTATTATTAGCTAATACAAACTATTATTAGCCAATACACCAGCATGATGACTTCATCCTGTGAGGTCAATTTTAAGTCTTATAAACAATTTCTTCTATTTAGAGAACTACTAAAAATAACAACCAACAACACAAGAGAGAACACTTTGTTTCTTTGGTCGCGGTGATGCCATTATAAACACACGTTCCATCCTGTGATAGATACCGCTGTTGCTACCAGTGGAAAAAATGCAATATGTCACCATTACACAAAATAAATACTATGCCCTCCTGAGGATTTACCCCCCTTCCTGACCAGGCCATTTGTTGAGTTGCGACGCTATGTTACTTTAACTGACAACTGCGCGGTCATGCAACACTGCACCCAAATGAAATTTACATCCTTTTTTCCCACTAATTGAGCTTTATTTTGGTGGTATTTGATTGCCTGTGCGTTTTTTATTTTTTGCGCTATTAAAAAAAAGGCTGACAATTTTTAGAAAAAAAATACGATTTTTGACTTTTTGCTATTAACCAATTCAATACCGGGCAATTTTACACCTTCCTGCCCAGGCCAGTTTTCAGGTTTCAGCGCACTTCAGCGCTTGAATAACAATTGCGCGGTCATACAACACTGTACACAAACTAAAATTTTATCATTTTCTTCACACAACTAGAGCTTTCTTTTGGTGGTATTTAATCTCCGCTGGAGTTTTTATTTTTTGCTAAATTAACAAAAAAAGACCAAAAATTTTGAAAAAAACACATTTTTCTTTGTTTATGTTATAAAAGTTTGCAAATAAATAATTGTTCTTCATAAATTTAGGCCAAGATGTATTCTACTACATGTCTTTGGTAAAAATAACCCATATTAGGATGTATTTTTTAGTTTGTAGGAAAGTTATAGAGTTCACAAACTATGGTATAGATCTGAATATTGATCAATCCTGAAGTACTGACGGCCAATCTAATTTCTTGAGGTCCAAGAATGTCAGAACAGTACAGATATCCCCCAAATGACCCCTTTTTGCAAAGTAGACAGTCCGACGTACTTCATAAGAGGCATGGTGAGTTTTTTGAAGTTGTATTTTTTTTGTCATAATTTTTCGGAAAATTAAAAAATTAAACAAATTAGTTTCACTATTTTTTTTTTACATACTGTCACCAGTGCAGTACAGCGTCATCATATAACTGGCATGGCAGTGATCAGGGACACTGACTGGTGACAGTATGAAAAAAAATATATATATTTTTAAAAAATTTTTATTGTTTATTAAATTTTTCTTTTTTTTAAGATTTTTTTTTCATATGTCACTATGACCAAAGTAGTACAATGTTACCATAGTAACATTGTACTACTTTGGGGAAGTGATCAGTATTTTTTTTTTACACAATTTGCTTATAGCAAAGAATTACTTTGCTATAAGCAAGCATTTACCTGAATGACATCGATTCATTCAGGGTTTTTTTTTTTTGTGCTTAGCTGTGATTTGGCCACAGCTAATCACATGACATGTGCATGTGATTAGCTGTGACCATTCACAGCGAGACACTAACATACAATGGATGGCATGAATGAAGCCATCCATTGTATAGAACTGTCATGTGACCTGCTGTGATTGGTCACAACAGGTCACATGGTACCGGCAACGGGGGCCAATACTCAGATCTGTCATCGGCAGTGTCCGAGGTACACGGCCGGTGACAGATCGCGCCGCTGCGCGGCTCTGCAGGAGTGAAATGTGGGAGGACGCCATATGGCGTCCACCCGGAACGCTGATGACACTTGCCGGCCGCCATTCGGCCATAGGGCGGGCGGCAAATGGTTAAATATGTCCAGCAAAAAAATTTAAAAAATCAAATGTCGTCATAAATTTAAGACAAAATGTATTCTGCTACATGTCTTTGCTAAAAAAAAAAATCCCAATACGTGAAATTTTTTTTTTTTTACTAGTAATGGAGGTGACCAGCGACTTATAGCAGGACTGCGCAAGCATTCTGACACTTGGGGGAGCTGACTTGGTGTCACTGACATCCCCAGTGACACCAACGCAGTGATCAGTGCTAAAAAAAAGCACTGACACTGTACTAATGGGACTGGGCAGGAAGGGGTTGACATGAGGGGAGATCAAAGTGATAACTGTGTGCTGCGTGTGTTTTACTATGGGGCTGTGTGTTTGTTCTTCACTGTAGTCACACTGCTTTGGATGGCTGTGCTGTGCACAAGCTGATAGGGAGGAGAACTGTTTTATTTACAAACAGTTCTCCTCTCCGTCGGACATGCTTGGCAATCACCGGGCACCGGCAAGTAATCACCGGCCGGGAGCCAGTGATTGACAGCCATGGCCGCGAAAAGCGGTACGTGTAGGGCACGCCAGCGCCCCCTGCCTGGAAATTCGAAGTCATATATATATATATATATATATATATATATATATATATATACACACATGATTTTGTGCACTCATGCGGCCCTGTAGCAGCATATCTGCTATATGGTGGTCAGGAAGCGGTTAATGGAAAATGAAAACACGGTGAAATTCTGCAGCTATAAATCGCGCTGCAATTGCAGCAAACTATGCGCGTATCGTGTGAACTTCTTTTGGGTGACATAAATTGTGATGAGGTTTGCTGCAATTGCATCGCAATTTACCGCCATTGCGGCAGAAGCGCACCATGTTTTCAGGGACCATTAAAATGAATGGTACCTGAACATGTGGTTCCAGGGTTTCTCATTTTAGTAGAGCATTTTGAAATCATGTGCAGAATTGCAGGGATTCTGCCCTCATTTCCAAATGCCCTTTTGTGAATGGAGCCTAAAGGCTGTAGATAATGCTGCATAATCTGCCTCAAAGAAGAACCCCATTTATGGATACATAATTACATTGCTCCAGCTTGAACCAATATAACTGTATATACCTTACCTGACTGATGCCCCTAGAAGCTGGAAATCATTGAATTAGACCTAATACTACTCTGCTGATCTCTACTTGCTTCTGGGTCCTGTGCCGAGCGGCTGTTCTACTACATGTAAACACACAAGGTCAGTGGCTCGGCACCTACCCCATTCACTAATACCGTCATTTGTAGACACTATAACTTCCGTGTAAACTAAGTAATTTACATGTATTGGGATTTTTTTTAGCAAAGACATGAAGCAAAATACATTTAGGCCTAAATTTATGATGAAATTTGATTTCTTTCTTCTTTTTTTGGGATATGTTTTATAACAAAACGTAAAAAAGATTGGTTTTTTTTTTTCAAAATTCTCTGTCTTCTTTTGTTTATAGTGTAAAAAATAAAAATTCAGAGGTGATCAAATAGCAAAAAAAAGCACTATTTGTGGGGAAAAGGGGCATAGATTTAATTTGGGTGCAGCCTTGCATGACCACTCAATTGTTAGTTAAAGTAACGCTGTATCACAAAAAATGGCCTGGTCAGGAAGGGGGGTAAATGCTCTGGAGGGTAAGTGGTTAAATGATCACATGTGATAAAATGGAATGGTTGTCTCTGCAACATCTGAAATTCAGGCATTGAGAGGCAGGTATGTACAGCTGATATTTATCATTAGTGCTATATGTGACTGTAGCTGCGCAATGTAGTCTTCCCTTTACATTGACTTTAGTTTGCAGTACTGTATAGTCCAGGGGTGGACTGACCATTTGGAAACTCGGGCACTGCCCAAGGGCCGGGGTCAGTAGGGGGCCCCATGAGATGCCCCTGGTACCTTTTTAATAGGCTTTTTTGAGTTTGGGCAAGGACACAGGGGCCCCATGATCCCCTATTGCCCGGGGGCCCCATGAGTTGTCAGTCCGCCCCTGGTATAGTCAGTCACCTTCAGGTGTAATACTTCATATTAGTGAAATAATAATAAACCTATTGAACATTAAATCTACTTTTACATCTCAGCTAAGGGTCTTTGGATTTGGCAATAATGTTATTAGTTAAGATATAAAGGTGTATACATTATATATACATATATATACAGGCGTACCTCGGTACCTCGGTTTACGGAATTTTCGGTTTACGAATGAAAATCCATTGAAAATAATACAAATTTTTTTCACAGTATGAATGGATTAATTGGTTTTCAATGCATTTATGATTTTTTTTAAATCATGTCCTTGTACAGTATGTATGCCTTTAAAGTGCACTTTATAAAGAGTTTTGAACAGATAAGACTTTTATTTACTTTTTTTTTTACCTCTGGAACAGATTAATTGGTTTTCAATGAATTTATGATTTTTCTTTTAAATCGTATCCCTTTATGCCTTTAACCACTTGCCCTCCTGAAGATTTACCCCCCTTAATGACCAGGCCTCTTTTTGCTACCCGGCGCTGCACTAATTCAACTGATAATTGCGCGGTCATGCAATGCTGCACCCAAATGAAATAGAGCTTTCTTTCGGTGGTATTTGATCACCTTTTTATTTTTTACGCTATAAACAAAAAAAGACCCAAAATTTTGAAGAAAAACGATATTACTTTCAGCTATAAAAAATATATAGTAAACTCAAAGTTAATTATAAATTTAGACCAAAATGTATTCTGCTACGTTTTTAGTAAAAAAATCCCAATAAGTGTATATTGATTGCTTTGTGTGAAAGTTATAGCGTCTACAAACTATGCTATAGATACTGCAATTTACGCCATTTTTTTTGCTATACAGCGCTGCGCTAGTTTAACGGACAATTGCGCGGTCATGCAACACTGCACCCAAATTAAATTTACATCCTTTTTTTTCCACAAATTGAGCTTTCTTTTCGTGGTATTTGATCGCCTGTGCGTTTTTTATTTTTTGCGCTATAAAAAAAAATTTATAAAAAAAACCAATATTTTGGACTTTTTGCTATAAAACATGTCCAGTAAAAAAATATAAAAATCAAATTTAGTCATAAATTTCTTCCAAGATGTATTCTGCGACATGTCTTTGCTAAAAAAAAAATCCTAATACGTGTAAATTAATTGGTTTATGTGAAAGTTATATCATCTACAAATGGCGGGAAAGATACTGGGATTTTTTTTTATTATACTACTGGCAGCAATCAGCGACTTATGGCAGTGATCAGCGACTTATAGCGGGACTGCGTCGGACATTTTGACACTGGGGGGGAACTGACTTGGGGTCACTGACATCCCCAGTGACACCAATACAGTGATCAGTGCAAAAAAAAAACACTGACACTGTACTTCTCTCAGGTTCAGCGTGCTCTGAACTGACAGATAGCAGAGCTGCAATGTAAACATTGCAGCCGTGCTATCTGTCAGTGATTACCGGTAATTGCCGGGAGTTGGCAGGTAATGACCCGCCGGGATCTGCTGATGGACACCCGCTTCCTTCTATCAGCGGGACGGGTAGGGCGGGCACGTGCCTCGCGCGCGCCCCTACCCGTTTTGCACAGCTACGTCCCAATGATGGGAAAACAACAGCAGATCAGATACACAGATCAGGACTTCAACTGTCTGTGCTGGTTCACATAAATGTGGATTGAATGTGGTTTGAATCGCATCCAATCCGTATGACATATAAAATAACATTGCTTCCTATAGTGCCTGTTCATGTATGTCCGGTGCACTGGCGCTGTGGATTCAGTGCGGTTTAAAAAAAAGAGTCATGTCCAATTTCTGAGCAGTGCGGTCCAGTTCAGGTGCGAATTACAGGCTATTGACGGCTTTGGGAACTGTTCCTAAACTGCATTTGTGTGAACAGGATAAGATCCTGAGCTAATCCTGTCCTGAACCTGACATGGACCTGTGAACAACTACTGTGTCAATTAGCTGTAAAACCTGAGGTTCAATCTGCACTGCACCTGTGTGAATCAACTCTCAAACTGACACCAGACTGGGACAGCAACGCCTGTGAGTGTGTGCTCAGCGCAGAATGGCTGTGGAGCATACAAGGTACATCCTATTAGTTAAACTGTTACTAAACCCACAACAGTTATATCAGTCTGTATATGCAGAAAAGCATGCTTGTCCTACTCACTGTGGAACCTAAGGGGTTTGCCTCTGCACTGTGTAAAAAAAGATGTGTGATCCTGTCTTTTCTGATCCTCCCCTTCTTCCAGTGTCCCCCCTCTTATCTCCTGATAAGACATATTGTGTGGAGTCACTCTGCACATGCTCAGTGTGGTGTGTATTGCTAGAGCGGTGTTTTCTTTTCTTGGAATGGTGCATGTGATCAGCACAGGGCCAATCAGCACTATCCAGACAGATGTCAGGGGTCCTGCATCTTATTAGAACAGAAAGAAAACACCTCCTACAAGCTTTACCACTGCTCTGCTGGACACTGGTAGAAGTCACAGGACTGCTCTAACTGCTGATGAGAAAAGGCATTTAGCAGTTTATATTTACTAAACAATGTGTGTTTTGTGGGAGACCAGATAGAGTGAATGCAGGGTCCTGGTTTTAGTAACACTTTAACTACTTCCCGCCCAGCCTATAGTAAAATGACATCCAGGTGAACCTCTATTCCCTCCGGTAGGGCGTCATATGACGTCCTTCCCAGATCGCGCTCTGCACGTGCCCGCAGGGCCGCACTGTGGCGAGATCCATCACCTGATATGTACCTCGGACACGGCCGATGACAGATCTGTGTACTGGCCCCCTTTGCCAATACCATGTAACCTGCTGTGACCAATCACAGCAGGTCACTTGACAGTTGTATACAATGGATGACTTCCTTTTATGCCATCCATTGTTTACAAGTGTGTCTAGCTATGAATGGTCACAGTGATCACATTCACAGGCTGGGCCAATCACAGCCCATTTGTGTTATGTGATTAGCTGTGGCCAATCACAGCTAATCACAACAAAAAAACCTGAATGAATCAATTTCATTCAGTTAAATGCTTGCGTATAGCAAAAAAATTCTTTGCTTTGGTTTAAGTTTTAAAATGCTGCGTTGTACCTCATTTTACAGCGTTTAATGCGTTTTGCTACGTTTTTCAGCATTGGAGTGTTTTTACAGCTAAAAAACTCTAGAAACCCACTAGTCCTGGGTTTTTGTTTCCAGCCAAAAAACGTTTATTACAGTCTATGCTGGGGGGTTTACTAGCTGTAGAAAAAAAACATCAAAAGCCAAAAACAGCCGCAGTAAAAACGTCTAGTGTGCATGAGGACTAATTAGCAGGAAAACTTGCCCTGTGCTTGAAGACTGTTTGCAAAGTGTTGGCAACCTGTTAAGACCTTTGTGATCCGTAAATGAATGTTGCTACAAGCTGAATTTCTTCAGGTACCCTCCAGGGTTTAGCGATTCCCCTCCACGTAAGCTGTGAGCACCTGAGGATGATGCCCTATTGTTCTCCTGTGCTCTCTATTGGACATTTTTTGATAGACAGCACATTAATTATGTAGCATAATCATAGCAGATTCTGATATATGCAGAAGACTAAGAAACATTTTTTTTTTACAAAAAAGAAATTAGCAAAGGCAACTAATGGACACATTATACCCATCAGGACTAAGATCCGTTTATCAGAAGTAAATAGGACTTACAGACTGATTACTGAAGTTATACTGCCCTATTTTGTTTCTTCTTAATTACATTGGATTTATACTTATTTTTTTCATGATCATTTTTGTTCCCATAGCAACAGCGCTGCCTTCATGAACAGGAACAGGGACTACAGTAACTTTTAATCATCTACAAATGCAGACTGTCGTTTACATTTCATATTTTATAACACTGATAGAAACAAAACAAACTGAGCACGGGTTGTGAATTAGTTAATGGTATCTGTTTTTATTAATTTTTTACTGGATACTTATTTGATTGCCTGGTAACATTGACCAAAGGGCAGTAGTGTGTTAGCAACCCATTGAAGTTTTTTTTTAATCTTTTTAACATCACGGATTCGTCTTTCTCTAAAGATTGTTTGTGGTCCCTCATTTTAGGCTGGGAGTGGAACTGTGGTCAAAAGGTTATTCTTTAGCCCTGGTTCACACTCATGCAGTGCAGAATTGCAGCATTTTCTGTGCGAAATCCACACCGTATCAGGCTTGCACCCCATTCATGCGAACCACTGTGGTTGTGTATGTTAACAGCACCCCAAAATTGGTCCGCAAAACGCAGTGCGATGTGCAGAATCGGATCACATAGGTGTGAATACCTATGCAATCCGATTCTAGTGCGGGCCAAAAAAAGGGTCCTGCACCTTTTTGGTGTGGGTGCGGTGCGATTAGAGCCATACAAAATACAAAGTATGGCTCCAATCGCACTGTGCACAAATCGCATGTGATTTGCACAGAAATGTGGTACGGTTCCTGTACAAATCACATGCGATATACCACACCCAGGGGCGAACTGACAACTCATGGGGCCCTGGGCAATAGGGGATCATGGGGCCCCTGTGTCCTTGCCCAAACTCAAAAAAGCTATGAAAAAGGTACCAGGAGCATCTCATGGGGCCCCCTACTGACCCCGGGCCCTCGGGCAGTGCCCGAGTTTCCAAATGGTCAGTCCGCCCTTGACCACACCGCATATATATGAACCCAGGCTTACTGATGCCTTAAATGTCATTTAAATCCAGGGACAAAAACTTAAAGTGGAGTTCCAGTGAAAATAAAAAATAAATAAAAGTCAGTAGCTACAAAAACTGTAGCTGCTGATTTTTAAAAAAACAGACACTTACCTGTCCCTCGATCCCGTGCTGTCCTCCGTTTCACCAGCCATCTGGTGTTCCCGGTGCTGGCATCTTCAGTGTGGGCACCCGGCTGTGACAGTGCTCACTGCGCATGCGCAAGTAGCACTGTGCTTTGTGAATGGTCCCGTAGTCTTCTGCGACCTGTCACGTGTCCCAAAAGAGGGAGGGATGGAGGGAGAACAGTGAGGACAGTGGGAGCTGGTACCTGTCAATTTCGGGTACCTGCTCCCCAATGGTGCCAATCCTTAACAGGGAGCGGGGGACCAGTCGTTAAAGAGGAACCCCCGCTTCTGAATATATACAGCTTATATGATGCGGTAGTTGCATTAGTCTTCTGTTTTTCAGGCTTAATTGTCATCTGGTGATCCTGCCAGTTGGACATTTCCTATCTTTAGGTGGCAACACTAACTCACTGTACTGTATCAATGAAGGAGCGGTTTTGTCACCCTAGGATGGAAAGGGTTTTGAGTTCTCAATACACAATGGGGGGGGTTTACTAAAAGTGGTGCACTCAGAATCTGGTGCACCTGTGCATGGTAGCCAATCAGCTTCCAACCTCAGCTTGTTCAATTAAGCTCTGGCAATAAAATCTGGAAGATGATTGGTTTCTGGGACAGTTCACACCACATGCAGTCCAGTGCGTTTTGTTTCTGCATCAAAAATGCATTAACCCTAGGTTCACACCTAAGCGTTTTCCACAGCGTTTTGCATTTTGCAGGAACGCAGTACAGTCCATTTAACATGATTTCCTATGGAACATGTTCACATTTCCATGTTTTCACTCGGTGTGTTTTTTGGAAAGGGTCAGAGACTTTTTGGAACACAAAAAGTTGTGTTTTTGGTTCTATAGACTTCAATGGAAACGCTGCAGAAAAGCATGTAGTGAGTTTTTGCTGTGCTTTTGATGCGTTTTGCCTTTTGCACTTTAAATCTGCCTAGCAACAAGAAAAATTTTAAAAAATTAAAAAAGAAACGTGAAACGCAGCAAAATTGTGTCACAAATGCAGGTGCAAAATGCAATGCAAAACGCAATGCAGAAATGGGTCAAAGGCAACCTGCATAGGAGTGAATATAGCCTGATAGTAATTACATAGTTTCCAATGTCATACAGTAGTTCACACCAGTGAGGTCAGTTCCAGTGTGTTCCAGTGCCAGAAAAAAAAGTAGAACATGATGAATTTTTTCTGCACTGAACTGTACTGGAATGCAGTAAAATGCATCAAAAACGCACTGGAATGTACCTAAACGCCCCAAAAATGCATCGGACCACACATGTGCCTATTAAAGTGTTACTAAACCCAGGACCCTGCATTCACTATATCTGGTCTCCCACAGTACACAGAACATGGAAATGCAATTATTTTAGTAAATATAAACTGCTAAATACCTTTTCTCATCAGCAGTTAGAGCAGTCTTGTGACTTCTATCAGTGTTCAGCAGTGCACTGCTAAAGCTTGTAGGAGGAGTTTTCATTCTGCTGTAGGAGGATGCAGGACCCCTGATCTCTGTCTGGACAGTGCTGATTGGCCCTGTGCTGATCACATGCACCCTCTCAAGAAAAAAAGCCACAAAAAAAACCTCTCTAGCAGTACACACCAAACTGAGCATTTGCAGAGTGACTCCACACGATACGTCTTATCAGGAGATAAGAGGGGGGCACTGGAAGAAGCGGAGGATCAGAGAACACAGGATCAAACAGCGTTTTTACACAATGCTGAGGATTAAGCCCTTAGGTTCCACAGTGAGTATACCAAGCATGCTTTACTGCATATACAGACTGATATTACTATTGTGGGTTTAGTAACACTTTAAGATGAAGAAAAAGAAAGGAGGAAAAAATTAACTAGAACGCATAAAACATTTATCAGAAACACACCGGAACAAATCAAAATCGCGCATTCAGAAAAGCATCCAGACTGTGTTTCTATGGTATGACCTGGCCCCCAGTTTTGCATTGTCTAGCTTTAGTAAATAAACCCCAGTCTGACCATACAACTTCTGTACAATCAACTTTAGATTTACTAAAACTATGCAATATGAGCACCAACCTGAACTATACAATCACCGTGTGTCAAATCAGGCAAGCCCTCCACACTGCACAGTTTTTGTTGGATCTAAAAGAGATTGTACATCAAGTTTGTAATATGTGGGTTGTGCGTTAGAACTGCAGAACTCCTTTCCCACTCCTCATCTCCATAACATAGGGGGGAGTGTTCTGTAACACACTCAAGCAACACTGCTTGAGATAGCATTGCAAAGTGCACAGGAAATGGGACAACATTGGATTTCTAGCAGGATCAACAGGTATTATTTGTACCAGGGGACTGACCATTTGGAAACTCGGGCACTGCCTGAGGGCCCGGGGGGCAGTAGGGGGCCCCATGAGATGCCCCTGGTACCTTTTTCATAGGCTTTTTTGAGTTTGGGCAAGGACACAGGGGCCCCATGATCCCCTATTGCCCGGGGCCCGATGAGTTGTCAGTCCGCCCCTGATTTGCACTTACTGAACACATATAACAAAACGCTTTTAATGTTGGATTTACCACTTACCCCTACAGAACTACTGCTACAGGGCAGCAGGACTGCGCAAAATCACGAATATATACGTGATTTCGCATTTACGGGTGGGGGGGCGCAAGCACGCCACCCTACCCGCACCACCATTGGCGGCTACAGATGTCAATCACTGGGTCCCAACAAGCACCCGGTGATCACCGAGTATCACTGATAGGGGAGAGACCTGTGTGTCAACAACACTGGTCTCTCCCGCCAGCAGTAGCATGCTGCTGTGTATTTCTCTGCACAGCAAAGACTATCACTGTCTGCATCTTGTCTTTTAAATACATGGCTTTGTCTATGATTGCTTTATAAAAGTGGGATCTAAGGGATTTTCATACAATGTATTCAAAGTGTAGGCAGGTGTAATCTATTTTCTCCACTGCATATGGCACTCAACCACAGAGGCATTGCAGAGGGAGAGGAAGTTAAGAGGAACATACTCCTATGGTTTCCTGGGTCACTGGGGAAGCATTCCAGTTGAATGCTGCCATCCCATGTAACTCTGGTGGCCATCTTGGTTCAGGCAGAGTCTAATTAAGACTCTGGCTCCAAGGCTTGGCATTCATTTTGCAAGTGGGTATCGTAGGGACAGGTCTCCCATCTGTCAGGGACAGTGAATAGTGGTAGGGAAATGTTCCAGATGAGTAGGGGCAGGATAGGGACACGCCATCCTTCCTGGAATCCTTGGGTGCAGACTGGTCAGGATGCTTTCTGCCCTCTGAGAGAGTCCGTACACTCAAGGCCTGCTCTGTTCTACATTGCTGAGACATACTGTGTGTTACTAATCAGGTGTCCTCCCGCCGGGCTGTTTGTAAACTGAACTTTGCCATCAATACAGATTTTGTTCCCACAGCTGCACTGTGTGTAGTTACTGCTGCTGCACCATGCTGCACCTCCCAACAAGAGTATTGTGCATTTTATAGCCTTCTTGCTTTTAACATGCATTAAAATGACTAGTGTGTGCCAACAGAAATCAGGTATAGGTCTAGTTTATTTGTGTCTATATTCTTCAGTTCTCACTGCAGTTTTCCATAGGGCTAAAGGATCTGAATCTAAATTGCTCTTTTAGTGGGAGTAGCTGGTTATAGACATGGCTTCCTTCAGCCCGTCTATACTTAAAATAGCAGCATATAAGGGTGTATTGTAAGCACATAATGTCATCATTGAATCAGATGGAAAAGACCTTCACTATGCAACATCACTCTAATTCCAATTCCCAAAATGCCAATGTGACAAGACCCAACCGGGAGAGGGGCTTTTGGAGGGGACTGCAGGCTAGTCTCTTGCCTATTGATTATGGACTCTGACGTTTGAGGGGGCTCTATTCTTTGGGAGGTGTGTGCCTAGAGGACCTTTTGAAGTAGTTTTTCTTCAGATTCAAGTATATGTCTCCCTGAAACACACAGACTCTGAGAACTGGAGGGCCCAGAAAGAGATTTGGGGTCTCTGTGTTTTGTTGTGGTATAGATTCAACAGGCCAAACCAGTACTGACTGCTTCAACCCCCTCCTAGACTTGGAGACTCAAAGCAGGAGATTAGAATCAGCTCAAAACAACTTGATGGGACTCCTGCTGTTAAGTGTAATCTGTTTATTAAGGTGTTAAATGTTTAATGCTATAATATGCATCTGTGTTTGCCTGTCTTGTCAAGGTGTGAAATGCGTTTCTCCCATTGTGTAATTTCCCCATTGTGTGCCTCATAGATGTGAATTCCCATTGTTAATTGAGTAACTTATTGTTTCTGTCTTGATGTGATTAGGCCTGTGTCAACTGTACCTCCTTACCCAACCATTGCGGGATGTTTACCGCAATGTGTAATATTTGTTTTTATTGTTCATGTGGGGACTGTCCCTGTTTTTAAAGTGTATAAAAACATGTGTTTCTGTTCAATAAATGTATTCCTTTGGTTTTACCTCAACATCTTATGTATGATGCTTGGGGTAAAGGGCTGGTATTTGCTGGAAGGCAGGAGGCACTGTTGGGTGGAGGCAGCCAGGTAGGGTGCCAGGTGATCCATCACAACCTCCTAGAGAACAGAGCTCCTGACCAACTAAATGGAACCCCATGGTTGTCATGAGCAAAGAGCAAAATGTTTTCTGGTGCCATTATTCTGAGTGAAATAATGATATATGGAAATGATTTGAGAACTGAAAGAACAAAGGAGAGGAGATAAAACATGTGTGATAAAGGAAAAGCAGAAAATGATGACAGTGTGGAGTAAAAGTAAAATGTGTATGAAGAACAATTTAGAGAGCAGGACTTCACGGTGTGTCAGAGATGTGAAGAGTGAGTAGGCTGTACAGTGGAGCCAGCAAAAGTATCATGAGCAAGGAAGCTGAACAAAGTAGGAGACTGCAAGAAAAAAAAGCGTAGGAGAAAGCAGCAGCCAGCATGTTAATGTATAAAATACTGTATATGTGCATAATGTTCATGTCATAACATATACAGTATGTTTACCTTGAAACTGATTCTTAAAGTGATACTAAAGGCCCAGTTTGTTTTATAAAAAAAGATGTTATACTATATTTACATTGCTTACCTCCTCTTCTGGCAGTTCCCACCAGCGCTGTTGACTGCGCCCTCCTTTGGGTGCCTCCTGTAGCAAGCAAACTAATATTGGTTCCTGTTACATGCCCCACTCCCTCATCACAGGAGTTTGAGTGATGACAGTAGAAGCCTATGACTCCACTGTTTCCAGTGTCTCCTTTGAAAGCAGGAAGTGAGGGGAGTGGTGCTGAAGTCGAAGACAGAACTGAAGCGGTGACATGAAGCCAGGTAAGTGTATTTCATTGACGGAGAGAGATAGGACAGGTACACAGGAAGTGAGGGGAGCGGTGCTGGAGTCAAAGACAGAACTGAAGCGGTGACATGAAGCCAGGTAAGTGTATTTCATTGACGGAGAGAGATAGGACAGGTACACAGGAAGTGAGGGGAGCGGTGCTGAAGTCAAAGACAGAACTGAAGCGGTGACACGAAGCCAGGTAAGTGTTTTTCATTGACGGAGAGGGGTAGGACAGGTACACAGGAAGTGAGGGGAGCGGTGCTGGAGTCAAAGACAGAACTGAAGCGGTGACATGAAGCCAGGTAAGTGTTTTTCATTGACGGAGAGGGGTAGGACAGGTAAGCAGGAAGTGAGGGGAGCGGTACTGAAGTCGAAGACAGAACTGAAGTGGTGACATGAAGCCAGGTAAGTGTTTTTCATTGACGGAGAGAGTTAGGACAGGTAAGCAGGAAGTGTGGGGAGTGGTGCTGAAGTTGAAGACAGAACTGAAGTGGTGACATGAAGCCAGGTAAGTGTTTTTCATTGACGGAGAGAGATAGGACAGGTAAGCAGGAAGTGAGGGGAGCGGTGCTGGAGTTGAAGACAGAACTGGAGTGGTGACAACATGAAGCCAGGTAAGTGTTTTTCATTGATGGAGAGAGATAGGACAGGTAAACAGGAAGTGAGGGGAGCGGTGCTGGAGTCAAAGACAGAACTGGAGTGGTGACATGAAGCCAGGTAAGTGTTTTTCATTGACGGAGAGGGGTAGGACAGGTACACAGAAAGTGAGGGGAGCGGTGCTGGAGTCAAAGACAGAACTGGAGCGGTGACATGAAGCCAGGTGGGTGTTTTTCATTGACGGAGAGGGGTAGGACAGGTACACAGAAAGTGAGGGGAGCGGTGCTGAAGTCGAAGACAGAACTGGAGCGGTGACATGAAGCCAGGAAAGTGTTTTTCATTGACGGAGAGGGGTAGGACAGGTACACAGGAAGTGAGGGGAGCGGTGCTAGAGTCGAAGACAGAACTGGAGCGGTGACATGAAGCCAGGAAAGTGTTTTTCATTGACGGAGAGGGGTAGGACAGGTACACAGGAAGTGAGGGGAGCGGTGCTGGAGTCGAAGACAGAACTGGAGCAGTGACATAAAGCCAGGTAAGTGTTTTTCATTGATGGAGAGGGGTAGGACAGGTACACAGGAAGTGAGGAGAGCGGTGCTGGAATCAAAGAGAGAACTGGAGCGGTGACATGAAGCCAGGTAAGTGTTTTTCATTGACGAAGAGGGGTAGGACAGGTACACAGGAAGTGAGGGGAGCGGTGCTGGAGTCAAAGACAGAACTGGAGTGGTGACACGAAGCCAGGTAAGTGTTTTTCATTGACAGAGAGGGTTAGGACAGGTACACAGGAAGTGAGGGGAGCGGTGCTGGAGTCGAAGACAGAACTGGAGTGGTGACATGAAGCCAGGTAAGTGTTTTTCATTGACGGAGAGGGGTAGGACAGGTAAGCAGGAAGTGAGGGGAGTGGTGCTGGAGTCAAAGACAGAACTGGAGTGGTGACACGAAGCCAGGTAAGTGTTTTTCATTGACAGAGAGGGTTAGGACATGTAAGCAAGAAGTGAGGGGAGTGGTGCTGAAGTCGAAGATAGAACTGGAGCGGTGACATGAAGCCAGGAAAGTGTTTTTCATTGACGGAGAGGGGTAGGACAGGTACACAGGAAGTGAGGGGAGCGGTGCTGGAGTCGAAGACAGAACTGGAGCGGTGACATGAAGCCAGGTAAGTGTTTTTCATTGACGGAGAGGGGTAGGACAGGTACACAGGAAGTGAGGGGAGCGGTGCTGGAATCAAAGAGAGAACTGGAGCGGTGACATGAAGCCAGGTAAGTGTTTTTCATTGACGAAGAGGGGTAGGACAGGTACACAGGAAGTGAGGGGAGCGGTGCTGGAGTCAAAGACAGAACTGGAGTGGTGACACGAAGCCATGTAAGTGTTTTTCATTGACAGAGAGGGTTAGGACAGGTACACAGGAAGTGAGGGGAGCGGTGCTGGAGTCGAAGACAGAACTGGAGTGGTGACACGAAGCCAGGTAAGTGTTTTTCATTGACGGAGAGGGTTAGGACAGGTAAGCAAGAAGTGAGGGGAGTGGTGCTGAAGTCGAAGATAGAACTGGAGCGGTGACATGAAGCCAGGAAAGTGTTTTTCATTGACGGAGAGGGGTAGGACAGGTACACAGGAAGTGAGGGGAGCGGTGCTGGAGTCGAAGACAGAACTGGAGCGGTGACATGAAGCCAGGTAAGTGTTTTTCATTGACGGAGAGGGGTAGGACAGGTACACAGGAAGTGAGGGGAGCGGTGCTGGAATCAAAGAGAGAACTGGAGCGGTGACATGAAGCCAGGTAAGTGTTTTTCATTGACGAAGAGGGGTAGGACAGGTACACAGGAAGTGAGGGGAGCGGTGCTGGAGTCAAAGACAGAACTGGAGTGGTGACACGAAGCCATGTAAGTGTTTTTCATTGACAGAGAGGGTTAGGACAGGTACACAGGAAGTGAGGGGAGCGGTGCTGGAGTCGAAGACAGAACTGGAGTGGTGACACAAAGCCAGGTAAGTGTTTTTCATTGACGGAGAGGGGTAGGACAGGTACACAGGAAGTGAGGGGAGCGGTGCTGGAGTCGAAGACAGAACTGGAGTGGTGACAGGAAGCCAGGTAAGTGTTTTTCATTGATGGAGAGGGGTAGGACATGTAAGCAGGAAGTGAGGGGAGTGGTGCTGGAGTCAAAGACAGAACTGGAGTGGTGACACGAAGCCAGGTAAGTGTTTTTCATTGACAGAGAGGGTTAGGACAGGTAAGCAAGAAGTGAGGGGAGTGGTGCTGAAGTCGAAGATAGAACTGGAGCGGTGACATGAAGCCAGGTAAGTGTTTTTCATTGACGGAGAGGGGTAGGACAGGTTTTACCTTAACCTCTTTCCCATCGCCCTATAGCAGAAATACTGCTACAGGGCGGCAGAGCTGCGCACAATCATGAGTATATACTGAAGGAAATTAATTAATCAAATTTATGATTCGGCACTTATATTGATTGCAAAATATTTGGTTTTTATGATTAATCATAATTAATATTAATATGTGTGAATGGTCTTTGATAAATGGTAGTATTATAATTCTTCAGTTATAGATGAGACAGTAAAATAAGACAGGAGTTAAGCGGAGACTAGCTGAACCAGCTGAGGCTGAGTATTCTATATTAAGGCATAGCTGGTTAGAAGTCTCTAGTAAATGTCAAGGGTATTAGAAGTGTACATAATGTATTTTAATAGTATCTGTGTATTTAGTATGATTTATAAGTTGCTAATATTGATACATATATAGATTAGTGATTATACATTGATATGTTGTAAAGATACGTTCTTAAGTTATATGATCATTTAAATATGATAGTTGAGGTTACATCATCAACATATGTACCTGTCCATCAAAAACATCATATATCTAGCGTCCCCTCCCTTCTATGAAATTGCTCTGCTAAGCAGTACTGATTTCCATACAAGGCCTCTATGACGTGTACTTGCCTCATAAAAGACCATGAGACAACGGACACAAGGACATTCATACACAATCTGACACAGGCTACTGATTTCCATACAAGGCCTCTATGACGTGTACTTGCCTCATAAAAGACCATGAGACAACGGACACAAGGACATTCATACACAATCTGACACAGGCTAACACTGACACTCTAAAACACACACACACACATGGCTGTTCATAAGAACTTTCTGAGACGCTGGAACAGGTGCTACAAGACAAGAAATAATCATTAACGTCACTTCCGTCTTCTTACTCGGACTCAGCTGCGTTGTACAAGGTAAGATCACATGAGGGACAGAACAGCACATGGCCGGACAACCATGACAATAATGGTGACTTTTCTTCAAACTTCTGCTTGATATTTCTAGTTTTATCTACATGGAACTGTTCATGATACGCTTTACATTTTTATTTTAAGTCATTGTGTGATAAAATAAAATCACACTTTATTTTTTATTTCAACGACTCTTTCATTCATTATCGCCTCAAGACACTAAAAAAGTATTATATGTGTCTAAAATCCAACATATACGATATTTTGCATTTCCACCATTGGTGGCCTCACCTATCGATCACCAGGTCCTGGCCGGTGATTCCCTGCAGGCACCCAGCGATCACAGTGTATCACTGACCGGGGAGAGACCTGTATGTAAACAATACAGATCTCTCCCTGTCAACTCCTGAACATTGCTTTGTATGGCTCCGCAGAGCCATACAAAGCAGTGTGCTTCCAGTGGAAAGCACACACACAGCGCACATAGTAAAACAGCACACAGTTAACCCTTTGATCGCCCAGATGTTAACCCCTTCCTGCCCACTGCCATTAGTACAGTGTTAGTGCTTTTTATTAGCACTAATCACTGTATTGGTGTCACTGGGTATGTCAGTGACAGTCAGTTCCCCCACCGTGTCAGAATGCCCGCCGTAGTCCCACAGTCCCTCTATAAGTCGCTGGTCGCCGCCATTACTAGTATAAAAAAGAATTCCAGTTTTATACCACCATTTGTAAACGCTACAACTTTTCTGTAAACCAATTAATTTACACGTATTGGGATTTTTAGCATAGACATGTAGCAGAATACATTTTGGCCTAAATTTTCTGCTGAAATTTGTTTTTAAATTTTTGTACTGGACATGTTTAATAGCAAAAAAGTCAAAAATATTTTTTTCCTCAAAATTGATGGTCTTTTTCTGTTTACAGCGCAAAAAATAAAAAACACAGAGGCAATTACATACCACTGAAAGAAAGCTCTATTCATGGGAAAAAAGGACATATGTTTAATTTGGCTGCAGCATTGCATGACGGTGCAATTGTCAGTTAAAGTAACACAGCGTCGTATCGTAAAAAAGGGCCTTGTCAGGACGGGGGGGGGGGGGAGTAAATGCTCTGGAGGGCAAATGGTTAATATCACACAGTCAAATTTTTACATAGTGACACAGTAACTGAAGGACAGGCTATATTTCACTTTCTCACTGGATGAATACACAGTGAATCCCAAGAGAGGCTTGATGCCTGAAACCGATGGAACTGTGACAGTGAGATTGCATAAAGAGCGTGACAGGTGTTAAAGCAGTGTTTACATTTCAAAGTGTTGATTCAAAAACAAAATATGTCTCTTTATTGAGTTCTTGTTAGTAAATCAGTTAACCTCTTGCCAACCACAGAATGCATATATGCAACACAAAAAGCTGGATTTAACACCCAGCCGTCACACATGTTCATGGCGGCCTAAGATTGCATGCTGAAACAGTTTGTGGTCACCGCCTCTGATTGGGAGCCAGCAAGACGGGCTCCTAATCATCTGATCATTGTGATAGCCAATCACAAAAGACATAATAAGGAGACGCCTTTAGAAATGTTTAGTAATGGCAATCTACAATCAGATAATTATAGATAATTACATGTTTTTATTCCTTGCATGCCTTATTTTGCTTTTCTTTCCCATTCTTCTCATTGTGGCCATTTTTAGGACAAATTAATCTGTCTCCCTTTACTTCCTGAAACTTTGAGTCTACCTCTTGGAACATGTGACAGGCACTTCCCAGGATGCACCTGTGAGGGCAGGGTGACATCACCAGTGCCTCAAAAAAACGAACAAACCAGGAAGTGGAAAAAGAGTAATTGTAAGTAAAAGCAAAAATGTTAGTTTTAGACATTATCCCTTTTTTGCTTTCACAAGGGGCTTGATAAACCACCTATTTTATAGCATAATGCTGGTGATGGGTTCTGTTTGAGGAATCATTAGATGCTCGTGTCCCTTCTGCATTCTGTTGAAGCTGATTGAGCACAGAATGACCATGGAAGTCGGTGTTTGACTGCACTGAACACAGAAGAGCTCAGAGCTGAGTGCTTTCAAGTGCATATTAACAAGGGGAGATCAGCAAATGAATATGTTTGTATGTTATAGTATTTTACGCAAACGTGGAGTATTCCTTTAAGGCTTTCTTTTCTGTTCATTATGCAAAAAGCAAAGGGAAAAACTAAGGGTCAATTCACACCAATGAGTTGATCTGCATTTTAGCACAGCTGCAAAATGCAGATCAATGGAAGGTCATCTGAAAAATTATCATTTCCAATGTGTCCTATTCACATCATAAAACTGAGTTGACCTGCATTGAGCTAAAATGCAACATGTATGCATTTTAAAGCAATGGATGTAAGCGGATGTCAACATAATGCACAGGATATCCTGTGAAAATGCAGTACGCTTTTATGTGCCCTAAAATGTATGTCAACTGATGTAAAAATGTATGTCAACGGATGTCAAATGTATGTCAAAGGTTGTCAAAATGTATGTCAATGGATGTAAAAATATATGTCAACAGACGACATCTCATGACTAAAATGGATGGAAATGTACATCCAATTTTCATACTTTTTAGTGCAAGTCAGTGTGAATTGGCCCTAAACGTCTGGTTGTCAAGTTCAGAGAATTGTTTCAGCATGCTGAGAAATATTTTAGTGTTGTTGGTCAGTGGTGTCCACACTGCAGCCCAAGGGCCAGATATGGCCTTTGCTTGCCTTTATCTGACCCAGGAGGCACTTTTCCTCCCACTCATACAAGACACTAGTGCTTACCTCTCACCAACAATGGGACATAATTACTGCTACTGACATCAACAATGAGGCACTATTCCTCCCACTGATACCAATGATGGGGCACTATTCCTCCCACTGACACCAATGATAGGGCACTATTTCCCTCCAGAGACACCAATGATGGGGCACTATTCCTCCCACTGACACCAATGATAGGGCACTATTTCCCTCCAGAGATACCAATGATGGGGCACTATTTTCCCCCACTGACACCAACAATAGGACACTATTCCTGCCACCAACACCAACGATGGGGCACTATTTCCCCTAAGTGACACCAACAATAGGACACTATTCCTCAAACTGACACCAATGATGGGGCACTATTCCTCCCACTGACATAACTGTGCACTATTCCTGCCACTGACACCAACAATTTGGCACTATTCCTCCCACTTGCACCAATGAAGGGGTGCTATTCCTCCCCCTAATAACAAATATGCGTTGTTTACTCCTACTGATGCCGGGACAATTTCTACTCCCAATGACCACAGTCCGACCCCCCTGAAAGTCCAATGAACAGTAAACTGGTCCTAGGTTTAGAAAGTTTGGAGACCTCTGCTTTATGTAATAGGAAGTGTCTAACACTGCAGACCTGCAAACCCTTAAAGTGTTACTAAACCCACAACAGTAAAATCAATCTGTATATGCAGTAAAGCATGCTTGGCATACTCACTGTAGAACCTAAGGGGTTAATCCTCTGCTCTGTGTAAAAATTTTGTTTGATCCTGTCTTCTCTGATCCTCCCCTTCTTCCAATGTCCCCCTCTTATCTCCTGATAACACATATTGTGTGGAGTCACTCTGCACATGCTCAGTTTGGTGTCTCATGCTAAAGAGTTTTTCTTTTCCTTGGGAGATTGCATGTGATCAGCACAGGGCCAAGCAGCACTGTCCAGACAGATGTCAGGAGTTCTGCATCAGGGGTGGACTGACAACTCATGGGGCCCCTGGGCAGTAGGGGATCATGGGCCCCCGTGTCCTCGCCCACACCCAAAAAAGCCTATGAAAAAAACAATAAAAGGTACCAGGGGCATCTCATGGGGCCCCCTACTGACCCCGGGCCCTCGGGCAGTGCCCGAGTGTTCGAATGGTCAGTCCGCCCCTGTTCTGCATCCACCTAGAGCAAAATGAAAACCAGTGCTTGGCTGGAAAATGATAGAAGTCACAAGACTGCTCTAACTGCTGATGAGAAAAGGTATTTAGCAGTTTATATTTACTAAAATAATTGCATTTCCATGTTCTGTGTACTGTGGGAGACCAGATATAGTGAATGCAGGGTCCTGGGTTTAGTAACACTTTAATTTTAAGAGTGATGCTCTAATGTGTCAAGTCACTAGGTTACATAGACTGTGTGATCATCTTGAGCACCAGGAGCAGGTATCCAAAAAGGTTGTCAGTGGTATTTCACAGTGTTACAGTTAAACAGTAGGTCTCCACAGTTAAATTTAATCTGCCTTTGATTCAAGTCAGGCAAAATGAAACATTTGCATTACATCTTGAACACTGCAAAAGCTCTATTATTATTACTGGATAAAATCACAATTGATAGAAAGAAAAGAAAGTAAAGAAAGAAAGAAAGAGAGAAATAAAGAGAAAGGAAGGAAGGAAAGAAAGAAAGAAAGAAAGAAAGGCCAAATAAACCAAATAAAAAATAAAATATAATAAAGTATAAATTGAAATAATCTGTAAACTACTTATCAAAATGTCATTCATTTTAAAATGCAGATTTAATTGCTATATATTAATGCAGAATAAACACAGTCACCCGGAAGTTTTTTTCATTCAGGAGCAGCCATAATTACAGTCTGGATTTATATCAATTATCAGGAATGAACAGCTGACATTTGTTATTGAGCACAGGCTGAATGTTTCCCTGTTTCAAGCAAAGCAAATCTTCCTTGGAATATTACCATAGTAAATATTATTTCTGTAGAGTGCAGCAGATTTCCTTGTGGACACATACATTTCAGTTGACAACTGTATAAATTGTTAGGTTTTGGAAAGATAATAACAATAAATGTATAGTGCATTCATCACATGTATAGTTCCCTCATCAGGAACCATTTGTAGATTTTATATTATTGAACATACATTTTGTTCCTTTAGTAATTGTAGCTCTTGTTAGAAGACTATTACAGAAAAGAGTAGTGCATTATATATGATTTAAGTGATTTAATATGCAAAGACTACATTCATCTATTTTCAAATATTTGAAAAAGCAGGAGCAAAAAATTATTATTTTTCATCTTAGATGGAACCTCAAAAAGATATTGTTACAAATTAAACTTGAATAAATCTGTTTACAGAGTTAAAGACATCTCCAGGCAAATGTAAATAATCTATTTGATTTGTGTATAAGTGTTTTTAAAATGCCAAACTTGTTTACAATGCGCTGTGTGAAATTGTAATAAGCTGTTTGCTAAAGGATAGAGGCACCAAAGGCAGTTTGCGACTGCATAAAATAATATTTACTGGGCAGCACAGTGGCTAAATGGTTAGCACTTCCGCCTGGAAGTACTAGGGTCATTAGTTCAAATCCCAACCATGGCACCACCTGCCTGGAGTTTGCATGTTCTCCCTGTGCCTGTGTGGATTTCCTCCGGGTACTCTGGTTTCCTACCACACTCCAAAGACATGCTGGTAGGTGAATTTGCTCCTGTCCAAGGTGTCCGTTTATGACACAGAGAATAGCTGCGATTCAACAGATCTCAGCTATTCTCTGGTCATTCACAGTTTATGACACTCAGGAGATCATGCCAGCCCTTCTCTGGAGATCTGTGTTCTCCCTCCAGATTCTCCAGCCCAGAGCTGGAGAATCAGAGGGACCGAAAACTAAGCAGAGATAATTTACCTCTGCTTAGTAAACTGATCTTTTATTGTAATCTCGCGAGATTATAGTAAAATGAGCCGTTTTCCAGAGTTTGTAGACCGTTCTCCAGCGTTTGGAGACCGTTCTCCCTTTGTTCGGAGAACTGCTTCATAAACTGCATTCACAGGAGAACTGTGTTCTCCGAGAATGCCGGAGAACTGAGCAGCAATCTATTACCACTGGTTCATAAATGGACACCTAAATTGGTCCTAGTATGTGTATGTATGAATGTGAGTTAGGGACTTTAGATTGTACATCTCTTGAGGGTTAGGGACTGATGTGAATGTACAATATATATGTAAAGCGCTGTGTAAATTGACAGCACTATATAAGTACCTGTGATAAATAAATAAATAAAATTTACTAAAAAAGTTCAAACAAAGAAGCTTGGTGGATACAATAAGTATGTATCTTAAACACATAAAATAAATATAAAGATTTTCCAGCATAAGATCGTAAGCAGCGCTATCGCTAAATGACAGATCTCTGATGGCTTCTATTTGTAAAAAAAAAGAGCCAGGGATCCTAAGTGACATCAGGGATCTGTCATTTGTAACAGGAGTAGCAGCAGGTGCAGATTGTCAGGTAGCGGGTCGTTCCATCAGCAGATCAACATTGTTGGAGGGCAGGTCATCATAATCTAACTAGCTGGATGACGTGATTGACGTTGATTTTCATTCGGGGACAGTGTTTATTTTTTCCTAATAAATCAAATTTTTCTTGATGTGGGTGTTTTTATTTACTTTTTAATTTTTTTACACATTCGCTATCCCTCCCCTTTTCCTGGCCACCCAAACTGCATCCTGCTTAAAGGCCTTTTATGAATTTTAAGAGGGATCCCACAGTTTTTTGTGTTTTTCTTTAATAGACAAGTACAGTTTTTTTAATGAACAAAAAATGGTGTCCCCCATGAAGATTCATGAACAGCACTTATCCAGGCAAACAGCCAGGAAAAGGGGGGTGGGGCACTGACTGAACTATAGCAGGCTACATGCCCTCAAAATTTATAGGATATCTTGCAAAGCCTTTCTCCCTTGCAAAGCAACTCATTACCAATGTTGGGGGTACAGAATCCTTATCCCCACATCCTGTTCATCAAAAGGGATGTGGGGGCTAGCAGGGAGGGGGAGATTATTAGAATCTGGAAGCCTCCTTTAGAATAAGGGGTTCCCCAAATATCTGCCCCCCCAAAAAATTAGTACGGGGTACACAGAACCCCAGATTACAGAAATGCAAAGAGTAAATTAAAAATCCTTCTCATGGAAAAAAGTATTTTATTTAAAAAAAAACACAATGCACCTCCATGTATATCTGTCAATCACGTCGTCCAGCGATGTCACACAGCACAGCATGTTGAGTTGCTGCTCGATGATGTTCACTTGCCTCTACTCCTAGAACAAATTACATGGCCTGGCTATATTCTGTATTTAAATAAATGGGGTGAGGATGCTGCAGGAGGACATTAACCGCTAAATTACAGATCCCCGGCCACTGTTTGTAAACAATGTCACTGTTAAAAGAGTACATCGTACTGCTCCATAACTTCACATGCAGGTTTAGGTCATCCTCAAAGCATGTTATTTAAAGGATTTTTGTATTTTGAATGCTTCTCTTTTTTGCTGCATTTTGGCATTTTGACATTGAAGGTGCATTTCTTGTTATTGTTATTATGAATCTTCCTTTGTCACCAAAGCCCAGTGCGAGACTCAATGAAAGTAATAAGCAAAGAGCTTGTCATTCTATCATATGAGTGGATATAAAGAAAATTATTTTTGTGACAGTGCGTGTGTAGATGGTATCCCTAGCGATCCCTGCATCTCATATTAGTTCTATACTTTGGTCTAATGTAGTCCTCAGTGCTTACTCCCTTAGGAGGTGCGGGAAATTTGCCCAGGTTTTTCCCAAATGGATTGCCCTGCAGCCAGGCACATTAACATTGTTTTTTCCTCAATAACCAGTCTAGGGGTGTTATTTTTGTTGTTTTTTTTTTTTAGAACTTGAATAGGGATGAGGGAATTGAGTGGGATACTCCAAAAACAGAAACGATGTACAAATTGAGGACAGTGATCTCCTTTATGTAAAGCTGAAGCAGAAGTCCTTGAATATCGCAAACTGTGGACTTGGCTTGTAGTTGAACAGTAAAAGCATTCAAGTTTCCTTCTTTAGAGCAACAAGTTCAGTAAAGCACACAGGCTTTCTTTAGAGCAAACAAAAGCAGAGTCCCTTCACAGAGAACTAGATAGACTAAGCTCTTCAGGACACCAGCCAATATCCCCTTTAGAAAACACACAGCTGACTCACTAGCACAAGAGGGGTGGGGTGGCAGCAGCACTCTAAGATCTCTCAGCAGTCTGTACTCGTGAAAGGTCCAGGGAGAACTGGTTGCCTCTTTCCATCTTCCAAGCAACATTTTCTTCCAGTGATACTGGACAAGATCTTCAGCAGACAGCCCCCCCAGTTAGCTCTCAGTAGCTTCAGCATCCAGGCCCTTAGGTCACCCACCTGAGGCCTCTCAAACAGCAAACACATGGCAGGATAGCCCAGGGGAGCAAACAGCCCCCCTTAGGCTGTGTTCCTCCCCTACTGGCAAAGACCCAGAGCTCAGTGTTCTCAGTGAATATATACAGTTACCCAGCATCCTTCAGGGCCCGACTCCCTGGGATTGGCCAGGGCTGTATTCATGCTGACATCTACAAAACTCCACACCTATAACCCAAAGTGCTCTACTGATTTCTGGAAAGAAGAGAAAGCCATCACACTGGCAGTAGTTGAGAACACTCTACAGACCTAAATAATCAATTGCAGACACACTAATTACTGCAAGGCAAGCTAAATTTATCTGACAAAAATACATACAGCTCCACTGAACAAAGTGCACCAGTACTAAATCTAACTATTCCTAGCACTTATCTAGGAGGGTGCTACATTTATAATGCCTTATACTTGGTATGGCCTATATATTGTCTTGGTGCAATGTGGTGGATATAGAGTACAAATGTATCCTCCTTGTAATTGTTTCTTGGATCTTCAATGTACACATGTGGGATTCCCCCACAGGCTGAAAGAGCCATAGATGCCCCTGAGAGGTACTGGCAGGGTCTGATTTATGCAATCCTGCTCAAATATTTCCTTTGGTGTTTCTTTTTTTTTCTATATGATTGTTGGGTCTGATTGATACACAAGTGTTACTACTCTTTGAAACTGCCCTGGAATGCAGATATAGCACGTTATATAACAACGTATAGATCAATATTTTGTGAGTTAAAGCTTTTCATGTTTGGCCCAGTACTGAAGAAGTAGTGATACAAGGAAATTTGTCAACATAGATATGGGTACTACTTACTGTGCATGGGTAGTCAACAATACCATTTTCACAATTGTAGTGCAAAAGATTTTGATTATGACTATGTACATGTGAAGGATATTTTTATCATGTATATGTAAAATAAATATTCATGTTTTTATGCATACTGTATGTGGTAATGTTTTTTCTCCGTTCTTGATGTTTTCCTGCAAGCACAATCAGTATCTTATTTGTATGTAGGTCTTCCTCTCATTTTCATCTAAATTCATCTAAATTATTTTTCTTTTAATGAGTTTTTAATAAATGGTTTTGAAATGCAAAAAATATAGTTTTAGAAACACAAAATTTAGTTATATACTTAAAAAAAAATGATCAGAGCATGGAAAACTAAAATTTGATTTCGTTTGCCGTTCAAATACCTTTTATAGAAAGCTGTATTTCCAATTTCTATTCTATTTTTAACAAGCCAATAGTGAATATCAAGTAAAATCATTTGGTGGAATGGACAACACTGTACACAAATTAGTTAAATACAGTGTAATGAAACTATTTCTGAATCTAGCTATCATGGTTCTCTTTTGGAAACATGTATAAGATTGCTTTGCATAGATTATTTAGTATCTAGTACCTTGACTAAATGGTCTCTGCAAGCTTTCAATGTTTGGATATCTTTTGGGAAAAAAGATGAAAGAGAAAGATAATTGGCTGATACAATTCATTTGCATAGAACCTTGCACAAAACCTATAACATACATTGCTAATTAGTGTAAAACAAAAAACCTTTTGATGTTATCTGTATGAGAAAAAATAAAAAATATCATGATTAAATAAAGGATACATAAAAAACAGTGTATATATACACTCACTCACTGGCCACTTCATAAGGTAAACCTGTTTAATTGCTTGGTAACACAAATTGCTAATCAGCCAATCAAATGGTAACAACTTAATGCATTTAGGCATCTAGATGCGGTGAAGACGACTTGCTGAAGTTCAAACGGAGCATAAGAATGGGGAAGAAAGGGGATTTAAGTGACTTTGAACGTGGAATGGTTGTTGGTGCCAGACAGGCTGGTCAAAAACTACTGATCTACTGGGATTTACATGCACAACCATTTCTAGAGTTTACAGAGAATGGTCTGAAAAAGAGAAAATATCCAGTGAGCAGCAGTTGTGTGGATGAAAATGCCTTGTTGACGTCAAAGATCAGAAGAGAATGAGCAGACTGGTTTAAGATGTTAAAAAGGCAACAGTAACTCAAATACCCACTCGTTACAAACAAGGTATGCAGAATAACCTCTTTGAATGCACAACACGTTGAGCCTTGAAGTAGATGAGCTAAAGCAGCAGAAAACCACTCCGGGTGCCACTCATGGGAGCTAAGAACAGTAAACAGAGACTACAATTTTCACAGGCTCACCAAAATTGGACAATTGAAGATTGGAAAAACGTTGCCTGGTCTGACGAATCTCAATTTCAGTTGTGACATTCAGATGGTAGGGTCAGAATTTGGCATAAACAACATGAAAGCATGGATCCATCCTGCCCCGTATCAACGGTTCATGAATGTACAGCCGACAAATCTGCAGCAACTGTGTGTTGCAATCATGTCAATATGGACCAAAATCTCTGAGGAATGTTTCCAACACCTTGTTGAATCTATGCCATGAAGAATTAAGGCAGTTGTGAAGGCAAAACCCGTTACTGGCAAGCTGTACCTAATAGAGTGGCCAGTGAGTGTATACAGAGAGAGATATAGGTAGTTTTTGACAAAGCTAGTGAAATGTGCTGAAAGTATGCTATATAAGGGGTTATTTACTAAAACTGGAGAATGCAAAATCTGGTTCAGCTCTGCACAGAAACCAGACAGCTTCCAGGTTTTATTGCCAAAACGTAACTGAACAAGCTGAAGTTAGAAGGTGATTGGCTACCATACACATATGCACCAGATTCTAGGTTTTAGTAAATCTACTCCATAATGTAATCATCTTTCATATTGTGTTACCGGTTAGTATCAAGATATGGCCCCTAGTAGGTTATCTTCCCTCTATCTTCTTTTGCTCTTTTACTTAAATTTCTCTTTCGTTTCCTTTATCAAACAATATTTATTTCCATTGATCCCATGTGTGGGAACTTGTCAGCCTTTTGCCTTGTAGTGAGACAAATACATTCTTATTTATATTTAGAGCTGACTGAATCAACCCAGTCAAGATGACTAGCTGATTTGCAGCCAGTGGATATCTAACATTTGCTTTTCCCACCAGTGTATATAACGCATTTTGCTTTTTTTTCCCTTTTCTTCATTTCTCTTCTATTTTTTGTTCAGTATTTGAAAGAATTGAAAAGAGCAGTTTCCTTCCATGCTTTCAAACTCCCCTAGCAATGCATAAGAAAAGCTGGCACTCCAGTGCAATGGCTATATTCAAATGCTCTTTATTAACCAATTCAATACCGGGCAATTTTACACCTTCCTGCCCAGGCCAGTTTTCAGGTTTCATCGCTCTCACACTTTGAATGACAATTGCACGGTCATACAACATTGTACCCAAACAAAAATGTTATCATTTTCTTCACACAACTAGAGCTTTCTTTTGGTGGTATTTAATCACCACTGGGGTTTTTATTTTTTCCTAAATTAACAAAAAAAGACCAAAAATTTTGAAAAAAAAAAAGTTTTTCTTTGTTTCTGTTATAAAAGTTTGCAAATAAATAATTGTTCTTCATAAATTTAGGCCGAGATGTATTCTGCTACATGTCTTTGGCGAAAATAACCCAAATTAGGATGTATTTTTTAGTTTGTAGGAAAGTTATAGAGTTCACAAACTATGGGATAGATCTGAATATTGATCAATCCTGAAGTACTGACAGCCAATCTAATTTCTTGAGGTCCAAGAATGTCAGAATAGTACAGATATCCCCCAAATGACCCCTTTTTGCAAAGCAGACAGTCCGACGTACTTCATAAGAGGCATGGCGAGTTTTTTGAAGTTGTATTTTTTTTGTCATAATTTTTCGGAAAATTAAAAAATTAAAAAAATTAGTTTCACTATTTTTTTTTACATATTGTCACCAGTGCAGTACAGCATCATCATATAACTGGCATGGCGGTGATCAGGGACACTGGTGACAGTATGAAAAAAAAATATATATATTTTTTTTATTATTATTATTTTTTATTACATTTTTTTTTCTTTTTTTTAAGATTTTTTTTCATATTTCACTATGACCAAAGTAGTACAATGTTACCATAGTAACATTG
This sequence comes from Staurois parvus, assembly GCF_062004578.1. Classification (NCBI taxonomy): domain Eukaryota; kingdom Metazoa; phylum Chordata; class Amphibia; order Anura; family Ranidae; genus Staurois; species Staurois parvus. The sequence goes on along the minus strand of NW_028317895.1, from coordinate 361,957 downwards.
TACTACTTTGGGGAAGGGATCGGTATTTTTTTTTTTTTTTACACAATTTGCTTATAGCAAAGAATTACTTTTCTATAAGCAAGCATTTACCTGAATGACATCGATTCATTCAGGGTTTTTTTTTTTTTTTTTTGTGCTTAGCTGTGATTTGGCCACAGCTAATCACATGACATGTGCATGTGATTAGCTGTAACCATTCACAGCTAGACACTAGTATACAATGGATGGCATGAATGAAGCCATCCATTGTATACAACTGTCATGTGACCTGCTGTGATTGGTATATAGATATAGAGTATAAAACATGCATACATATAAAAAAGAAAATGTATAAAAGCAAGAGCAAACAGATATCAGAATATGGATATACCTATATGGATCACTGCATAAACTGAAAAAGCGGTTGCATAATCAAAATATCAGATAAATTATAAACAAATAAATGTAAAATAAATGTAAACCATGAACTGGAAAGATAAAGAGAACTAAAAATAGCAAAAGACCAAAAAATCTCACTTGAGAAACAGGTCCACATCCCACCTGTGATTAAGTCCAGAGGGGATGCGGGTCTGTAGTCTATATATCCAGTATACCTCTCAGTGCAATAAACAACAGTATCTTTCACCACCACTTTAGCTGGTAACACTCTTTCTATACCATTAAAAATGAATGAAGCCATATTACCATTATGCACATTTTTGAGATGTTTGGAAACATTTGAAATGTTCCTAGCATTTTCATTAAGGCTATCATAGTAGTGTTCAGCTATTCTACAGCAAAGTGGACGGTTGGTGCAGCCAACATATTGCAATTTACATGCAGTACACTGGATAAGAAAAACTAAATGGTCTGTACCACAACTGATATTTGTTGAATCTTAACATTTTCTTTGTGGCATATGAAACAAAATCCTTGGTCACACAGTGGAGACAGCAGTATCTGCAAGTTTTTAGTCTGCATCTATATGCTTCTAATTGGGGTGGAGTTGAATGCTCATTTGAGCATCTCCCTATAAATTTAGATCAGCTCATGGGGGAGATCTCTGATGGGGGGCACAGTCTCTGATGGGGGTGCTGCTTCAGATTGAGTGCGGCTTAGAAGGAGTGCATAGAAGAAGCAGTTAAACACAGCAGTTGAACTAAAGCAGGAGAACTTAAGCAGCAGGAAGACACAACAGCAAGAAGCTCTACTGCATGCTGGAAGACTGCAAGCAAACACCCTGGGAAACCTCTTACATGCCTGAGACTCACTCTGTTTACCTTTATATAATACGCCCCTCTTCTCCTTATCATATTACTATCCTCTGTTCACAAATCTCATTTCTTTACCCCTCTGCTCCACCCCACAACCTGTACATCTCCCCCTCACTGCTATCATCTCCCTACTATTGCTCTCTTCACCTCCCCAAAATGCCTCTTCCACTCCTCCTTCTCATTTTCCTCTCCTCCGTTCCCAAAATCCATTCACTATATCCCTCTGCCCCTCCCAAACAATTGTATATTGTGTCCTCACTGCTTCCTTCGCCCCTCTATGGCACCCACCACCTCCTCCTATTACTCCACTCTCCCACTGACCCCAACACCTCCACTAGTAGTTTCTCATGCTCCTGCACATCCCGCTCCCATGCCACCTTTCTCACCCTTCTCCTCCTCCTAGCCGCGGGGGACATCTCCCCGAATCCTGGCCCTCCACCTCCCTCACCCGCTCAACACCCTCCCACCTCCACGTCCTACTGCAACCCCCACAACTTAGTATCTGTCCCCCTGCTCCCTAAAATCTCCCCCCCATTTTCATGTGCACTCCTGAACTCCCGATTGGTGTGCAACAAGCTTACCGCCATCCACGACCTCTTTGTTTCCCGCTCCCTCAACCTCCTAGCGATCACGGAAACCTGGATCCAGCCCACTGATTCTACCTCCCCTGCTGTACTCTCCTACGGAGGTCTCACCTGGACCCACTCACCCAGGCCTAACGGTCGCAAAGGTGGTGGGGTTGGTCTGCTCCTGTCACTGCAGAGCACCTTCCGAGTCCTCCCAAACCCCCCCTCCCTATCCTTCTCCTCCTTCGAGGCCCACTGCATCCGACTATTCTCCCCAACCCCCCTGAAGATTGCTGTGATATACCGGCCTCCTGGATCCATACCCCGCTTCCTGGATGACTTCTCCTCCTGGCTACCCACCATCATCCTTGGGGATTTCAACATCCCTGTCAACCTCGACAACCCAGACACAGCCCGTCTCCTCCACCTAACCTCCTCCTTTGCACTTGCACAGTGCATACAATCCACCACCCACTCCGACGGAAATATCCTGGACCTTGTCTTCTTCAACCGCTGCGCTCCCCACAACCTCACTAACACCCCCCTCCCTCTCTCTGACCACAACCTGATCACCTTCTCTATCTCCTCGTCCTCCAACGCCTACCCCTCCAAATGTCACACTACTACCAGCCGTAACCTCCGCAACCTTAACCCTGCCTCCCTCCACTCTGCAGCTGATCAACTCCACGACCGCATCCTCCCCCTGCCCTGCCCTGACTTGGCTTTGACCGCCTACAACAATGCGCTCTCAACAGCCCTTGACTCACTAGCGCCTTTAACCACACGCAACATCAGACCCCGACCGCTCCAGCCCTGGCAGACTGATCACACCAAAACCCTCAAACGACAAAGTCGTGCCCTGGAGCGACTATGGCGCAAAACCAAATCCCAACAAGCCTTCACCCGCTACAAATCTGCCTTCCACACCTACACCTCCTCCCTCCATGCTGCCAAACAGGCCTACTTCTTGACCCTCATCAAGGCCCTCTCCTCCAATCCTCGCCGACTCTTCTCTGCCTTCCAACTCTCTACTCTCTCCACCCCCACCTCCACCCAGCACCTCACTCACTGCCCTTGAGATTGCCAATCACTTCAAAAACAAGATTGACACAATTCGCAAGGACATTGCCGCAACTCACACACCCTCTCAAACCGTCCCCTCTCACACAGCTACCCCCTTATCCCCCCTCCCCCTCGACATAACCCGCAGGGACTTCGTCGCTGCTCAAACTCTCTCCAACCCCCTTCACCCTCACTCAGCTACCCCCTCATCACCCCTCTCCCACGGCCCCACCACTGCTCTGACCTCCTTTTCCACCCCACCCTACATTCCTCATACTGAAGCTCCCCCCACACTCCGCACCTTTGACCTTACTACCATCGAGGAAGTCTCCAAGATCCTCTCTGATGCCCACCTCACCACCTGCCCCCTCGACCCTATCCCCTCACAACTCCTACGACCTTCCTCCTCCTCCATCCTACGCTCCCTCACCCACATCTTCAATCTCTCCCTCTCCTCAGGCACTTTTCCCTCCCCTATGAAACATGCACACATCACCCCCATACTTAAAAAGCCCTCCCTGGACCCCAATGACCCGAACAACCTCAGACCCATCTCCCTGCTCCCATTTACATCTAAACTCCTCGAGCGCCTAGTCTACACCCGCCTATGCTCTCACCTCAATGACAACAACCTCCTCGATCCCCTACAGTCCGGCTTCTGTCCCCTACACTCCACCGAAACTGCCTTACTCAAACTCTCCAACGACCTGCTAACCGCCAAAGCTAATGGCCACTATTCAGTGCTCCTACTCCTTGACCTCTCTGCGGCCTTCGACACAGTCGACGACCCCCTCCTCCTCAAAAAACTACACTCCCTCGGCCTCAGAGATTCTGCTCTCTCCTGGCTCTCATCCTACCTGTCACAACGCTCCTTCAGCGTTACCTATAATGCTACCACCTCCCCCTCACTCCCCCTCTCTGTTGGGGTCCCTCAAGGCTCTGTCCTTGGGCCCCTTCTCTTCTCCATCTATACCTCCTCCCTTGGCCAACTCATACACTCTCACGGCTTCAACTACCACCTCTATGCCGACGACACACAAATCTATCTCTCAACCCCCCACCTCACCCCCTTGGTCTCAGCCCAAATCACACACCTACTGAGCGACATATCAGACTGGATGTCGCTCCACTTCCTTAAATTGAACCTCTCCAAAACCGAGTTTCTTGTCTTCTCCCCAGCCCGGACACCATCCCCCATTGATTTCTCCGTCACATCCAACAACGCTACCATCAAACCTGCCCTGCAGGCCAGAGTACTGGGTGTCATTCTGGACTCCAACCTATCCTTCCAGCCCCAAGTCCAATCTTTAACAAACTCGTGCAGACTCCACCTCCGCAACATCGCCAAAATCCGCACGTTCCTAACCCCAGAAACCACTAAACAGCTCATCCACTCTCTCATCATATCACGACTCGACTACTGCAACTCCCTCCTCACTGGCCTGCCTCGCCGCTGGCTATCCCCTCTTCAGTCCATCCTGAACACGGCTGCCAGACTCATTCACCTTTCCAACCGCTCTGTCTCCGCCACCCCCCTCTGCCAATCCCTCCACTGGCTTCCGATTGCGCAACGGATCAAATTCAAAATCCTAACGCTGATGTACAAAGCTGTCCACCATACTGCCCCGAACTACATCACTGACCTAATATCCAAGTACCACCCAGCACGCACACTCCGCTCCTCACAAGACCTCCTTCTCTCTAGTTCCCTGGTCTCCTCCTCCCATGCCCGCCTCCAGGACTTCTCCAGGGTGTCACCCATCCTCTGGAACTCCCTGCCCCAACCCATCAGATTATCACCTACTCTCCTCTCCTTTAGGCGCCATGAAAACCCATCTCTTCAGGGAAGCCTACCCCACCCCCTGCTAACTTGCCAACCTCCTCCACTCTTCCTACCACTCCATCCCCCACAGCTATCTCCTCCTGTGCCACCATCCCCTCCCTCCTAGATTGTAAGCTCGAAAGAGCAGGGCCCTCGAACCCCTCATGTATCACATTGTATTGGTATTGTTCTGTCACATGTTCTGTCCCCCTTTGTAATGTACAGCGCTGAGCGAACTATTGGCGCTTTATAAATACTGTATAATAATAATAATATATGAACCAGGAAAATATAACCAAGGTGTTACTCTGCTGCTGGAAACATAAAACCGAATGTAAATTGGGAGGACGGTGGCTAGAGAAATGAACGCCATTCTTCAAAACATCATGCAAGATCTTATCGGAAAAAATAATTGGACTTCAAAGATATCAGTCTAGCAAATCCAGTAGACAAGAACATTTTGTTTTGTTACAGTTTCTTTTTTCTGAAGAAAATGTCATTTTCAGATGGATTTGGATGTATATGAATCTCCAAATGGAGACAGTAACAAATGTTAATGAATCTGAAAAAGTGTCAAATGAAATTAGCAAATGTATTAGCTTCATTTGTTTCATTCAGATGATGTCACATGATGCAATAATAGTTCGGGCCCATGGGGAAATTAATTCAATTTTCAAATTCATTTGATAACTCTGATACCGAATGGATCTGAATTTCCTTCCATTCGTTATTTCAGATGCTGACGCTAGTCTTTACCATACAATCAGCTCACGCCATTTTTCTTGGTGGGTTAGACTAGCATCCGGAAATATCGAATCCTTCTGATTGGAATTCATCCAATTCGATAATATATCAAATATATAGCAATCTTCTGGAAAAAGTTTTTAGAATCCACCCAGACCAATGAATTTATGAAACAAATGCCGAATATACGAAATGAATTCCAAAAAATGCATCTCAACATAACGAACATGACAGAATTAAATTCTTCAATGAATGAATGGATCCGAAATTAAAATTTCCAGCATGCACATCTAAAATCTAATATGTAGACTCATATAACTCAAACAAGGGCAAACAGGTGTGTACATTTTTTCTATGCTGATAGCAACCTGTATGCTCTTCAGTATTCAGTGGGTCATTGGAAAAGGGAATCTCCCCTCCAAACAGAGAGTGTTGCCTTGCACAAAAAATGGGTAGTATATTGCAATCACAAACCTCAAATTAACCCTGTAGTTAACAGGGTGCTCTAACGACTCCCAGCTAGTAATGTAGTAGGTGCATAACATGTTTAAGATACAGAATGTTGTCGTTGCAACCACAATCTCTTCATAAAGTGCAACTCTTTTGATTGTATGATTACATAGATAAGCAATGTTTTGGAACCATGCAGAGTTCACATAACTGATAAAGGATCCCTGGATGGTCCCAAAAGTTTGCTTGTATACCCATTTGTTTACATAATTTTCCATTACTTATATCTTTCTGTTGAAGCACCTAACCATGGTTAAAGGCATAGGCTAATATCAGCATAGAACATAGCAAACAAAACAACAGCAAAACAAAAAGAATGGCGGATGCAAACCTTCCAAACACATGGTAGAAGACCAAATCACCACTGGAGTGAATTTTAAGAAATTTACACCTATCATGAAGTTTATCCCTAAATGGAAAATTGATAGCCATACATCTTTTGACATGAATAACATATTATTATAACTAACAACTTGCCCAAGACTTTGCAGATGAAAAAATATTTGTAAAAAAGAAAAAAACAATAAAATGAAGCAGGCGGTAAAGATCTACGCTGTTCTAACATGACAATAGATTACTGAATTGAATGTTATATAATGAACATTTATATCAATTTAAAGTTCCATGAAAATACAGATATATTTCTCAAGTGACATTCAGCCATGGTAATGTGATTTGGAGGCTTACTCACAATGTCAAGGTCTCTGTTTGTCTCCTCTCCTTTTCATCATGGTTCTATTTTACAGCTTAGAAGAATAAGTGAAATGGCAAGCCAAGCAAGAGAAAAGAAATGGAAGGGGATACATAAAGCAAGTGCTTTATTTGTAATTTAAAAAAAAAATTATATTTGTAATGTTTATTTTTTACAGCAGGTGGAAAAGAAGATCATTATTTTTTATTCTTTTTATACTAAGCAGCTGAACAAATCAAACCATCCCTGTTCTTATTTTTAATTTGCCACAGTTACATTTGTATTTTGCATGAAGGAGGAAATGGTGTCAGAAGTCCCAAGGTCAAATTTTGGCCAGTCGCATAAAAAACCACTGATGTACCTTACTTAAACTGGTTTGCTTTAGTACTCCCATCACCACCATACACTTACATTTCATTTGCTCCACTTTTGCGCAGTTCAGCAATGGAAGCCAAAAAAGTACTCATTACTTTTGGATATGAAGGACCATGTGATTCACTCCATGTCACAGTGCTGTTATGGGGGGAGGGAGCATTGGCTCTGTGGAAATTTAAACTCAACACTTACACAGGACTTTTATGGGAAGATGCGGGGCTAAAAGTAAGGTAAGTAAATGCCACAAGTGAGGTCTAAATTAGCTTCAAGCTGTTACTTTCCCTTATGTTTTCAAAGCACAGTGCTGTCATAGGGGAGCCATTAAAGTGTAATTAAAGGCAAAACTTTTATTTTAGTTTTGGATAGAGTGGAGAGGAATTAGAACATCCCTTAGGTTTAATTGCAGTCTGTGCTCTCATTAGGGAGATTCACCCTCTCTATTTGTCCTGTTTACCGTTATCATCTGTTGGAAGGCAAGGTGTTCTTATATCAGACATTGATGAATTTTTACTGCCTGGTTAACAAAGAGCCATTTGGCCTGTTTGAAGTGGTCTTGGAATGTCAGTAAAACAAGATTATACAACAGGGTGTGTGTAACAAAAGATTGCATACCAGAATCCTGATCCTGGAAGGGTGTTCACGCATACCCCCTAGCGGTGGGGCATGGAGACAAGAAAGACTAGCAAAAAGGAAGGGGCCAGATGTCAACAGGAATGCTGACATGGGTCAAGGAGCCAGATGACAATATAGCAGTGCTCCTTGGTAGAAAACAGTACCATACTTTCACCATACTTCCTGGTAATTCTAAAAGACAGCCCCTTATCAGTCATGGATTGTCGCTCATTGGACAGAAGACTATATGGGATGGGCAGAGGACATCAAATGGGTGCTGTTTGTGAGTGCTTTCTGTCAGCAGAATAGGAATGGCAAGTAAATTGTAAGATGCTCACGGAACCATAAAATTTAATCCAGAGACAAGAGTTTGGGAACTATAAAAGTCTCTCATGGAGTGTGGCCATACTTCCAATGGCCATTGCAGCTGTGGCAGTACTACCATCAATAGCTTGGGATTCTCACCTCTTTATACTTCCTGTAAATATTCCCATTACCATACCTCCTATACCTGGAAACCTAAAGGCAGCTTATGCACAGCAAAGATTTGCCTCCATGTGTGGTGACTGTATTATACGCATGTGACAAGTTGGGCATCCATGCCTTTGTTTTTAGTGTTGATGTATTATACTTGTGCAATATACTACTTGTACGCCCCCCTCCCCCTTTTTTCTGACATTCTGTACCTCTCATCATCTCTGAAAAATCAATAAAATTATATTGAACAAAGCAGTAATATAATCTAGAGAGTTTGTCACGGAGAATGAATACAGTCTTGGGAAACTGTGACCTGCTCATTATTAGCATGAATAATAACCTTTCAATGTAAGGGTTACTTCACTAAAAAACCAATAAATCCATTTTATATCCATGCTAAAGGCATGAATCACTAATCAGTCTGCTACTCTATATTCTCCCGCAGCAAAGCTTGATGGCTTAGCTTCTGAGTTCACTCACCTGCCATCATCATTACAAGAGAAATTTTTTCCTGCCAAAGAATACAGTTATGGATTCCTTCATTGGAAATTACACGGCTTGATATTCTGATGGGGAGAGCTCTCCAATGGAATGAATGAGAGTTACAAAAGCAAGCATTATCCATAACCAACCTTAACCAACCAACCATGCTCTTAACTGACCCAAAAGTCAGTCTGGGGTCAGTGAAAAGCATAAGCAAACCAAGCATAATTTCTGTTTGTTGTTATACAGCAATTTTCGATCAACCTGAAAAATATAGACAAAGGTGAATAAATAGAATATTGTTCTGTAAAATCAGACATCTCTGCCCTACTAGTCATCATTCATCACTACCTTGCTGGGAATCTATCCAAATCAAAAGCATTAAAATCACTCATTTAGTTATTAAAACAAGGAAACAATACACTACAGAAACATTATGCTATAAATATCATAATGGAAGTAATGATTTATAAGTACCCTGCAAGTAAATAAGGTGGATCTATGTATGAAATGGATTTCAGCCAGCACTGCAGAACTGTTTGAACTATTCAACATGGCCATGTAACAATGAGTGTAAGTAGGAGTCTTTTGTGTGGCCTGTGAAAAAGAAAATATCTTATTATTTGCAGCTGTGCCTGTACACCTTTGTGGTCAATACAATCAGCTAAATATATCCTGGCTATACAATGCAAAAGCAGAAAAGGGCTTTAGTATCAACTTATAATCTTACACAGCATTTATGTAAACTTTTTCTTACTATAACGGGGAATAGGCCAAAATCAGTGATGCGCTGTCACCCATGTCAACAATCAACTTTCATTATGCTAACTATGGGTATGTCCAGATGTTCGCAGAACTGGCAAAGTTCTTCTGAGACCCATAGGTTAGCAGTGCGGCCCATGCTTGTGGCAGAGAGACAGAATGGGAATTTCCATCTATAAGTGATATTCCTGGAGCGCAGCAGCTCCAGGAGAGGTCGGAGATCCCTCCGATGTTGTAAAGTGATAGGAGATAAATCTTGATAGAGTTTGATTTCACCACCATTGTATGCAATATGGTTGCGGTCACAGGCTATCCACAGGATTTCTTCCTGGAGCTGGAAGCTTACTAGGCAGAAAACCACATCTCTGGAGGGATCTGTGTCCCTCCCTCTAGGCCTCAAGGCACGGTGTAGGTGCTCAAAATCTATGGGGGATTCATGGGGCCTCTCTAGGAGATCCTTAAATACTGTTGGAACAACTTGTTGGTTCAGTTCAGCTGTCTCAGGGAAGCCTCCTACCCTCAGATTATGTCGGCGTCCACAGTTATCCAGATCGTCCAGGTGTCTGTGAAGTTCATGGATATGTATGGCATGAGAGTCTGTTACTTGTTGTACCCTACGGATTTCAGTGTCATGGCAGGCAGCAGTTTCTTTCACATCTTCAAGTTGCATGGCGACAGCTTGTATATCCAGGTGGAGATCGGAGAAGACGGTGTAAGCTGTGTCCCGGGGTCGGCTCCCCAGGATACAGTGAAGTCACGAACGAGGAAAGCAATCCCAACACCAGCTTTTGTCACAACAGAATTTTACTTAGATGTGGCAAATAAACAAAACCACAAATGTTGGAATATACAATAAATTTACATACACCCAGCCCAAAGGCTGAGACCCCTATGCTGCACAGCACGGCGCCTTCTGATGGATGAAGGTAGAAAGTGTAGTAATTTACCTACTGGCGGGCACAACTAAGCTGCCACACCTTACCTGTTATTACCCTAAAAGAGCAGGAATCAGTGTATGGGTGTATGGTATGGGCTAGCCTGCGGTGCAGCACAACAGCTTCCAATCTTACACAAATCTACAGTATTCCCCCTCCCATAACTGGTCCTGTAGCACATGCCTGAGTATTCCTTCTGAGCAAAACGCCAGTCTGGCTTGAGTTTGTAGGATTTTAGCAGCTCTCCAATGTGAAATTTTACTTTAAGTTGTGGAGTCCTTCCAATGATCAGTAACAACACTTGTGGCCTGACACAAACAGAGACCCTAACTAACTAACTATAGGCCTGTCTCAGTCCTATAGGCACCAACACTGAAATGAGGTGCGTGCCCAACCTTACCGACCCGGGTCTGCTTTGAATCCACTGGTGACTCTAAACAGAGTAAATGTGTCAGGGCTCCCAGGTGTGACCAGAGGTGTGTGGCTGACGCAGGGAAACGCAGACCTCAGATATGTTATAAACAATATAATTTATTAACACTAACAATACAAACATAAACGCAGTGCAATACTAAAACATAATACAGTGCAACCAAACCACCCACAGATAACAGTACATACAATGCAAGCGTCGTCAGGCAGGCCAGGTCAATATCAATAGGGCAGGTAGGTACAGGGGGAGCAAGCGGAGATTGGTCGGGGTCACAGGCCAGGTTCAGCAGGTAGCAAGCAGCGTAGTACAGAGGGTAAGGCAGAGGGATGGTCAGGGTCACAAGCCAGGGATCAGAACAGGTAGCAAGCAGCGTAGTACAGAGGGTCAGGCAGAGGGATGGTCAGACAAGCCAGGGATCAGAGCAGGGTCAGCAGAGAATCAGACAGGAACAGAGAGCAGGAACAGGATACAGGGCCCAAGAGAACACAACACCAAGGCAGAGTCTGCAAGTCTGGCCATCCCTTAAATACCCCAGCATAATCAGTTCCAGGTGTTAGCTGGCTGCAAAGTTGAGACTCTGATTGCTGGGAGCACCCGCTGGCCAGCCCTGGTACTGCAGATCAAAAGGCAGGTGAGTCCCACCATTGCTGGCTAGTCCATTCCTGACAGTACCCCCCCCTCAAGGAGTGGCCTCAGGACGCTCCAAACAGTCCTAGCTGGGCAAAATGTTCCACCGCCCGGGTCTGGTAACTGGCGGGATATCAAAGACTGGCACACCGGGCAGGGGCACAGCGGGCAGAGGCACATTGGGCTGGACTCCGGGCAGAGGCACATTGGGCTGGACTCCGGGCAGAGGCACATCGGGCTGGACTCCGGGCAGAGGCACATCGGGCTGGACTCCGGGCAGAGGCACATCAGGCTGGACTCCGGGCAGAGGCACATCGGGCTGGACTCCGGGCAGAGGCACATCGGGCTGGACTCCGGGCAGAGGCACATCGGATTACCAGGCGAAGCAGCAGGCAGCGGGCCACCAGGCGGAGCAGCAGGCACCGGGCCCCCGGGCGGGGCGGCAGGCCCCGGGCCCCCGGGCGGAGCGGCAGGCCCCGGGCCCCCGGGCGGGCCGACAGGCACCGGGCCCCCGGGCGGGGCGACAGGCACCGGGCCCCCGGGCGGGGCGACAGGCATCGGGCCCTCAGGCGGAGCGACAGGTCTCGGGCCCCCAGGCGGAGCGACAGGTCTTGGGCCCTCAGGCGGAGCGGCGGGCGCCGGACCCCCAGGTGGAGCGACAGGTCTCGGGCCCTCAGGCGGAGCGGCGGGCGCCGGACTCCCAGGTGGAGCGACAGGTCTCGGGCCCTCAGGCGGAGCGGCGGGCGCTGGACCCCCAGGCGGAGCGACAGGTCTCGGGCCCTCAGGCGGAGCTGCGGGCGCCGGACCCCCAGGTGGAGCGACAGGTCTCGGGCCCCCAGGCGGAGCGACAGGTCTCGGGCCCTCAGGTGGAGCGGCGGGCGCTGGACCCCCAGATGGAGCGACAGGTCTCGGGCCCTCAGGCGGAGCAACAGGTCTCGGGCCCCCAGGCGAAGCGGCGGGCACCGAGTCACCAGGCACGACAGTGGGCACCGAGTCGTCTGGCAAGACTGCGGGCACCGAGTCAACTGGCGGAACAGCGGGCACCGAGTCGTCTGGCAAGACTGCGGGCACCGAGTCGTCTGGCAAGACTGCGGGCACCGAGTCGTCTGGCAAGACTGCGGGCACCGAGTCAACTGGCGGAACAGCGGGCATCGAGTCAACTGGCGGAACTGCGGGCACCGAGTCAACTGGCAAGACTGCGGGCATCGAGTCAACTGGCGGAACAGCGGGGACCGAGTCGTCTGGCAAGACTGCGGGCACCGAGTCGTCTGGCAAGACTGCGGGCACCGAGTCGTCTGGCAAGACTGCGGGCATCGAGTCAACTGGCGGAACAGCGGGCACCGAGTCGTCTGGCAAGACTGCGGGCACCGAGTCGTCTGGCAAGACTGCGGGCATCGAGTCAACTGGCGGAACAGCGGGCACCGAGTCGTCTGGCAAAACTGCGGGCACCGAGTCGTCTGGCAAGACTGCGGGCATCGAGTCGTCTGGCAAGACTGCGGGCATCGAGTCGTCTGGCAAGACTGCGGGCATCGAGTCGTCTGGCAAGACTGCGGGCATCGAGTCAACTGGCAAGACTGCGGGCATCGAGTCAACTGGCGGAACAGCGGGCACCGAGTCGTCTGGCAAGACTGCGGGCACCGAGTCGTCTGGCAAGACTGCGGGCACCGAGTCGTCTGGCAAGACTGCGGGCATCGAGTCAACTGGCGGAACTGCGGGCACCGAGTCGTCTGGCAAGACTGCGGGCACCGAGTCATCTGGCAAGACTGCGGGCATCGAGTCGTCTGGCAAGACTGCGGGCATCGAGTCGTCTGGCAAGACTGCGGGCATCGAGTCGTCTGGCAAGACTGCGGGCACCGAGTCGTCTGGCAAGACTGCGGGCACCGAGTCGACTGGCGGAACAGCGGGCACCGAGTCGACTGGCGGAACAGCGGGCACCGAGTCGTCTGGCAAGACAGTGGGCTCCGAGTCAACAGGCACGACAGTGGGCACCGGGTCATCAGGTATCGGATTGTCTGGCTTGACAGCAGGCATCGGGTCACCAGGTATGACAGCGGGCACTGGGTCACCAGGCATCAGGTCATTTGGCTTGCCAGCGGGCACCGCGTCATCTGGCAAGGCAGTGGGCACCGGGTCACCAGGTATGACAGCGAGCTCTGAGTCAATTGGCACGACAGCGGGCACTGGATCAGGTACCGGATCCTCTGGATCAACAGCGGGCATCGAGTCAACTGGCCTAATAGGATCGTCGGGCTGGATCAGTTCATCAGGCTGAATGCAGGCATCAGGCTGAGTAGAGGCTTCAGGCTGAGTAGAGGCTTCAGGCTGAGTAGAGGCATCCGGCTGAGGAGAGGCATCCGGCTGAGGAGAGGCATCCGGCTGAGGAGAGGCATCCGGCTGAAGAGAGGCATCCGGCTGAAGAGAGGCTTCAGGCTGAAGAGAGGCTTCAGGCTGAAGAGAGGCTTCAGGCTGAGTAGAGGCTTCAGGCTGAGTAGAGGCTTCAGGCTGAGTCACGGAAGGCAGGTTCACCGGTTTGGATACTGGCAGGATGGTATTGGTTGGAAAGAATTTTCGCTTTTTTCTGGTTTTAACTACTGGAGCACTGCAAGTAAACGCAGGTCTGCAAACGAATAGAGCAGCTGGAGACAGAGAAAAACTGGAGGATGGAACAGGAGAGGGAGCAGTTGCTACAGAGGGCTTTTTTACAGGGTTAAAGGCAGGATAGGTGCAGCGAGTGGGAACAGGGTACTGACATGCGGTAGGTAGCCAAGTATACTGGGCTGTAACTGGAGGAGCTGGTGGGAATACAGGAGTAGAGTTAGAAGCAGGACTGGGTTTTTGTAAGCTGACTGAGGCTGGGTGCAACAAGTCTGTCCATGTCTGCAGTATGGGTTGAACAAAGCTGAGCTTACACAAAGCCTGTCTGGTCAATGACTGCACTGCGTTTATACAATCTCTTAGTATCTGTGGTGAACATGTGGAATAACGCTCCAGAAAGTAACCCACATCATCCTCTAATAACCACACCAGGGACTCTACCTGGTCTGCACTAAATGGTGGCAAAAATTCATCCCTGCATTCGGGGGAACCAGATGAAACCAACTCAGCACAAACCTCAATCAAAGGCTGCACCTCAGAGAACTCTGTGCCCTGATCTACTAGAACATGAGCGAGCCGTATACATTCTAGTAGTTGATCCCTGGGATACTCCTTCAGAGTTTGATAAGCATACTCCCTGTCATCAAACACCAGCAGATATAAATACACAACCTCATCCAGATCCATCCTTCCCAGCAACAAGCCAAGATGGCTTCCCTGTGCAGCCACTTCTGGTCAGGATTGGCCTTGGTGTAATGTCAGGGCTCCCAGGTGTGACCAGAGGTGTGTGGCTGACACAGGGAAACGCAGACCTCAGATATGTTATAAACAATATAATTTATTAACACTAACAATACAAACATAAACGCAGTGCAATACTAAAACATAATACAGTGCAACCAAACCAAACCAAGCCAACCACCCACAGATAACAGTACATACAAGCAAGCGTCGTCAGGCAGGCCAGGTCAATATCAATAGGGCAGGTAGGTACAGGGGGAGCAAGCGGAGATTGGTCGGGGTCACAGGCCAGGTTCAGCAGGTAGCAAGCAGCGTAGTACAGAGGGTAAGGCAGAGGGATGGTCAGGGTCACAAGCCAGGGATCAGAACAGGTAGCAAGCAGCGTAGTACAGAGGGTCAGGCAGAGGGATGGTCAGACAAGCCAGGGATCAGAGCAGGGTCAGCAGAGAATCAGACAGGAACAGAGAGCAGGAACAGGATACAGGGCCCAAGAGAACACAAC
This sequence comes from Staurois parvus, assembly GCF_062004578.1. Lineage (NCBI taxonomy): Eukaryota > Metazoa > Chordata > Amphibia > Anura > Ranidae > Staurois > Staurois parvus. The sequence goes on along the minus strand of NW_028317895.1, from coordinate 346,767 downwards.
ACCAAGGCAGAGTCTGCAAGTCTGGCCATCCCTTAAATACCCCAGCATAATCAGTTCCAGGTGTTAGCTGGCTGCAAAGTTGAGACTCTGATTGCTGGGAGCACCCGCTGGCCAGCCCTGGTACTGCAGATCAAAAGGCAGGTGAGTCCCACCATTGCTGGCTAGTCCATTCCTGACAAAATGTCTCTCCACAAAGCATGCGATATCACAATATATATATTGCTTAGTTCCTCAGCTTCCCATCAGCTTCCTGGCCGCAATCTTCCTTTCTTTGAACAGGGTTAGCGTCTTGAACACCATCAGCTTCACTCAACTGAATTTCTGATTACGGAGGGCTGTCCTTACATCTGGAAGGCATCGGATTCTCAGATCACACAGCCCCCCTTCTCTCTCTCAAGCATGGCTGCTCTACTCTCCTTTTCCTGTTCACTTTCCAAGTCTAAAACCCCACCCCTTCATGAATATAGAAATCTCTATGCAGTCTGAGGCTGTGTTAGAAAAAATAGTGACATCTTGTGGCTAAACTGCAGAATGTCAGTCAGAACGTTTTTAATTTAGTTCAATCAATGTTCAAACAATGAAAGCTGTTTCCCCATCTCACAACGGCAGAAAGTGTATCCTTGATATCTGCTGCGATCTTGTGGAGATCGCTCAGATTTAGTGGCTTACAAGATCAGGTGGGGGGTATTGTGTGTGCATTGCGGCTGTCGGGCTCGAACTTGCAGAGTGGGTGGTACAGGATGCTGCCTGTGACGGTGTGGCAGCGTCCCTGGACAGAGTCCGGAAAAGCTCTAATATATTGCATCTCAGTTGAGGTCTCGAGCGGAAAAGGGAGGAGGAGGCACTCCCCAAATTTTTCCCCATCTTTTGGATAACGATCCTCCACTTATGATGTGTTAAGGGACCTCTACAACCAGGAGCTTGTCAGCTAGGCAGCCTTTCTAGACCGGAACCAGACCACGCCCCCATCATTTCTGATTAGCTTAGCACATTATTATCAAAATCAATTTTTTCACTTGTTATCACAAATATTTATTGCAAGTGTTTTTCCTTGCTGAGAACATAATAAGCCAGTTGTAATGAGTAAACAGCTTGTATTGTTAAATAAAAAGATAGAAAAAAAAACAAAAACAGTTAGTGCAGTTACACATTAAACTATCTAAACCCAAGAAGGTAAATGTTATACAGTACAATTTACAAGAGCTGTGATGTAGTGCTGCATTAAGTTTTAATACATTTATTTTAATGTTTCAGGATAAGAGCACTTTTTCATCAAATACAGAAAAAAACTGTTGATTTTGCCAGAAATGCAGTGTCCTTGTTCGCAGGTAAACAGCTCTCATATATGTATTTCAAAAGAATATTTATCTATTTACCTAGAGTTCAGGTTCAAGAGTTAGGGGGAGGCATAGGGTTAGGTGCTAGGATTAGTTTCTTTTCTGGGGGTGAGTAAAGTGTTAAAGTATAAGTTAAAATAAAACAAAAACAAAAAACCAAATCAGCCTAAGGGACATCATTTTCTATAAAGCTGATGGTTCTTTTGCACTGTTGCATTCCTTAAAATCGATGTCCTCTGATGCCCACTTACCCCACTGCCATAATCTTCCAGTTTGGCTAGGGTTCATATAGCTGAGGGAGCTGTGACACGCACTCATCAAGGGCACCTGACTATTCCCATCCTTTCTGCCTAGCTGCTCCTTTCATAGAAGCTTACTATAGTTTCTTTGAATAAAATCTATGAGATATGAATGAAGAGGTGGAACTTTCATCCTCCTGTCCTCCATTCATACATAGAATGGCTTTTATGAATGGAGTAGCTGGGTAGAAAGGATGGGCATAGTTGGGCACTTTTGAGGAGTACCTGTCACAGCTCCCTCAGGTCTAGTAACAGGTAACAGATGATTTGGACAGTGGGGGGTGGGGGTTGATAAAAGAAGAATGACTTCAAGGAATGTGAGAGCCAGCAGCACAAGGGACACATTGCATTAATAGAAAGTAATGTCCCTTGTGTTGATATATTTGTTTTACTATATTTTATTTTAACAGCTTCAATATCTTCAGTACGAGGAACTTTTATCCCCTTCCTGCCCAAGCTAATTTTCAGCTTTCAGTGCTTTCGCGCTTTCATTTGGTGGTGTTTAATCACCACTGGGTTTTTTGCTAAATAAACGGAAAAAAAGACCCAAAATTTTGAAACGAAAGTGTTTTTCTTCATTTCTGTTATAAAATTTAGCAAATAAATAATTGTTCTTCAGAAATTTAGGCCAAAGTTCTGCTACAAAAATAACCCAAATTAGTATATATTATTTAGTCTGTAGGAAAGTTCACAAACTATGGTTTATACCTGAAAATTGATCAATCTTGATGTACTGATTGTCTATCTAATTTCTTGAGGCCCAAAAATGTCAGAACAGTACAGATACTCCCTAAATTACCCCTTTTTGGAAAGTAGACAGTCTAATGAATTTAGGAAGAGGCATAGTGAGTTTTTTGGAAGTTGTAAATTTTTGTCAGAATTTTTTGAAAAATGAAGAAATTAAATAAAAAATGTTCAATCATAGCTAAGAACACAATTTTAACAATGAATGGCATAAATCCAAGCCATTCATTGTTTACAATTGTTATGTGATCTGCTGTGATTGCCATCAAACCCAAGACTAATTTTCCAGTATAGCATGTATTATGTAAAGCATAATTTCATATACTGTTCTTAGTAATAATTGTTTTGTGGAATTGTATAAAATAATATCAGAACATGCCATTGCAGTTTCCCCTATTTGTAGAGCTCATGCTGAATTGTGCAGCCCATAGATCCTTGCAGAACATTATTCTGCGGAAGCATATTTCTTGACCTGCAAGTGATATTATGGAGTCCTTGTACTCCTTTCCCCATCAATTCTTCTGCTGGATTTGCAGTATTCCAATAAGACCATTGTCTATTAGCTTTAGTTATTACCCCATTTTCTCTGGGGTATATCCATTTTTATCATATGCGCTGTTACTGACAACAGTGGCAGAAATCAAATGCTCACTTCTCTCGCTGTTTGTGTTGCCAAAGACTGCTGTCAGAAAGAGAAATTGTAGCCTGAAGATCCCTCAGAATTCAACACTTAGGGGTACACTATATTGCCAAAAGTATTGCAATGCCTGCCTTTACACACACATGAACTTGAATGGCATCCCAGTCTTAGGCCGTAGGGTTCAATATTGAGTCGGCACACCCTTTGGACATATAACAGCTTCAACTCTTCTGTGAAGGCTGTCCACAAGGTTTAGGGGTGTGTTTATGGGAATGTTTGACCATTCTTCCAGAAGCGCACTTGTGAGGTCAGGCACTGATGTCAGATGACAAGTCCGCTCTAATTCATCCCAAAGGTATACTACCTTTCTTCCACCCCAAACTCGCTCATCCATGTGTTTATGAACCTTGCTTTGTGCACTGGTGCAAAGTCATGTTGGAACAGGAAGGGGCCATCCCCAAACTGTTCCCACAAAGTTAGGAGCATGAAACTGTCCAAAATGTCTTGGTATGCTGATGCCTTAAGAGTTCTCTTCACTGGAACTAAGGGGCCAAGTCCAAATCCTGAAAAACAACCTCACACCATAATCCCCCCTCCACCAAACTTTACGCTTGGTACAATGCAGCCAATGCTGTTCTCCTGGCGACCGCAAAACCCAGACACTTCCATTAGATTGCCAGAGAAGCATGATTCGTCACTCCAGAGAACACGTTTCCACTACTCTAGAGTCTAGTGGCGGTGCGCTTTACGCCACTGCATCCGACGCTTTGCATTGCACTTGATGATGTAATGTTTGGTGCAGCTGCTCAGCCATGGAAACCCATTCCATGAAGCTCTCTATGCACTGTTGTTGTGCTAAACTGAAGGCCACATAAAGTTTGGAGGTCTTTAGCTATTGACTCTGCAGACAGTTGGCGACTTCTGCGAACTGTGTGCTTCAGTATGCGCTGGCCCTGCCCTATAATTTTATGTGGCCTAACACTTCATGGCTGAGTTGCTGTTGTTCCAGGTTGCTTTTGTTATAATATCACTGACAGTTGACCGTGGAATATTTAGTAGCAAGGACATTTCACGGATGGACTTACTGCACAGGTGGCAACCTATCACGGTACCACGTATTAATTCACTGAGCGTGACCCATTCTTTCACAAATGTTTTTAAAAGCAGTCTGCATGCCTAGGTGCTTGATTTTATATACCTTTGGCCATGGAGGTGATTGGAACACCTGAATCAAATGATTTGGAGGG